>NC_056444.1:55637477-56237477 GCF_018296145.1 Oncorhynchus tshawytscha | reverse complement strand
TGCATCTGCAGGGTCCCCATGCCCATCAATTTACATTCCGAGTTCGGATCCGAACACTTGCTTAGGTCACATGTAATGAGAATAATTAAAGGGGATATATGGAACTTGTGCCTCTGGGGGTGCTCTTGATCCAAAAGTGGTCCCCCAAATGGACAGTAATATTGTCCAGAAATTAAGTCAAAATTTGATGTAAACAATTCACAACTAAACGTCAAGTGTGTCTTCAACTGAGTTTGTAGTTCAATGACTGAATGCATTTATGTTAAACTGCAGGTGAAAAGCCACAATGTATAATGATTCATAATGAAATGTTTCAAAGTACAGTATGTGGAGAGCTATAACATTGTTGATGGGTTGATTTTTGGGCAACGGTTGGGCTCTGTTTACATGGTATATGATTTTTTACTTGTAATTAATCTTAAGAAATAGGCCTATACATGTCCCAAAATAACTTTTTTAATTTCTATCAAATATTTTATCTCTCATCTTTCTTGTTCATGATGGGCAGACCTATACGCTTTTATCATTTTACTACACTGATATCTTGTAGCTTAGAGCGGACAACTATTTGGCGGACTAAATACATTCTCAAAATTGGATTTTCTTACATTATTCTCTCACAATAACGTTGTAGGACTATACACATCACATTCTATATGACTGACTGTTAACCTGTCTCCTACCCTTCATCTACACTGATTGAAGTGGTTTTAACAGGTGAAATGAATAAGGGATCGCAGCTTCACCTGGTCAGTCTATATCAGTCTATGTTCATAATATTTTGTACAGTCAGTCTATAACATGTTGTGGTTGACAAAGTGATTAGCCATTTGATTCACTGTTCAGGAGTCTTATGGCTTGGGGTAGAAGCTATTTAGGAGCCTCTTGGACCTAGACTTGGCGCTCCGGTACTGCTTGCCGTGCGGTAGCAGAGAGAACAGTCTATGACTAGGGTGGCTGGTGTCTTTGACCATTTTTAGGGCCTTCCTCTGACACCGCCTGGTATAGAGATCCTTGGTGGCAGGAAGACTGTCCCCGGTGATGTACTGGGCCGTAAGCACTATCCTCTGTCGTGCCTTGCAGGTAGAGGCCAAGTAGTTGCCATACCAGGTAGTGATACCAACCCATCAGGATGCTCTCGATGGTGCAGCTGTAAAATCTTTTGAGGATCTGAGGACCCATGCCAAATCTTTTCAGACTACTGAGGGGGAATAGGTTTTGTCGTGCCCTCTTCACAACTGTCTTGGTGTGCTTGGACCATGTTAGTTTGTTGGTGATGTGGACGCCAAGGATCTTGAATCCTGCTCCACTACAGCCCCGTCAATGAGAATGGGGCGTGCTCGGTCCTCCTTTTCCTGCAGTCCACAATCATCTCCTTTGTCTTGATCACGTTGAGTGGGTGTTGTTGTCCTTGCACCACACGGTCAGGTCTCTGACCTCCTCACTATAGGCTGTCTCATCGTTGTCGGTGATCAGGTCTACCACTGTTGTGTCAGCAGCAAACTTAATGATGGTGTTGGAATAGTGCCTGGCCGTGCAGTCATGAGTGAACAGGGAGTACAGGAAGGGGCTGAGCACGCACCCCTACCCTTACCACCTGGGGGCGGCCCATCATGAAATCCAGGATTCAGTTACAGAGGGAGGTGTTTAGTCCCAGGGTCCTTAGCTTAGTGATGAGCTTTGATGGCACTATGGTGTTGAACACTGAGCTGTAGTCAATGAATAGCATTCTCACATAGGTGTTCCTTTTGTCCAGGTGTGACAGGGCAGTGTGGAGTGCAATAGAGGTTGCATAGTCTGTGGATCTTTTGGTGTGGTGAGTGCTGCAGACATGAGTACTATGGGTCGGTAGTCATTTAGGCAGGCTATCTTAGTTTTTCTTGGGCACAGGGACTATGGTGGTCTGCTTGAAACATGTTGGTATTACAGACTCAGACAGGGAGAGGTTGAAAAGGTCAGTGAAGACACTTGCCAGTTGGTCAGCGCCTGCTCTGGGAACACGTCCTGGTAGTCTGTCTGGCCCTGCGGCCTTGTGAATGTTGATCTGTTTGAAGGTCTTACTCACATCGGCTGCGGAAAGCATGATCACACAGTTGTCCAGAACAGCTGATGCTCTCGTGCATGTTTCAGTGTTACTTGTCTCTAAGCGAGCATAGAAGTTATTTAGCTTGTCTGGTAGGCTCGTGTCACTGTGCAGCTCGCGGCTCTGCTTCCCTTTGTAGTCTGTAATAGTTTGCAAGACCTGCCACATCTGACGAGCGTCGGAGCCGGTGTAGTACGATTTAATATTAGTCCTGTGTTGGCACTTTGCCTGTTTGATGGTTCATCAGAGGGCACAGCGGGATTTATTATAAGATCTCTGGCGCTCTAGGTCGACAGGTCCTGGCTCCTTAGCAGAGGTGACCGGTCTGCTCCTGATCCCCGGGATCGTCATCTTGGTCTGCGTCCTGTGTCTGGAGCCGCGCGTCAGGGAGGGGCAACTGTCACGTGTGCTCCCTCTCCGTCCTCTAGGTCACCAGCCTGCTCGTTATGGCGCAGCCCTGTCACCATCGTTACGGTCATCAGTGCGTTGTGACACTCACCTGGACTCCATCACCTCCCTGATTACCTGCCCTATATTTGTCACTCGCTTCGGTTCCTTCCCCAGGCGTCATTGTTTCTGTTTCAGTTTGGTCTGTGCGTTGTTTGTGTTTCTTGTTTTCTATTTTGTTTCGTTTATTGATTAAATCACTCACTCCCTGAACTTGCTGACCAACTCTCAGCGCACATCGTTACACTAATATTCATAAGACCATTACATAATATATGTAATATAGGTCTTTATAAACGACTTTACTAATCATCAGTTAAGTCTTTTTGCGTGGCCTCATCTAAAGTGTGGGCTATTTATACATAATAAATACTAAATACTTTCTAAACAATAAGCACACAATATTCCGAAACGGTCACGCTGTTGCAATACGGTGATGTGTAACTTCAGACAAACTCTATGTTGAGTAACATAATGTTTTTAGTCCATAAATGCTTTTCTTAATTACATAAATGCTTCAAAATTCGCAAAAAGTGACATTAGTTGATGAAGATTATCTCATAGAACAAAACGTATAAGATCTCCCAAACCTGTCTTCACCACAAAACGTATTTTCAGCGTTTATCCAAAAACCCTACAAAAACTCAATACATTTTCCCATAGGCTTTGTTCAAAGAACCATGATGGAGTTAGTCCCTACAAAGAGACATCATTACTATTGCTCTCTATACATGTTAGCAATTGGGAGTCTCCAACCCTTGCAAAAGTAACCTCACAGTCCAATCCCCCCACCCCCCCTTTGCTAATTTCACCACCAGCAAAGCATTAAAAAAGAATCTCACCCATCTACCCACAATATCTCATAATGACAGTGAAAACATGATTTTAGAAATGTTAGCTAATTTATTGAAAGTGAAATACAGAAATATCTCATTTACATACAGTACCAGTCAAAAGTTTTTTCATTTATTATTATTATTTTTTACTATTTTCTACATTGTGTAATAATAGTGAAGACATCAAAACTATGAAATAACACATATGGAATCATGTAGTAACCAAAAAGTGTTAAACAAATAAAAAAATATATTTAAAATTCTTCTTAGTAGCCACACTTTGCCTTGATGACAGCTTTGCACACGCTTGGCATTCTCTCAACCAGCTTCACCTGGAACGCTTTTCCAGCAGTCTTGAAGGAGTTCCCCACATATGCTGAGCTCTTGTTGGCCCTTCCTCCCCAATTAAGGTGCCACCAACCACCTGTGCTAGACAGCCACTTTCAAAACGGTTCTCTTTGCGGTTATACAAATTAAAACCATCCATTTCTGGTGGATTGACAATGGAACTCTGTTTAAAGTATCCTTTTTAAATGAAGCCAAACAGAGTAGGCTACTATTTAAATGTTATCCTCCAGAAGAGGCAGAACATAGGCTATATTACAGCAAATAATGTCAAATCTCGAAAGTACCGATAGAGGAAAAAACATTTTCTTGTAGAGAATGTATAAGGAAGGTATCATGTTAATGAATGACATTGGAAACAACAAAGGTCAAATTATGTCACACAAGCAATTAATCCCGGTATAAGGAAATGTATGCTCAATACAAAATTATAACCAGTTCATCGCAGCTCTGCCACGAAAACGGAAGAGAAAATTACTTAAAAGAGAAAGGAATGAATTAATCGTAAATGGCTTAAAATGACCAATATAAATCGTAAAATGTATCAGTTTCACTTATGGTCAAGAGGGTTGACAACTATACCACATAAAATTCAAGATAGTTGGGAACAGATTTTCGATATCCCAATACCATGGCATCAGATTTATTGAAGTAATATACAAAGTAACAATTGAAGCATCAATCCTTTCTTTTCAATTTAAGCTATTATAAAAGATTCCCGCTACAAAAAGAATGCTCAGTATATGGGGCATTGAACAGAATCAATAGAGTATCTATTTTGGTACTGTCCATCGGTGGCTTGTTTTTGGAGTCAGGTTCAGGAATGGTTGTTAACATGGGTACCACTGGGCGCACATTTGGGGGTTTTGCCCTAGCACTACACAGCTGATTCAAATAACCAACTCATCATCAAGCTTTGATTATTTTCATCAGCTGTGTAGAGCTAGAGCAAAAACCAAAACGTGAACCCAGGAGGAGCCCCAGGACCGAGTTTGGGAAACCCTGCCCTATGGTACTGCCCAGGGACACAATGATTGAATGCAAAGTGGTGGATTGTGGGCATGCGCCTGCCACGGAGGAACATGCAAATCTTCCACTGTTTGATGTCAGAGTAGCTCACCATTGTCCCAGGGGACATGCGGACTACCTCCAAATCATCTCGCATCTGACGCACCAGGGCTGTCCCCTTGTGTGTCCAAGTTGTTTCCACCGAGATGGATGACGATATTCACGGTCACAACTCGACTCGGCGAGAGAGAATATTTCATAACCCTTCAACTGAGAACAGTTCGGCCATATTTCCGGCTAGTATAGTCGTCTATCTAGCCAGCTACATTGTGTAATCGCATAGTAAATATTTGCTTCAGTCTTTGTTTCCTTGCTCTCGACAATTTTCTATGAGCAATGATCAGTATGATTATGAGCATGGATCTTATCAATAAATAAAACGTACAACATTGTGAAGATTCACAAGGAGAGCATGTGTTAAACTATATTATAAAGTGGGTGGTTCGTGCCCCGAATGCTGATTGGCTGACAGCCGTGGAATATCAGGCCATATACCACGGGTATGACAAAACATTTATTTTTACAGCTTCAATTACGTTGGTAATCAGTTTATAATAGCAATAAGGAACCTCTGGGTTTGTGTTATATGGCCAATATACCACGGCTAAGGGCTGTATGTCATGGCACGTGCTAAGAACAGTCCTTAGCATGGTATATTGGCCGTATACCACACCTCCTTGTGCATTTTTGCTTAATTATAATGTTCTATAATAAGGTTGTACGATCACCTTCCGGTGTAAAAACCATGGAAATTAAAAACAAAAAACTATGTTTAAACTGAGAACAGGCATTGGTCTGAAGCCGGAAAATGAAGGATATTCACATGAGCACCACACGAGTCTCAAATAACCCCTAAAAAACCAAGCACAGGTGTTCAAAATCTTGTTTTATTCAAATTCAGCAGTCCACATGAGTTTGTCAATTCACATACTGCCCATGAAAATTGTCCAGTTTCCATAAAAGCTATGATCATTTTTCATATTTATTATTGCATAAAATCATCAGTTTTCATAGACATAATTGTACATGTAATGATTTGTATTTTCTACTTATTTCTTATAACTAATAAGAATTTCCAATAAAGCTTCAATGGCTCACTGCAGGCATAGAATCAACATATCTGGAAACACATCTGTTCCTCGGGGCACTGGCCATCTTTGTAACAGTACTCGGCACACATGTAGGTCCCGTTGGGCAGGACACAGCGACCGGGCTTCACTATGGTAACAAATGAAAAGTTGTCAGATATACAGTAGAAACATACGTGCAATAGGAATTTCCAGGATAACAATCGAGAAAAGCAGTCGCAGGTAAAGTCAATCAAATCTATCCATAATAAATCTATACATGTAAAATGTATATGTACAATGTATGTGCTTGTACAGTGGGGAGAACAAGTATTTGATACACTGCCGATTTTGATTTGATACACTGCCGATATCCATATAAAATGTATATGTAAAGTGTATGTACATGAATATACAGCAGAAAAGCTGTAAAACTCCAAAATATTTGTGTCCTCCAAAGAGGTGGATTGGTTAATATTAATTATTTTTTATTTAGAAAATAATTATATCCAGTTTATTAGAAGCTGCAACAGGGAGACACTTCCAGCACAGAAGCATAGAAAATGTCTAACTGGCATCTTGGAGACATACCCTTTACATTCTAATCAGACAGCACCAAATGTTCTGTAAACACCAGCTCTAGAGGCTTGTAGGAAGTCAAAACAAACAGGCTGTCAGCTGCTACAGAATCACACAGTGTTCACAGAATGTCATCAATACAACATAACAGTGAATAATCAGTGTGTCCTCGGCCCTTATACCTCAAGTCCGGCGTGAACCTCTATCAACAGATATGAGAACAATCCATAACATTCAGCATCAAGTCTAGTGACCATCAATCCACACCTTGAGTGTCACAAGTAGAACACTGGAAATCATCCGTACACTGATTCTTTCCATTGAGGTCTTACTATTACAATGAGTTGGAATTTTGTTGGTGGCCCTTGACAAATTGTCAGCTTAAAGTTCTGTGAATTGCTGTATCGTAAGAAACGTATGTTGCTACTCCTCTGAAGTCTCAGCCTGATATTCCCAAAATCCTTTTTCCCTGAAATATTTTACTTTTATTTATCTAGGCAAGTCAGTTAAGAAAAAAATCTTATTTTCAATGACGGCCTAGGAACAGTGGGTTAACTGCCTTGTTCTTAATGACAGAGTTTTACCTTGTCAGCTCAGGGATTTTGCTCTTGCAACCTTTCGGTTACTAGTCCGACGCTCTAACCACTAGGCTACCCTGACGCCAATGGTCCACCAACCAAAGGACATCTAGCCAACATGACACAACTGTGAGAAGCATTGGAGTCAACATGGGCCAGCATCCCTATGGAACGCTTTAAACACCTTATAGACCCCATGCCCTGGTGAATTGAGGCTTTTCTTAGGGCAAAAGGGGGTGCAACTCAAAAATAGGAAAGTGTTCCTAAAGTTTGGTATACTCAGAGTGTATAGATGTTGCATAACATTGGTATATACTCTAAAGGCCTGCATGGATCTTGAAAATCTTCTTAATTGAGTGTCTCAGCTCTAAAGAGAGTGTATGTGAAAAATATCTATCTATGTGTATGAAATATACAAGCCCCAGCTTTCTTGTTTCCAGAGTAATGCAGCAAATAATGAATGCAATGGATGTGTGTATCTGTCACTCTGGGACCATTCCTACCTGTGTCGGTGCAATGCAGTTATGCCCACATCCATTGTGGCAGCATTTTTCATCATTGGGGCAGTCACTGTCATTGGAACAGAACTCCACACACATCCCCATGCCCCATCGTCTACGAGGGCACACTCCAGGCTTTGCTTTAGGACAACACAATTTGAGCAGACATGTCAGGGAACCTGACTTACAACAAAGAGACATGAACACTGACAAAATTGGACTGAACCATTTTCTGGAAATCTGTCATATTTGTGAGGAGATGGTTACGATAAATAGGAATTTGTTTTTGTAGGAAGTCAAAACAGAAAGCGGTGACATTGTCAGCTGCTACAGAATCACACAGTGGTCACAGAATGTCATCAGTACAATAGAACAGTGAATAATCAGTGTGTCCTCGGTCCTTCTACTGGGGCCTCCAGTCTGGCGTCAATCACTATCAACAGATATGAGAACAATCCATAACATTCAGCATCAAGTCTAGTTACCATCAACCCACACCTTGAATGTCACAACCAGGATACTGGAACCATTGTGTATTACATAAACTGTATTCGCTAAATGTTTTGTTGATCACTCTAAACTAAATATGATCTTTAAGTGATCCTACATTTCCCCATTACAAATAGGTTTATGGTAGCAACTTGTCAGCCTACACTGACTCTTCCCAATGAAGTCTTTCTATTTTGTGACTTCTTAATTGAGTGTCTCAGCTCGAAAGAGAGTGTAAGTGAAATATATTGATCTATGTGTATGAAATGTACATTACAAGCTCCATCTTTCTTGTTTCCAGAGTAATGCAGCAATAATGAATGCAATAGATGGGTGTATCTGTCACTCTGGGACCATATCCTACCTGTGTAAGGTGCAATGCAGTTATGCCCACATCCATTGTGGCAGCATTTTTCGTCATTGGGGCAGTCACTGTCATTGGAACATAACTCTGCACATATCCCCACGCCCCATCGTCTAACAGGGCACACTCCAGGCTTTGCTTTGGGACAACACAATTTGAGCAGATGTCAGGGAACCCAACTTGCCACAAAGAGACATGAACATAGACACAATTGGACTGAACCAATTTATGAAAATCTATCATATTTGTGTCGAGATGGATTTGACAAATATGCATTTGCATCTCTGGAAAGTTTGTAGGCCATACTCCAAGTCATTTTGTGTCTAATTAATAGTTTTGGAGATATTTGTCCCCCATCATCAATGTTTCCCCCATAACACCCATGAAAATGCATTACAGCCTTCTGAACACTCACAATCTATTGGTTCAAATATGTAAGTTGAAAACATTGTATGTTAACTCAAATGGGCTGTGCAACGGTTTAAAAACAGACACACAAACAGTGCTATTAAGATGCAGAAATAATCATTTCTAGTTAAATGAACATATGAGACAAATTGACAAACACATCATTATATGTTTACTGAATTGTTGCATACGTTTTCTCAGGTTGGAGCTAAGTTTGGGCCAACTAAAAATGTTAAGTTCAGGTAACATTTTTATCTAGAAGTTGAATTAACTGAAAAAGGCTTTGGAACCACTTACTTCATAATCATTTGTTGAAACAACTAGAATTTATTTGACAGTGTATGCGTAAAATGGCCAAGGGTAGGCTGGATTGTTTCAAAGTCATAATGGCTGGCTTGTATTTCTTAGTAAGGTTGCAACAAAATAGGTTGCAAAGGGGCTATGCACAATTATAGGCTATTGTTTATAACCAAATAGGTAGGCTTTAACACCTAAGTCAAGTGTAGCAGGCTTCTTAAAATAAATCATCAAATTGTCACAGTTTGTTTCATGACAAATAATGAAAAGTAGGCTAATTAGAACAACTCACCTGTAGATGTGCCTCCCGTTTCTGCAGCAGAGACTATTTTCAAATCTACAAATGCCAACAGAAAAAGAACCAAAGCACAACGCGCTGACAAATTCATGTCCATGCTGACTTCAAGACTGTTAGAGCAAATGCAGTCCAAATCATTTTAATAGAAGAGGAGGAGACCATAATATGTATTAACCTTAGATGACTAAGAGGGGGGCGCTGCTTTGAAGCCATCGCACAGCCATTTTGGTACTCCTCCTTCAATTGACAAATATATTCTATTACAGACACCTAATGCATACATGCAAATTATATTAATTAAATTGAACATTTTATATTTTGAGAGTGTTAATGTTACTGCCCCCACCACAACAAAGAATTACTTAAATACATGAAATTGTGTCCTTGAAACATTTTATTGAAATATTGTAGAATTCCATTCATTCCTATGGAGGACTGCTCTTTCTGGGATGTGCCAATGTGGCGGCCTGTGGCTTCAAAGCCTCTCATTGGCCATTACAAAGCATCAGCAATCCAGGGTTTATACACATCATTGGGGAGAGACCATAGAAAAGATGAATGCACAAGGAACAATGCATCTGCAGGGTCCCTATGCCCATCAATTTACATTCCGAGTTCGGATCCGAACACTTGCTTAGGTCACATGTAATGAGAATAATTAAAGGGGATATATGGAACTTGTGCCTCTGGGGGTGCTCTTGATCCAAAAGTGGTCCCCCAAATGGACAGTAATATTGTCCAGAAATTAAGTCAAAATTTGATGTAAACAATTCACAACTAAATGTCAATAGTGTGTCTTCAACTGAGTTTGTAGTTCAATGACTGAATGCATTTATGTTAAACTGCAGGTGAAAAGCCACAATGTATAATGATTCATAATGAAATGTTTCAAAGTACAGTATGTGGAGAGCTATAACACTGTTGATGGGTTGATTTTTGGGCAACGGTTGGGCTCTGTTTACATGGTATATGATTTTTTACTTGTAATTCATCTTAAGAAATAGGCCTATTGTAACGGTTCTCTTGTGGTGAAGGAGAGTCGGACCAAAATGCAGCGTGTAGATTGCGATCCATGTTTATTCAATAAACGTAACACGAATCTAAATACAAACACTATAAAACAAATAACGTAACGAAAACCGAAACAGCCTATACTTGCGTAAACAAACACAGAGACAGGACCAAATACACTAAGGACAATCACCCACGACAAACTCAAAGAATATGGCTGCCTAAATATGGTTCCCAATCAGAGACAACAATAAGCACCTGCCTCTGATTGAGAACCACTCCAGACAGCCATAGACTTTGCTAGATAACCCACTAAGCTACAATCCCAATACCACCACCAAAACCCCAAGACAAACACACCACAATTACAAAAACCCCATGCCACACCCTGGCCTGACCAAATACATAAAGATAAACACAAAATACTTTGACCAGGGCGTGACAGAACCCCCCTAAAGTGCGGACTCCCGAACGCACCTCAAAACAATAGGGAGGGTCCGGGTGGGCGTCTGTCCATGGTGGCGGCTCCGGCGCGGGGCGTGGACCCCACTCAGTTCATGTCTTAGTCCCATCTCCCTTCGTCCCTGGATAGTCCACCCTCGCCACCGACCATGGCCTAGTAGTCCTCACCCAGAACCCCACTGGGCTGAGGAGCAGATCGGGACTGAAGGACAGCTCGGGACTGAGGCAGCTCGGGAGTGAGGGGAAGCTCGGGAGTGAGGGAAAGCTCGGGAGTGAGGGGAAGCTCGGGAGTGAGGGGAAGCTCGGGAGTGAGGGGAAGCTCAGGCAGGTAGATAGATCTACCAGATCCTGGCTGGCTGGTGGTTTCAGCAGATCCTGGCTGACTGGCAGATCCTGGCTGACTGGCAGATCTGGAAGATCCTGGCTGACTGGCAGATCTGGAAGAGTCTGGTTGACTGGCGGATCTGGAAGAGTCTGGTTGACTGGCGGATCTGGAAGAGTCTGGTTGACTGGCGGATCTGGAAGAGTCTGGTTGACTGGCGGATCTGGAAGAGTCTGGTTGACTGGCGGATCTGGAAGAGTCTGGTTGACTGGCGGATCTGGAAGAGTCTGGTTGACTGGCGGATCTGGAAGAGTCTGGTTGACTGGCGGATCTGGAAGAGTCTGGTTGACTGGCGGATCTGGAAGAGTCTGGTTGACTGGCGGATCTGGAAGAGTCTGGTTGACTGGCGGATCTGGAAGAGTCTGGTTGACTGGCGGATCTGGAAGAGTCTGGTTGACTGGCAGATCTGGAAGAGTCTGGTTGACTGGCGGATCTGGAAGAGTCTGGCTGACTGGCGGATCTGGAAGAGTCTGGCTGACTGGCGGATCTGGAAGAGTCTGGCTGACTGGCGGATCTGGAAGAGTCTGGCTGACTGGCGGATCTGGAAGAGTCTGGCTGACTGGCAGATCTGGAAGAGTCTGGCTGACTGGCAGATCTGGAAGAGTCTGGCAGATCTGGAAGAGTCTGGCTGACTGGCGGATCCTGGCCGACTGGCAGATCCTGGCCGACTGGCAGATCCTGGCCGACTGGCACTACTGGCAGATCCTGGCCGACTGGCACTTCTGGCGGATCCTGGCTGACTGGCACTTCTGGCGGATCCTGGCTGACTGGCACTTCTGGCGGATCCTGGAAGACTGGTGGATCCTGGCTGACTGGTGGATCCTGGCAGACTGGCGAATCCTGGCTGACTGGCGAATCCTGGCTGACTGGCGAATCCTGGCTGACTGGCGAATCTAACTGATCCTGACAGACTGACGACGCTGGGCAGACTGGCGGCGCTGGGCAGACTGGCGACGCTGGGCAGACTGGCGACGCTGGGCAGACTGGCGACGCTGGGCAGACTGGCGACGCTGGGCAGACTGGCGACGCTGGGCAGACTGGCGGCACTGGCGGCGCTGGGCAGACTGGCGGCACTGGCGGCGCTGGGCAGACTGGCGGCTCCTTGCAGACTGACAGCTCCTTGCAGACTGACAGCTCCTTGCAGACTGACAGCTCTGGCTGCTTCATGTAGACTGACAGCTCTGGCTGCTCCTTGCAGACTGGCAGCTCCATGCAGACTGGCAGCTCTGGCTGCTCCATGCAGACGGACAGGTCTGGCTGCTCCATGCAGACTGACAGCTCTGGCTGCTCCATGCAGACTGACAGCTCTGGCTGCTCCATGCAGACTGACAGCTCTGGCTGCTCCATGCAGACTGACAGCTCTGGCTGCTCCATGCAGACTGACAGCTCTGGCTGCTCCATGCAGGCTGGCAGCTCTGGCTGCGCTGAACAGGCGGGAGACTCCGGGCGCAGGAGAGGAGAAAGGCTCTGGCTGCGCTAAACAGGCGGGAGGCTCCGGCGGGAGGCTCTGGCGAATCCTGGCTGACTGGCGAATCCTGGCTGACTGGCGAATCCTGGCTGACTGGCGAATCTAACTGATCCTGACAGACTGACGACGCTGGGCAGACTGGCGGGGTCAAATTATGTCACACAAGCAATTAATCACGGTATAAGGAAATGTATGCTCAATACAAAATTATAACCAGTTCATCGCAGCTCTGCCACGAAAATGGAAGAGAAAATTAGTTAAAAGAGAAAGGAATGAATTAATCGTAAATGGCTTAAAATGACCAATATAAATCGTAAAATGTATCAGTTTCACTTATGGTCAAGAGGGTTGACAACTATACCACATAAAATTCAAGATAGTTGGGAACAGATTTTCGATATCCCAATACCATGGCATCAGATTTATTGAAGTAATATACAAAGTAACAATTGAAGCATCAATCCTTTCTTTTCAATTTAAGCTATTATAAAAGATTCCCGCTACAAAAAGAATGCTCAGTATATGGGGCATTGAACAGAATCAATAGAGTATCTATTTTGGTACTGTCCATCGGTGGCTTGTTTTTGGAGTCAGGTTCAGGAATGGTTGTTAACATGGGTACCACTGGGCGCACATTTGGGGGTTTTGCCCTAGCACTACACAGCTGATTCAAATAACCAACTCATCATCAAGCTTTGATTATTTTCATCAGCTGTGTAGAGCTAGAGCAAAAACCAAAACGTGAACCCAGGAGGAGCCCCAGGACCGAGTTTGGGAAACCCTGCCCTATGGTACTGCCCAGGGACACAATGATTGAATGCAAAGTGGTGGATTGTGGGCATGCGCCTGCCACGGAGGAACATGCAAATCTTCCACTGTTTGATGTCAGAGTAGCTCACCATTGTCCCAGGGGACATGCGGACTACCTCCAAATCATCTCGCATCTGACGCACCAGGGCTGTCCCCTTGTGTGTCCAAGTTGTTTCCACCGAGATGGATGACGATATTCACGGTCACAACTCGACTCGGCGAGAGAGAATATTTCATAACCCTTCAACTGAGAACAGTTCGGCCATATTTCCGGCTAGTATAGTCGTCTATCTAGCCAGCTACATTGTGTAATCGCATAGTAAATATTTGCTTCAGTCTTTGTTTCCTTGCTCTCGACAATTTTCTATGAGCAATGATCAGTATGATTATGAGCATGGATCTTATCAATAAATAAAACGTACAACATTGTGAAGATTCACAAGGAGAGCATGTGTTAAACTATATTATAAAGTGGGTGGTTCGTGCCCCGAATGCTGATTGGCTGACAGCCGTGGAATATCAGGCCATATACCACGGGTATGACAAAACATTTATTTTTACAGCTTCAATTACGTTGGTAATCAGTTTATAATAGCAATAAGGAACCTCGGGGGTTTGTGGTATATGGCCAATATACCACGGCTAAGGGCTGTATGTCATGGCACGTGCTAAGAACAGTCCTTAGCATGGTATATTGGCCGTATACCACACCTCCTTGTGCATTTTTGCTTAATTATAATGTTCTATAATAAGGTTGTACGATCACCTTCCGGTGTAAAAACCATGGAAATTAAAAACAAAAAACTATGTTTAAACTGAGAACAGGCATTGGTCTGAAGCCGGAAAATGAAGGATATTCACATGAGCACCACACGAGTCTCAAATAACCCCTAAAAAACCAAGCACAGGTGTTCAAAATCTTGTTTTATTCAAATTCAGCAGTCCACATGAGTTTGTCAATTCACATACTGCCCATGAAAATTGTCCAGTTTCCATAAAAGCTATGATCATTTTTCATATTTATTATTGCATAAAATCATCAGTTTTCATAGACATAATTGTACATGTAATGATTTGTATTTTCTACTTATTTCTTATAACTAATAAGAATTTCCAATAAAGCTTCAATGGCTCACTGCAGGCATAGAATCAACATATCTGGAAACACATCTGTTCCTCGGGGCACTGGCCATCTTTGTAACAGTACTCGGCACACATGTAGGTCCCGTTGGGCAGGACACAGCGACCGGGCTTCACTATGGTAACAAATGAAAAGTTGTCAGATATACAGTAGAAACATACGTGCAATAGGAATTTCCAGGATAACAATCGAGAAAAGCAGTCGCAGGTAAAGTCAATCAAATCTATCCATAATAAATCTATACATGTAAAATGTATATGTACAATGTATGTGCTTGTACAGTGGGGAGAACAAGTATTTGATACACTGCCGATTTTGATTTGATACACTGCCGATATCCATATAAAATGTATATGTAAAGTGTATGTACATGAATATACAGCAGAAAAGCTGTAAAACTCCAAAATATTTGTGTCCTCCAAAGAGGTGGATTGGTTAATATTAATTATTTTTTATTTAGAAAATAATTATATCCAGTTTATTAGAAGCTGCAACAGGGAGACACTTCCAGCACAGAAGCATAGAAAATGTCTAACTGGCATCTTGGAGACATACCCTTTACATTCTAATCAGACAGCACCAAATGTTCTGTAAACACCAGCTCTAGAGGCTTGTAGGAAGTCAAAACAAACAGGCTGTCAGCTGCTACAGAATCACACAGTGTTCACAGAATGTCATCAATACAACATAACAGTGAATAATCAGTGTGTCCTCGGCCCTTATACCTCAAGTCCGGCGTGAACCTCTATCAACAGATATGAGAACAATCCATAACATTCAGCATCAAGTCTAGTGACCATCAATCCACACCTTGAGTGTCACAAGTAGAACACTGGAAATCATCCGTACACTGATTCTTTCCATTGAGGTCTTACTATTACAATGAGTTGGAATTTTGTTGGTGGCCCTTGACAAATTGTCAGCTTAAAGTTCTGTGAATTGCTGTATCGTAAGAAACGTATGTTGCTACTCCTCTGAAGTCTCAGCCTGATATTCCCAAAATCCTTTTTCCCTGAAATATTTTACTTTTATTTATCTGGGCAAGTCAGTTAAGAAAAAAATCTTATTTTCAATGACGGCCTAGGAACAGTGGGTTAACTGCCTTGTTCTTAACAACAGATTTTTACCTTGTCAGCTCAGGGATTTGCTTTTGCAACCTTTCGGTTACTAGTCCGACGCTCTAACCACTAGGCTACCCTGCCGCCAACGGTCCACCAACCAAAGGACATCTAGCCAACATGACACAACTGTGAGAAGCATTGGAGTCAACATGGGCCAGCATCCCTATGGAACGCTTTAAACACCTTATAGACCCCATGCCCTGGTGAATTGAGGCTTTTCTTAGGGCAAAAGGGGGTGCAACTCAAAAATATGAAAGTGTTCCTAAAGTTTGGTATACTCAGAGTGTATAGATGTTGCATAACATTGGTATATACTCTAAAGGCCTGCATGGATCTTGAAAATCTTCTTAATTGAGTGTCTCAGCTCTAAAGAGAGTGTATGTGAAAAATATCTATCTATGTGTATGAAATATACAAGCCCCAGCTTTCTTGTTTCCAGAGTAATGCAGCAAATAATGAATGCAGTGGATGTGTGTATCTGTCACTCTGGGAACATTCCTACCTGTGTCGGTGCAATGCAGTCATGCCCACATCCATTGTGGCAGCATTTTTCATCATTGGGGCAGTCACTGTCATTGGAACAGAACTCCACACACGTCCCTTCGCCCCATCGTCTACGAGGGCACACTCCAGGCTTTGCTTTAGGACAACACAATTTGAGCAGACATGTCAGGGAACCCGACTTACCACAAAGAGACATGAACACGGACAAAATTGGACTGAACCATTTTCTGGAAATCAGTCATATTTGTGTGGAGATGGTTATGATAAATAGGCATTTGCATTTGTAGGAAGTCAAAACAGAAAGCGGTGACATTGTCAGCTGCTACAGAATCACACAGTGTTCCACAATGTCATCAATACAATACAACAGTGAATAATCAGTGTGTCCTCGGACCTTCTACTGGGACCTCCAGTCTGGCGTCAATCACTATCAACAGATATGAGAACAATCCATAACATTCATCATCAAGTCTAGTGACCATCAACCCACACCTTGAATGTCACAAGAAGAACAATGGAAATCATGTGTATTACAGAAGCTCTATACTAAACATTGTGTTGATCACTCTTAATTAAATATGAGCTTTACTGGTCTTAAATGTCCCCATTACAAAATGTTTATGGTATATATATATATATATATATATATATATATATATATATATATATATATCTATATAAAACTCTAAATACCTACATGGCTCTCAGAAATCTTCTTAATTGAGTGTCTCAGCTCTAAAGAGAGTGTATGTGAAATATATTGATCTATGTGTATGAAATGTACATTACAAGCTCCATCTTTCTTGTTTCCAGAGTAATGCAGCAATAATGAACGTAATGGATGTGTGTATCTGTCACTCTGGGAACATATCCTACCTGTGTACGGTGCAATGCAGTTATGCCCACATCCATTGTAGCAGCATTTTTCATCATTGGGGCAGTCACTGTCATTGAAACAGAACTCTGCACATGTCCCTACGCCCCATGGTCTACGAGGGCACACTCCAGGCTTTGCTTTGGGACAACACAATTTGAGCAGACATGTCAGGGAACACGACTTACCACAAAGACACATGATGAACATGGACACAATTACACTGAACCATTTTCTGAAAATCTGTCATATTTGTGTGGAGATCGTTGCGATAAATGTTAGCTGCTACAGAATCACACAGTGGTCACAGAATGTCATCAGTACAATACAACAGTGAATAATCAGTGTGTCCTCGGTCCTTCTACTGGGGCCTCCAGTCTGGCGTCAATCACTATCAACAGATATGAGAACAATCCATAACATTCAGCATCAAGTCTAGTGACCATCAACCCACACCTTGAATGTCACAACCAGGATACTGGAACCATTGTGTATTACATAAACTGTATACGCTAAATGTTTTGTTGATCACTCTCAACTAAATATGATCTTTAAGTGATCCTACATTTCCCCATTACAAATAGGTTTATGGTAGCAACTTGTCAGCCTACACTGACTCTTCCCAATTAAGTCTTTCTATTATGTGACTTCTTAATTGAGTGTCTCAGCTCTAAAGAGAGTGTAAGTGAAATATATTGATCTATGTGTATGAAATGTACATTACAAGCTCCATCTTTCTTGTTTCCAAAGTAATGCAGCAATAATGAATGCAATAGATGGGTGTATCTGTCACTGTGCAACGGTTTAAAAACAGACACACAAACAGTGCTATTAAGATGCAGAAATAATCATTTCTAATCATTTCTATCATTTCATTTCTATCATTTCTAGTTAAATGAACATATGATACAAATTGACAAACACATCATTATATGTTTACTGAATTGTTGCATACGTTTTCTCAAGTTGGAGCTAAGTTTGGGCCAACTAAAAATGTTAAGTTCAGGTAACATTTTTATCTTGAAGTTGAATAAACTGAAAAAGGCTTTGGAACCACTTACTTCATAATCATTTGTTGAAACAACTAGAATTTATTTGACAGTGTATGCGTAAAATGGCCAAGGGTAGGCTGGATTGTTTCAAAGTCATAATGGCTGGCTTGTATTTCTTAGTAAGGTTGCAACAAAATAGGTTGCAAAGGGGCTATGCACAATTATAGGCTATTGTTTATAACCAATTAGGTAGGCTTTAACACCTAAGTCAAGTGTAGCAGGCTTCTTAAAATAAATCATCAAATTGTCACAGTTTGTTTCATGACAAATAATGCAAAGTAGACTAATTAGAACAACTCACCTGTAGATGTGCCTCCCGTTTCTGCAGCAGAGACTATTTTCAAATCTACAAATGCCAACAGAAAAAGAACAAAAGCACAACGCGCTGACAAATTCATGTCCATGCTGACTTCAAGACTGTTAGAGCAAATGCAGTCCAAATCATTTTAATAGAGAGGAGGAGACCATAATATGTATTAACCTTAGATGACTAAGAGGGGGCGCTGCTTTGAAGCCATCGCACAGCCATTTTGGTACTCCTCCTTCATTTGACAAATATATTCTATTACAGACACCTTAATGCATACTTGCAAATTATATTAATTAAATTGAACATTTTATATTTTGAGAGTGTTAATGTTACTGCCCCCACCACAACAAAGAATTACTTAAATACATGAAATTGTGTCCTTGAAACATTTTATTGAAATATTGTAGAATTCCATTCATTCCTATGGAGGACTGCTCTTTCTGAGATGTACCAATGTGGCGGCCTGTGGCTTCAAAGCCTCTCATTGGCCATTACAAAGCATCAGCAATCCAGGGTTTATACACATCATTGGGGAGAGACCATAGAAAAGATGAATGCACAAGGAACAATGCATCTGCAGGGTCCCCATGCCCATCAATTTACATTCCGAGTTCGGATCCGAACACTTGCTTAGGTCACATGTAATGAGAATAATTAAAGGGGATATATGGAACTTGTGCCTCTGGGGGTGCTCTTGATCCAAAAGTGGTCCCCCAAATGGACAGTAATATTGTCCAGAAATTAAGTCAAAATTTGATGTAAACAATTCACAACTAAACGTCAAGTGTGTCTTCAACTGAGTTTGTAGTTCAATGACTGAATGCATTTATGTTAAACTGCAGGTGAAAAGCCACAATGTATAATGATTCATAATGAAATGTTTCAAAGTACAGTATGTGGAGAGCTATAACATTGTTGATGGGTTGATTTTTGGGCAACGGTTGGGCTCTGTTTACATGGTATATGATTTTTTACTTGTAATTCATCTTAAGAAATAGGCCTATACATGTCCCAAAATAACTTTTTTAATTTCTATCAAATATTTTCTCTCTCATCTGTCTTGTTCATGATGGGCAGACCTATACGCTTTTATCAATTTACTACACTGATATCTTGTAGCTTAGAGCGGACAACTATTTGGCGGACTAAATACATTCTCAAAATTGGATTTTCTTACATTATTCTCTCACAATAACGTTGTAGGACTATACACATCACATTCTATATGACTGACTGTTAACCTGTCTCCTACCCTTCATCTACACTGATTGAAGTGGTTTTAACAGGTGAAATGAATAAGGGATCGCAGCTTCACCTGGTCAGTCTATATCAGTCTATGTTCATAATATTTTGTACAGTCAGTCTATAACATGTTGTGGTTGACAAAGTGATTAGCCATTTGATTCACTGTTCAGGAGTCTTATGGCTTGGGGTAGAAGCTATTTAGGAGCCTCTTGGACCTAGACTTGGCGCTCCGGTACTGCTTGCCGTGCGGTAGCAGAGAGAACAGTCTATGACTAGGGTGGCTGGTGTCTTTGACCATTTTTAGGGCCTTCCTCTGACACCGCCTGGTATAGAGATCCTTGGTGGCAGGAAGACTGTCCCCGGTGATGTACTGGGCCGTAAGCACTATCCTCTGTCGTGCCTTGCAGGTAGAGGCCAAGTAGTTGCCATACCAGGTAGTGATACCAACCCATCAGGATGCTCTCGATGGTGCAGCTGTAAAATCTTTTGAGGATCTGAGGACCCATGCCAAATCTTTTCAGACTACTGAGGGGGAATAGGTTTTGTCGTGCCCTCTTCACAACTGTCTTGGTGTGCTTGGACCATGTTAGTTTGTTGGTGATGTGGACGCCAAGGATCTTGAATCCTGCTCCACTACAGCCCCGTCAATGAGAATGGGGCGTGCTCGGTCCTCCTTTTCCTGCAGTCCACAATCATCTCCTTTGTCTTGATCACGTTGAGTGGGTGTTGTTGTCCTTGCACCACACGGTCAGGTCTCTGACCTCCTCACTATAGGCTGTCTCATCGTTGTCGGTGATCAGGTCTACCACTGTTGTGTCAGCAGCAAACTTAATGATGGTGTTGGAATAGTGCCTGGCCGTGCAGTCATGAGTGAACAGGGAGTACAGGAAGGGGCTGAGCACGCACCCCTACCCTTACCACCTGGGGGCGGCCCATCATGAAATCCAGGATTCAGTTACAGAGGGAGGTGTTTAGTCCCAGGGTCCTTAGCTTAGTGATGAGCTTTGATGGCACTATGGTGTTGAACACTGAGCTGTAGTCAATGAATAGCATTCTCACATAGGTGTTCCTTTTGTCCAGGTGTGACAGGGCAGTGTGGAGTGCAATAGAGGTTGCATAGTCTGTGGATCTTTTGGTGTGGTGAGTGCTGCAGACATGAGTACTATGGGTCGGTAGTCATTTAGGCAGGCTATCTTAGTTTTTCTTGGGCACAGGGACTATGGTGGTCTGCTTGAAACATGTTGGTATTACAGACTCAGACAGGGAGAGGTTGAAAAGGTCAGTGAAGACACTTGCCAGTTGGTCAGCGCCTGCTCTGGGAACACGTCCTGGTAGTCTGTCTGGCCCTGCGGCCTTGTGAATGTTGACCTGTTTGAAGGTCTTACTCACATCGGCTGCGGAAAGCATGATCACACAGTTGTCCAGAACAGCTGATGCTCTCGTGCATGTTTCAGTGTTACTTGTCTCTAAGCGAGCATAGAAGTTATTTAGCTTGTCTGGTAGGCTCGTGTCACTGTGCAGCTCGCGGCTCTGCTTCCCTTTGTAGTCTGTAATAGTTTGCAAGACCTGCCACATCTGACGAGCGTCGGAGCCGGTGTAGTACGATTTAATATTAGTCCTGTGTTGGCACTTTGCCTGTTTGATGGTTCATCAGAGGGCACAGCGGGATTTATTATAAGATCTCTGGCGCTCTAGGTCGACAGGTCCTGGCTCCTTAGCAGAGGTGACCGGTCTGCTCCTGATCCCCGGGATCGTCATCTTGGTCTGCGTCCTGTGTCTGGAGCCGCGCGTCAGGGAGGGGCAACTGTCACGTGTGCTCCCTCTCCGTCCTCTAGGTCACCAGCCTGCTCGTTATGGCGCAGCCCTGTCACCATCGTTACGGTCATCAGTGCGTTGTGACACTCACCTGGACTCCATCACCTCCCTGATTACCTGCCCTATATTTGTCACTCGCTTCGGTTCCTTCCCCAGGCGTCATTGTTTCTGTTTCAGTTTGGTCTGTGCGTTGTTTGTGTTTCTTGTTTTCTATTTTGTTTCGTTTATTGATTAAATCACTCACTCCCTGAACTTGCTGACCAACTCTCAGCGCACATCGTTACACTAATATTCATAAGACCATTACATAATATATGTAATATAGGTCTTTATAAACGACTTTACTAATCATCAGTTAAGTCTTTTTGCGTGGCCTCATCTAAAGTGTGGGCTATTTATACATAATAAATACTAAATACTTTCTAAACAATAAGCACACAATATTCCGAAACGGTCACGCTGTTGCAATACGGTGATGTGTAACTTCAGACAAACTCTATGTTGAGTAACATAATGTTTTTAGTCCATAAATGCTTTTCTTAATTACATAAATGCTTCAAAATTCGCAAAAAGTGACATTAGCTGATGAAGATTATCTCATAGAACAAAACGTATAAGATCTCCCAAACCTGTCTTCACCACAAAACGTATTTTCAGCGTTTATCCAAAAACCCTACAAAAACTCAATACATTTTCCCATAGGCTTTGTTCAAAGAACCATGATGGAGTTAGTCCCTACAAAGAGACATCATTACTATTGCTCTCTATACATGTTAGCAATTGGGAGTCTCCAACCCTTGCAAAAGTAACCTCACAGTCCAATCCCCCACCCCCTTTGCTAATTTCACCACCAGCAAAGCATTAAAAAAGAATCTCACCCATCTACCCACAATATCTCATAATGACAGTGAAAACATGATTTTAGAAATGTTTGCTAATTTATTGAAAGTGAAATACAGAAATATCTCATTTACATACAGTACCAGTCAAAAGTTTGGACACACCTAGTCATTCCAAGTTTTTTCATTTATTATTATTATTTTTTACTATTTTCTACATTGTGTAATAATAGTGAAGACATCAAAACTATGAAATAACACATATGGAATCATGTAGTAACCAAAAAGTGTTAAACAAATAAAAAATATATTTTAAATTCTTCTTAGTAGCCACACTTTGCCTTGATGACAGCCTTGCACACGCTTGGCATTCTCTCAACCAGCTTCACCTGGAACGCTTTTCCAGCAGTCTTGAAGGAGTTCCCCACATATGCTGAGCTCTTGTTGGCCCTTCCTCCCCAATTAAGGTGCCACCAACCACCTGTGCTAGACAGCCATTTTCAAAACGGTTCTCTTTGCGGTTATACAAATTAAAACCATCCATTTCTGGTGGATTGACAATGGAACTCTGTTTAAAGTATCCTTTTTAAATGAAGCCAAACAGAGTAGGCTACTATTTAAATGTTATCCTCCAGAAGAGGCAGAACATAGGCTATATTACAGCAAATAATGTCAAATCTCGAAAGTACCGATAGAGGAAAAACATTTTCTTGTAGAGAATGTATAAGGAAGGTATCATGTTAATGAATGACATTGTAAACAACAAAGGTCAAATTATGTCACACAAGCAATTAATCACGGTATAAGGAAATGTATGCTCAATACAAAATTATAACCAGTTCATCGCAGCTCTGCCACGAAAACGGAAGAGAAAATTACTTAAAAGAGAAAGGAATGAATTAATCGTAAATGGCTTAAAATGACCAATATAAATCGTAAAATGTATCAGTTTCACTTATGGTCAAGAGGGTTGACAACTATACCACATAAAATTCAAGATAGTTGGGAACAGATTTTCGATATCCCAATACCATGGCATCAGATTTATTGAAGTAATATACAAAGTAACAATTGAAGCATCAATCCTTTCTTTTCAATTTAAGCTATTATAAAAGATTCCCGCTACAAAAAGAATGCTCAGTATATGGGGCATTGAACAGAATCAATAGAGTATCTATTTTGGTACTGTCCATCGGTGGCTTGTTTTTGGAGTCAGGTTCAGGAATGGTTGTTAACATGGGTACCACTGGGCGCACATTTGGGGGTTTTGCCCTAGCACTACACAGCTGATTCAAATAACCAACTCATCATCAAGCTTTGATTATTTTCATCAGCTGTGTAGAGCTAGAGCAAAAACCAAAACGTGAACCCAGGAGGAGCCCCAGGACCGAGTTTGGGAAACCCTGCCCTATGGTACTGCCCAGGGACACAATGATTGAATGCAAAGTGGTGGATTGTGGGCATGCGCCTGCCACGGAGGAACATGCAAATCTTCCACTGTTTGATGTCAGAGTAGCTCACCATTGTCCCAGGGGACATGCGGACTACCTCCAAATCATCTCGCATCTGACGCACCAGGGCTGTCCCCTTGTGTGTCCAAGTTGTTTCCACCGAGATGGATGACGATATTCACGGTCACAACTCGACTCGGCGAGAGAGAATATTTCATAACCCTTCAACTGAGAACAGTTCGGCCATATTTCCGGCTAGTATAGTCGTCGCTATCTAGCCAGCTACATTGTGTAATCGCATAGTAAATATTTGCTTCAGTCTTTGTTTCCTTGCTCTCGACAATTTTCTATGAGCAATGATCAGTATGATTATGAGCATGGATCTTATCAATAAATAAAACGTACAACATTGTGAAGATTCACAAGGAGAGCATGTGTTAAACTATATTATAAAGTGGGTGGTTTGTGCCCCGAATGCTGATTGGCTGACAGCCGTGGAATATCAGGCCATATACCACGGGTATGACAAAACATTTATTTTTACAGCTTCAATTACGTTGGTAATCAGTTTATAATAGCAATAAGGAACCTCGGGGGTTTGTGGTATATGGCCAATATACCACGGCTAAGGGCTGTATGTCATGGCACGTGCTAAGAACAGTCCTTAGCATGGTATATTGGCCGTATACCACACCTCCTTGTGCATTTTTGCTTAATTATAATGTTCTATAATAAGGTTGTACGATCACCTTCCGGTGTAAAAACCATGGAAATTAAAAACAAAAAACTATGTTTAAACTGAGAACAGGCATTGGTCTGAAGCCGGAAAATGAAGGATATTCACATGAGCACCACACGAGTCTCAAATAACCCCTAAAAAACCAAGCACAGGTGTTCAAAATCTTGTTTTATTCAAATTCAGCAGTCCACATGAGTTTGTCAATTCACATACTGCCCATGAAAATTGTCCAGTTTCCATAAAAGCTATGATCATTTTTCATATTTATTATTGCATAAAATCATCAGTTTTCATAGACATAATTGTACATGTAATGATTTGTATTTTCTACTTATTTCTTATAACTAATAAGAATTTCCAATAAAGCTTCAATGGCTCACTGCAGGCATAGAATCAACATATCTGGAAACACATCTGTTCCTCGGGGCACTGGCCATCTTTGTAACAGTACTCGGCACACATGTAGGTCCCGTTGGGCAGGACACAGCGACCGGGCTTCACTATGGTAACAAATGAAAAGTTGTCAGATATACAGTAGAAACATACGTGTAATAGGAATTTCCAGGATAACAATCGAGAAAAGCAGTCGCAGGTAAAGTCAATCAAATCTATCCATAATAAATCTATACATGTAAAATGTATATGTACAATGTATGTGCTTGTACAGTGGGGAGAACAAGTATTTGATACACTGCCGATTTTGATTTGATACACTGCCGATATCCATATAAAATGTATATGTAAAGTGTATGTACATGAATATACAGCAGAAAAGCTGTAAAACTCCAAAATATTTGTGTCCTCCAAAGAGGTGGATTGGTTAATATTAATTATTTTTTATTTAGAAAATAATTATATCCAGTTTATTAGAAGCTGCAACAGGGAGACACTTCCAGCACAGAAGCATAGAAAATGTCTAACTGGCATCTTGGAGACATACCCTTTACATTCTAATCAGACAGCACCAAATGTTCTGTAAACACCAGCTCTAGAGGCTTGTAGGAAGTCAAAACAAACAGGCTGTCAGCTGCTACAGAATCACACAGTGTTCACAGAATGTCATCAATACAACATAACAGTGAATAATCAGTGTGTCCTCGGCCCTTATACCTCAAGTCCGGCGTGAACCTCTATCAACAGATATGAGAACAATCCATAACATTCAGCATCAAGTCTAGTGACCATCAATCCACACCTTGAGTGTCACAAGTAGAACACTGGAAATCATCCGTACACTGATTCTTTCCATTGAGGTCTTACTATTACAATGAGTTGGAATTTTGTTGGTGGCCCTTGACAAATTGTCAGCTTAAAGTTCTGTGAATTGCTGTATCGTAAGAAACGTATGTTGCTACTCCTCTGAAGTCTCAGCCTGATATTCCCAAAATCCTTTTTCCCTGAAATATTTTACTTTTATTTATCTAGGCAAGTCAGTTAAGAAAAAATCTTATTTTCAATGACAGCCTAGGAACAGTGGGTTAACTGCCTTGTTCTTAATGACAGAGTTTTACCTTGTCAGCTCAGGGATTTGCTCTTGCAACCTTTCGGTTACTAGTCCGACGCTCTAACCACTAGGCTACCCTGCCGCCAACGGTCCACCAACCAAAGGACATCTAGCCAACATGACACAACTGTGAGAAGCATTGGAGTCAACATGGGCCAGCATCCCTATGGAACGCTTTAAACACCTTATAGACCCCATGCCCTGGTGAATTGAGGCTTTTCTTAGGGCAAAAGGGGGTGCAACTCAAAAATAGGAAAGTGTTCCTAAAGTTTGGTATACTCAGAGTGTATAGATGTTGCATAACATTGGTATATACTCTAAAGGCCTGCATGGATCTTGAAAATCTTCTTAATTGAGTGTCTCAGCTCTAAAGAGAGTGTATGTGAAAAATATCTATCTATGTGTATGAAATATACAAGCCCCAGCTTTCTTGTTTCCAGAGTAATGCAGCAAATAATGAATGCAATGGATGTGTGTATCTGTCACTCTGGGACCATTCCTACCTGTGTCGGTGCAATGCAGTTATGCCCACATCCATTGTGGCAGCATTTTTCATCATTGGGGCAGTCACTGTCATTGGAACAGAACTCCACACACATCCCCATGCCCCATCGTCTACGAGGGCACACTCCAGGCTTTGCTTTAGGACAACACAATTTGAGCAGACATGTCAGGGAACCTGACTTACAACAAAGAGACATGAACACTGACAAAATTGGACTGAACCATTTTCTGGAAATCTGTCATATTTGTGAGGAGATGGTTACGATAAATAGGAATTTGTTTTTGTAGGAAGTCAAAACAGAAAGCGGTGACATTGTCAGCTGCTACAGAATCACACAGTGGTCACAGAATGTCATCAGTACAATAGAACAGTGAATAATCAGTGTGTCCTCGGTCCTTCTACTGGGGCCTCCAGTCTGGCGTCAATCACTATCAACAGATATGAGAACAATCCATAACATTCAGGATCAAGTCTAGTGACCATCAACCCACGCCTTAAATGTCACAACTAGGATACTGGAACCATTGTGTATAACATAAACTGTATACGCCAAATGTTTTGTTGATCACTCTCAACTAAATATGATCTTTAGCGATCCTACATTTCCCCATTACAAATAGGTTTATGGTAGCAACTTGTCAGCCTACACTGACTCTTGCCATTGAAGTCTTTATATTTTGTGACTTCTTAATTGAGTGTCTCAGCTCTATAGAGAGTGTAAGTGAAATATATTGATCTATGTGTATGAAATGTACATTACAAGCTCCATCTTTCTTGTTTCCAGAGTAATGCAGCAATAATGAATGCAATAGATGGGTGTATCTGTCACTCTGGGACCATATCCTACCTGTGTAAGGTGCAATGCAGTTATGCCCACATCCATTGTGGCAGCATTTTTCGTCATTGGGGCAGTCACTGTCATTGGAACATAACTCTGCACATATCCCCACGCCCCATTGTCTAACAGGGCACACTCCAGGCTTTGCTTTGGGACAACACAATTTGAGCAGATGTCAGGGAACCCAACTTGCCACAAAGAGACATGAACATAGACACAATTGGACTGAACCAATTCATGAAAATCTATCATATTTGTGTCGAGATGGATTTGACAAATATGCATTTGCATCTCTGGAAAGTTTGTAGGCCATACTCCAAGTCATTTTGTGTCTAATTAATAGTTTTGGAGATATTTGTCCCCCATCATCAATGTTTCCCCCATAACACCCATGAAAATGCATTACAGCCTTCTGAACACTCACAATCTATTGGTTCAAATAAGTAGGTTGAAAACATTGTATGTTAACTAAAATGGGCTGTGCAGCGGTTTAAAAACAGACACACAAACAGTGCTATTAAGATGCAGAAATAATCATTTCTAGTTAAATGAACACATGAGACAAATTGACAAACACATCATTATATGTTGACTGAATTGTTGCATACGTTTTCTCAAGTTGGAGCTAAGTTTGGGCCAACTAAAAATGTTAAGTTCAGGTAACATTTTTATCTAGAAGTTGAATTAACTGAAAAAGGCTTTGGAACCACTTACTTCATAATCATTTGTTGAAACAACTAGAATTTATTTGACAGTGTATGCGTAAAATGGCCAAGGGTAGGCTGGATTGTTTCAAAGTCATAATGGCTGGCTTGTATTTCTTAGTAAGGTTGCAACAAAATAGGTTGCAAAGGGGCTATGCACAATTATAGGCTATTGTTTATAACCAATTAGGTAGGCTTTAACACCTAAGTCAAGTGTAGCAGGCTTCTTAAAATAAATCATCAAATTGTCACAGTTTGTTTCATGACAAATAATGAAAAGTAGGCTAATTAGAACAACTCACCTGTAGATGTGCCTCCCGTTTCTGCAGCAGAGACTATTTTCAAATCTACAAATGCCAACAGAAAAAGAACCAAAGCACAACGCGCTGACAAATTCATGTCCATGCTGACTTCAAGACTGTTAGAGCAAATGCAGTCCAAATCATTTTAATAGAAGAGGAGACCATAATATGTATTAACCTTAGATGACTAAGAGGGGGGCGCTGCTTTGAAGCCATCGCACAGCCATTTTGGTACTCCTCCTTCAATTGACAAATATATTCTATTACAGACACCTTAATGCATACATGCAAATTATATTAATTAAATTGAACATTTTATATTTTGAGAGTGTTAATGTTACTGCCCCCACCACAACAAAGAATTACTTAAATACATGAAATTGTGTCCTTGAAACATTTTATTGAAATATTGTAGAATTCCATTCATTCCTATGGAGGACTGCTCTTTCTGGGATGTGCCAATGTGGCGGCCTGTGGCTTCAAAGCCTCTCATTGGCCATTACAAAGCATCAGCAATCCAGGGTTTATACACATCATTGGGGAGAGACCATAGAAAAGATGAATGCACAAGGAACAATGCATCTGCAGGGTCCCTATGCCCATCAATTTACATTCCGAGTTCGGATCCGAACACTTGCTTAGGTCACATGTAATGAGAATAATTAAAGGGGATATATGGAACTTGTGCCTCTGGGGGTGCTCTTGATCCAAAAGTGGTCCCCCAAATGGACAGTAATATTGTCCAGAAATTAAGTCAAAATTTGATGTAAACAATTCACAACTAAATGTCAATAGTGTGTCTTCAACTGAGTTTGTAGTTCAATGACTGAATGCATTTATGTTAAACTGCAGGTGAAAAGCCACAATGTATAATGATTCATAATGAAATGTTTCAAAGTACAGTATGTGGAGAGCTATAACACTGTTGATGGGTTGATTTTTGGGCAACGGTTGGGCTCTGTTTACATGGTATATGATTTTTTACTTGTAATTCATCTTAAGAAATAGGCCTATTGTAACGGTTCTCTTGTGGTGAAGGAGAGTCGGACCAAAATGCAGCGTGTAGATTGCGATCCATGTTTATTCAATAAACGTAACACGAATCTAAATACAAACACTATAAAACAAATAACGTAACGAAAACCGAAACAGCCTATACTTGCGTAAACAAACACAGAGACAGGACCAAATACACTAAGGACAATCACCCACGACAAACTCAAAGAATATGGCTGCCTAAATATGGTTCCCAATCAGAGACAACAATAAGCACCTGCCTCTGATTGAGAACCACTCCAGACAGCCATAGACTTTGCTAGATAACCCACTAAGCTACAATCCCAATACCACCACCAAAACCCCAAGACAAACACACCACAATTACAAAAACCCCATGCCACACCCTGGCCTGACCAAATACATAAAGATAAACACAAAATACTTTGACCAGGGCGTGACAGAACCCCCCTAAAGTGCGGACTCCCGAACGCACCTCAAAACAATAGGGAGGGTCCGGGTGGGCGTCTGTCCATGGTGGCGGCTCCGGCGCGGGACGTGGACCCCACTCAGTTCATGTCTTAGTCCCATCTCCCTTCGTCCCTGGATAGTCCACCCTCGCCACCGACCATGGCCTAGTAGTCCTCACCCAGAACCCCACTGGGCTGAGGAGCAGATCGGGACTGAAGGACAGCTCGGGACTGAGGCAGCTCGGGGGGAGTGAGGGGAAGCTCGGGAGTGAGGGAAAGCTCGGGAGTGAGGGGAAGCTCGGGAGTGAGGGGAAGCTCGGGAGTGAGGGGAAGCTCAGGCAGGTAGATAGATCTACCAGATCCTGGCTGGCTGGTGGTTTCAGCAGATCCTGGCTGACTGGCAGATCCTGGCTGACTGGCAGATCTGGAAGATCCTGGCTGACTGGCAGATCTGGAAGAGTCTGGTTGACTGGCGGATCTGGAAGAGTCTGGTTGACTGGCGGATCTGGAAGAGTCTGGTTGACTGGCGGATCTGGAAGAGTCTGGTTGACTGGCGGATCTGGAAGAGTCTGGTTGACTGGCGGATCTGGAAGAGTCTGGTTGACTGGCGGATCTGGAAGAGTCTGGTTGACTGGCGGATCTGGAAGAGTCTGGTTGACTGGCGGATCTGGAAGAGTCTGGTTGACTGGCGGATCTGGAAGAGTCTGGTTGACTGGCGGATCTGGAAGAGTCTGGTTGACTGGCGGATCTGGAAGAGTCTGGTTGACTGGCGGATCTGGAAGAGTCTGGTTGACTGGCGGATCTGGAAGAGTCTGGTTGACTGGCGGATCTGGAAGAGTCTGGCTGACTGGCGGATCTGGAAGAGTCTGGCTGACTGGCGGATCTGGAAGAGTCTGGCTGACTGGCGGATCTGGAAGAGTCTGGCTGACTGGCGGATCTGGAAGAGTCTGGCTGACTGGCAGATCTGGAAGAGTCTGGCTGACTGGCAGATCTGGAAGAGTCTGGCAGATCTGGAAGAGTCTGGCTGACTGGCGGATCCTGGCCGACTGGCAGATCCTGGCCGACTGGCAGATCCTGGCCGACTGGCACTACTGGCAGATCCTGGCCGACTGGCACTTCTGGCGGATCCTGGCTGACTGGTGGATCCTGGCTGACTGGTGGATCCTGGCAGACTGGCGAATCCTGGCTGACTGGCGAATCCTGGCTGACTGGCGAATCCTGGCTGACTGGCGAATCCTGGCTGACTGGCGAATCCTGGCTGACTGGCGAATCTAACTGATCCTGACAGACTGACGACGCTGGGCAGACTGGCGGCGCTGGGCAGACTGGCGACGCTGGGCAGACTGGCGGCGCTGGGCAGACTGGCGACGCTGGGCAGACTGGCGGCACTGGGCAGACTGGCGGCGCTGGGCAGACTGGCGGCACTGGCGGCGCTGGGCAGACTGGCGGCTCCTTGCAGACTGACAGCTCCTTGCAGACTGACAGCTCCTTGCAGACTGACAGCTCTGGCTGCTTCATGTAGACTGACAGCTCTGGCTGCTCCTTGCAGACTGGCAGCTCCATGCAGACTGGCAGCTCTGGCTGCTCCATGCAGACGGACAGCTCTGGCTGCTCCATGCAGACTGACAGCTCTGGCTGCTCCATGCAGACTGACAGCTCTGGCTGCTCCATGCAGACTGACAGCTCTGGCTGCTCCATGCAGACTGACAGCTCTGGCTGCTCCATGCAGACTGACAGCTCTGGCTGCTCCATGCAGGCTGGCAGCTCTGGCTGCGCTGAACAGGCGGGAGACTCCGGCAGCGCAGGAGAGGAGAAAGGCTCTGGCTGCGCTAAACAGGCGGGAGGCTCCGGCAGCGCTGTAGAGGAGGAAGGCTCTGGCTGCGCTGAACAGGCGGGGCGCACTGAAGGCCTGGTGCGTGGTGCTGGAACTGGTGGTACTGGATCGAGGACACGCACAGGAAGCCTGGTGCGGGGAGCTGCTACCGGAGGACTGGAGTGTGGAGGTGGCACAGGATGGGCTAGACCGTGAAGGCGTACTGGAGATCTTGAGAGCAGTGTTGGCACAGGACGTGCAAGGCTAGGGATGTGCACAGGAGGCCTGGTGCGTGAGGCTGGCACCAACTTCACCAGCCGACTAACACGCACCTCAGGACGAGTATGGAGCGCTAACCCAGGTGCCATCAAATCCCCAACACGTTCCGTCAGGCGAATTCCATGCGAAAAGCACCAACACAGCAACTCCCTCATTTCTCTCTCCTCCAATTTCCCCATTAACTCCTTCACAGTCTCTGTTTCGCTCACCTCCAACACTGGCTCTGGTTCTGGTCTCCTCCTTGGCTCCTCACGATAAACAGGGAGAGTTGGCTCAGGTCTGACTCCTGACTCTGCCACACTCTCCCTGAGCCCCCCCCCCCAAGAAATTTTTGGGGCTGATTCTCAGGCTTCCATCCGCTACGCCGTGCTGCCTCCTCATATCTGCGCCTCTCAGCTTTCGCCGCCTCCAGTTCTTCCTTGGGGCGGCGATATTCTCCAGGCTGAGCCCAGGGTCCTTTACCGTCCAGTTCTTCCTCCCATGTCCATTTCTCCAGGTGGTGCAGCCTCTCCCACTGCAGCTGCTGCTGCTCCTGCTGCTGCTGCCTCTGTTGCCTCTCCTGTGGCTCCTGCCTGTTAACACGCTGCTTGGTCCGTTGGTGGTGGGTGATTCTGTAACGGTTCTCTTGTGGTGAAGGAGAGTCGGACCAAAATGCAGCGTGTAGATTGCGAATCATGTTTATTCAATAAACGTAACACGAATCTAAATACAAACACTATAAAACAAATAACGTAACGAAAACCGAAACAGCCTATACTTGCGTAAACAAACACAGAGACAGGACCAAATGCACTAAGGACAATCACCCACGACAAACTCAAAGAATATGGCTGCCTAAATATGGTTCCCAATCAGAGACAACGATAAGCACCTGCCTCTGATTGAGAACCACTCCAGACAGCCATAGACTTTGCTAGATAACCCACTAAGCTACAATCCCAATACCACCACCAAAACCCCAAGACAAACACACCACAATTACAAAAACCCCATGCCACACCCTGGCCTGACCAAATACATAAAGATAAACACAAAATACTTTGACCAGGGCGTGACAGAACCCCCCCCCCCCTAAGGTGCGGACTCCCGAACGCACCTCAAAACAATAGGGAGGGTCCGGGTGGGCGTCTGTCCATGGTGGCGGCTCCGGCGCGGGACGTGGACCCCACTCAGTTCATGTCTTAGTCCCATCTCCCTTCGTCCCTGGATAGTCCACCCTCACCACCGACCATGGCCTAGTAGTCCTCACCCAGAACCCCACTGGACTGAGGAGCAGATCGGGACTGAAGGACAGCTCGGGACTGAGGCAGCTCGGGAGTGAGGGGAAGCTCGGGAGTGAGGGGAAGCTCGGAGTGAGGGGAAGCTCGGGAGTGAGGGGAAGCTCAGGCAGGTAGATAGATCTACCAGATCCTGGCTGGTTGGTGGTTTCAGCAGATCCTGGCTGACAAGCAGATCCTGGCTGATTGGCAGATCTGGAAGATCCTGGCTGACTGGCAGATCTGGAAGAGTCTGGTTGACTGGCGGATCTGGAAGAGTCTGGTTGACTGGCGGATCTGGAAGAGTCTGGTTGACTGGCGGATCTGGAAGAGTCTGGTTGACTGGCGGATCTGGAAGAGTCTGGTTGACTGGCGGATCTGGAAGAGTCTGGTTGACTGGCGGATCTGGAAGAGTCTGGTTGACTGGCGGATCTGGAAGAGTCTGGTTGACTGGCGGATCTGGAAGAGTCTGGTTGACTGGCGGATCTGGAAGAGTCTGGTTGACTGGCGGATCTGGAAGAGTCTGGTTGACTGGCGGATCTGGAAGAGTCTGGCTGACTGGCGGATCTGGAAGAGTCTGGCTGACTGGCGGATCTGGAAGAGTCTGGCTGACTGGCGGATCTGGAAGAGTCTGGCTGACTGGCAGATCTGGAAGAGTCTGGCTGACTGGCAGATCTGGAAGAGTCTGGCAGATCTGGAAGAGTCTGGCTGACTGGCGGATCCTGGCCGACTGGCAGATCCTGGCCGACTGGCAGATCCTGGCCGACTGGCACTACTGGCAGATCCTGGCCGACTGGCACTTCTGGCGGATCCTGGCTGACTGGCACTTCTGGCGGATCCTGGCTGACTGGCACTTCTGGCGGATCCTGGAAGACTGGTGGATCCTGGCTGACTGGCGAATCCTGGCTGACTGGCGAATCCTGGCTGACTGGCGAATCCTGGCTGACTGGCGAATCTAACTGATCCTGACAGACTGACGACGCTGGGCAGACTGGCGGGGTCAAATTATGTCACACAAGCAATTAATCACGGTATAAGGAAATGTATGCTCAATACAAAATTATAACCAGTTCATCGCAGCTCTGCCACGAAAATGGAAGAGAAAATTAGTTAAAAGAGAAAGGAATGAATTAATCGTAAATGGCTTAAAATGACCAATATAAATCGTAAAATGTATCAGTTTCACTTATGGTCAAGAGGGTTGACAACTATACCACATAAAATTCAAGATAGTTGGGAACAGATTTTCGATATCCCAATACCATGGCATCAGATTTATTGAAGTAATATACAAAGTAACAATTGAAGAATCAATCCTTTCTTTTCAATTTAAGCTATTATATAAGATTCCCGCTACAAAAAGAATGCTCAGTATATGGGGCATTGAACAGAATCAATAGAGTATCTATTTTGGTACTGTCCATCGGTGGCTTGTTTTTGGAGTCAGGTTCAGGAATGGTTGTTAACATGGGTACCACTGGGCGCACATTTGGGGGTTTTGCCCTAGCACTACACAGCTGATTCAAATAACCAACTCATCATCAAGCTTTGATTATTTTCATCAGCTGTGTAGAGCTAGAGCAAAAACCAAAACGTGAACCCAGGAGGAGCCCCAGGACCGAGTTTGGGAAACCCTGCCCTATGGTACTGCCCAGGGACACAATGATTGAATGCAAAGTGGTGGATTGTGGGCATGCGCCTGCCACGGAGGAACATGCAAATCTTCCACTGTTTGATGTCAGAGTAGCTCACCATTGTCCCAGGGGACATGCGGACTACCTCCAAATCATCTCGCATCTGACGCACCAGGGCTGTCCCCTTGTGTGTCCAAGTTGTTTCCACCGAGATGGATGACGATATTCACGGTCACAACTCGACTCGGCGAGAGAGAATATTTCATAACCCTTCAACTGAGAACAGTTCGGCCATATTTCCGGCTAGTATAGTCGTCTATCTAGCCAGCTACATTGTGTAATCGCATAGTAAATATTTGCTTCAGTCTTTGTTTCCTTGCTCTCGACAATTTTCTATGAGCAATGATCAGTATGATTATGAGCATGGATCTTATCAATAAATAAAACGTACAACATTGTGAAGATTCACAAGGAGAGCATGTGTTAAACTATATTATAAAGTGGGTGGTTCGTGCCCCGAATGCTGATTGGCTGACAGCCGTGGAATATCAGGCCATATACCACGGGTATGACAAAACATTTATTTTTACAGCTTCAATTACGTTGGTAATCAGTTTATAATAGCAATAAGGAACCTCGGGGGTTTGTGGTATATGGCCAATATACCACGGCTAAGGGCTGTATGTCATGGCACGTGCTAAGAACAGTCCTTAGCATGGTATATTGGCCGTATACCACACCTCCTTGTGCATTTTTGCTTAATTATAATGTTCTATAATAAGGTTGTACGATCACCTTCCGGTATAAAAACCATGGAAATTAAAAACAAAAAACTATGTTTAAACTGAGAACAGGCATTGGTCTGAAGCCGGAAAATGAAGGATATTCACATGAGCACCACACGAGTCTCAAATAACCCCTAAAAAAACCAAGCACAGGTGTTCAAAATCTTGTTTTATTCAAATTCAGCAGTCCACATGAGTTTGTCAATTCACATACTGCCCATGAAAATTGTCCAGTTTCCATAAAAGCTATGATCATTTTTCATATTTATTATTGCATAAAATCATCAGTTTTCATAGACATAATTGTACATGTAATGATTTGTATTTTCTACTTATTTCTTATAACTAATAAGAATTTCCAATAAAGCTTCAATGGCTCACTGCAGGCATAGAATCAACATATCTGGAAACACATCTGTTCCTCGGGGCACTGGCCATCTTTGTAACAGTACTCGGCACACATGTAGGTCCCGTTGGGCAGGACACAGCGACCGGGCTTCACTATGGTAACAAATGAAAAGTTGTCAGATATACAGTAGAAACATACGTGCAATAGGAATTTCCAGGATAACAATCGAGAAAAGCAGTCGCAGGTAAAGTCAATCAAATCTATCCATAATAAATCTATACATGTCAAATGTATATGTACAATGTATGTGCTTGTACAGTGGGGAGAACAAGTATTTGATACACTTGATACACATGAATATACAGCAGAAAAGCTGTAAAACTCCAAAATATTTGTGTCCTCCAAAGAGGTGGATTGGTTAATATTAATTATTTTTTATTTAGAAAATAATTATATCCAGTTTATTAGAAGCTGCAACAGGGAGACACTTCCAGCACAGAAGCATAGAAAATGTCTAACTGGCATCTTGGAGACATACCCTTTACATTCTAATCAGACAGCACCAAATGTTCTGTAAACACCAGCTCTAGAGGCTTGTAGGAAGTCAAAACAAACAGGCTGTCAGCTGCTACAGAATCACACAGTGTTCACAGAATGTCATCAATACAACATAACAGTGAATAATCAGTGTGTCCTCGGCCCTTATACCTCAAGTCCGGCGTGAACCTCTATCAACAGATATGAGAACAATCCATAACATTCAGCATCAAGTCTAGTGACCATCAATCCACACCTTGAGTGTCACAAGTAGAACACTGGAAATCATCCGTACACTGATTCTTTCCATTGAGGTCTTACTATTACAATGAGTTGGAATTTTGTTGGTGGCCCTTGACAAATTGTCAGCTTAAAGTTCTGTGAATTGCTGTATCGTAAGAAACGTATGTTGCTACTCCTCTGAAGTCTCAGCCTGATATTCCCAAAATCCTTTTTCCCTGAAATATTTTACTTTTATTTATCTGGGCAAGTCAGTTAAGAAAAAAATCTTATTTTCAATGACGGCCTAGGAACAGTGGGTTAACTGCCTTGTTCTTAACAACAGATTTTTACCTTGTCAGCTCAGGGATTTGCTTTTGCAACCTTTCGGTTACTAGTCCGACGCTCTAACCACTAGGCTACCCTGCCGCCAACGGTCCACCAACCAAAGGACATCTAGCCAACATGACACAACTGTGAGAAGCATTGGAGTCAACATGGGCCAGCATCCCTATGGAACGCTTTAAACACCTTATAGACCCCATGCCCTGGTGAATTGAGGCTTTTCTTAGGGCAAAAGGGGGTGCAACTCAAAAATATGAAAGTGTTCCTAAAGTTTGGTATACTCAGAGTGTATAGATGTTGCATAACATTGGTATATACTCTAAAGGCCTGCATGGATCTTGAAAATCTTCTTAATTGAGTGTCTCAGCTCTAAAGAGAGTGTATGTGAAAAATATCTATCTATGTGTATGAAATATACAAGCCCCAGCTTTCTTGTTTCCAGAGTAATGCAGCAAATAATGAATGCAGTGGATGTGTGTATCTGTCACTCTGGGAACATTCCTACCTGTGTCGGTGCAATGCAGTCATGCCCACATCCATTGTGGCAGCATTTTTCATCATTGGGGCAGTCACTGTCATTGGAACAGAACTCCACACACGTCCCTTCGCCCCATCGTCTACGAGGGCACACTCCAGGCTTTGCTTTAGGACAACACAATTTGAGCAGACATGTCAGGGAACCCGACTTACCACAAAGAGACATGAACACGGACAAAATTGGACTGAACCATTTTCTGGAAATCAGTCATATTTGTGTGGAGATGGTTATGATAAATAGGCATTTGCATTTGTAGGAAGTCAAAACAGAAAGCGGTGACATTGTCAGCTGCTACAGAATCACACAGTGTTCCACAATGTCATCAATACAATACAACAGTGAATAATCAGTGTGTCCTCGGACCTTCTACTGGGACCTCCAGTCTGGCGTCAATCACTATCAACAGATATGAGAACAATCCATAACATTCATCATCAAGTCTAGTGACCATCAACCCACACCTTGAATGTCACAAGAAGAACAATGGAAATCATGTGTATTACAGAAGCTCTATACTAAACATTGTGTTGATCACTCTAATTAAATATGAGCTTTACTGGTCTTAAATGTCCCCATTACAAAATGTTTATGGTATATATATATATATATATATATATATATATATATATATATATATATATATATATATATATATATATATATATATATATCTATATATATATATCTATATAAAACTCTAAATACCTACATGGCTCTCAGAAATCTTCTTAATTGAGTGTCTCAGCTCTAAAGAGAGTGTATGTGAAATATATTGATCTATGTGTATGAAATGTACATTACAAGCTCCATCTTTCTTGTTTCCAGAGTAATGCAGCAATAATGAACGTAATGGATGTGTGTATCTGTCACTCTGGGAACATATCCTACCTGTGTACGGTGCAATGCAGTTATGCCCACATCCATTGTAGCAGCATTTTTCATCATTGGGGCAGTCACTGTCATTGAAACAGAACTCTGCACATGTCCCTACGCCCCATGGTCTACGAGGGCACACTCCAGGCTTTGCTTTGGGACAACACAATTTGAGCAGACATGTCAGGGAACACGACTTACCACAAAGACACATGATGAACATGGACACAATTACACTGAACCATTTTCTGAAAATCTGTCATATTTGTGTGGAGATCGTTGCGATAAATGTTAGCTGCTACAGAATCACACAGTGGTCACAGAATGTCATCAGTACAATACAACAGTGAATAATCAGTGTGTCCTCGGTCCTTCTACTGGGGCCTCCAGTCTGGCGTCAATCACTATCAACAGATATGAGAACAATCCATAACATTCAGCATCAAGTCTAGTGACCATCAACCCACACCTTGAATGTCACAACCAGGATACTGGAACCATTGTGTATTACATAAACTGTATACGCTAAATGTTTTGTTGATCACTCTCAACTAAATATGATCTTTAAGTGATCCTACATTTCCCCATTACAAATAGGTTTATGGTAGCAACTTGTCAGCCTACACTGACTCTTCCCAATTAAGTCTTTCTATTATGTGACTTCTTAATTGAGTGTCTCAGCTCTAAAGAGAGTGTAAGTGAAATATATTGATCTATGTGTATGAAATGTACATTACAAGCTCCATCTTTCTTGTTTCCAAAGTAATGCAGCAATAATGAATGCAATAGATGGGTGTATCTGTCACTGTGCAACGGTTTAAAAACAGACACACAAACAGTGCTATTAAGATGCAGAAATAATCATTTCTAATCATTTCTATCATTTCATTTCTATCATTTCTAGTTAAATGAACATATGATACAAATTGACAAACACATCATTATATGTTTACTGAATTGTTGCATACGTTTTCTCAAGTTGGAGCTAAGTTTGGGCCAACTAAAAATGTTAAGTTCAGGTAACATTTTTATCTTGAAGTTGAATAAACTGAAAAAGGCTTTGGAACCACTTACTTCATAATCATTTGTTGAAACAACTAGAATTTATTTGACAGTGTATGCGTAAAATGGCCAAGGGTAGGCTGGATTGTTTCAAAGTCATAATGGCTGGCTTGTATTTCTTAGTAAGGTTGCAACAAAATAGGTTGCAAAGGGGCTATGCACAATTATAGGCTATTGTTTATAACCAATTAGGTAGGCTTTAACACCTAAGTCAAGTGTAGCAGGCTTCTTAAAATAAATCATCAAATTGTCACAGTTTGTTTCATGACAAATAATGCAAAGTAGACTAATTAGAACAACTCACCTGTAGATGTGCCTCCCGTTTCTGCAGCAGAGACTATTTTCAAATCTACAAATGCCAACAGAAAAAGAACAAAAGCACAACGCGCTGACAAATTCATGTCCATGCTGACTTCAAGACTGTTAGAGCAAATGCAGTCCAAATCATTTTAATAGAAGAGGAGGAGACCATAATATGTATTAACCTTAGATGACTAAGAGGGGGCGCTGCTTTGAAGCCATCGCACAGCCATTTTGGTACTCCTCCTTCATTTGACAAATATATTCTATTACAGACACCTTAATGCATACTTGCAAATTATATTAATTAAATTGAACATTTTATATTTTGAGAGTGTTAATGTTACTGCCCCCACCACAACAAAGAATTACTTAAATACATGAAATTGTGTCCTTGAAACATTTTATTGAAATATTGTAGAATTCCATTCATTCCTATGGAGGACTGCTCTTTCTGAGATGTACCAATGTGGCGGCCTGTGGCTTCAAAGCCTCTCATTGGCCATTACAAAGCATCAGCAATCCAGGGTTTATACACATCATTGGGGAGAGACCATAGAAAAGATGAATGCACAAGGAACAATGCATCTGCAGGGTCCCCATGCCCATCAATTTACATTCCGAGTTCGGATCCGAACACTTGCTTAGGTCACATGTAATGAGAATAATTAAAGGGGATATATGGAACTTGTGCCTCTGGGGGTGCTCTTGATCCAAAAGTGGTCCCCCAAATGGACAGTAATATTGTCCAGAAATTAAGTCAAAATTTGATGTAAACAATTCACAACTAAACGTCAAGTGTGTCTTCAACTGAGTTTGTAGTTCAATGACTGAATGCATTTATGTTAAACTGCAGGTGAAAAGCCACAATGTATAATGATTCATAATGAAATGTTTCAAAGTACAGTATGTGGAGAGCTATAACATTGTTGATGGGTTGATTTTTGGGCAACGGTTGGGCTCTGTTTACATGGTATATGATTTTTTACTTGTAATTAATCTTAAGAAATAGGCCTATACATGTCCCAAAATAACTTTTTTAATTTCTATCAAATATTTTCTCTCTCATCTGTCTTGTTCATGATGGGCAGACCTATACGCTTTTATCATTTTACTACACTGATATCTTGTAGCTTAGAGCGGACAACTATTTGGCGGACTAAATACATTCTCAACATTGGATTTTCTTACATTATTCTCTCACAATAACGTTGTAGGACTATACACATCACATTCTATATGACTGACTGTTAACCTGTCTCCTACCCTTCATCTACACTGATTGAAGTGGTTTTAACAGGTGAAATTAATAAGGGATCGCAGCTTCACCTGGTCAGACTATATCAGTCTATGTTCATAATATTTTGTACAGTCAGTCTATAACATGTTGTGGTTGACAAAGTGATTAGCCATTTGATTCACTGTTCAGGAGTCTTATGGCTTGGGGTAGAAGCTATTTAGGAGCCTCTTGGACCTAGACTTGGCGCTCCGGTACTGCTTGCCGTGCGGTAGCAGAGAGAACAGTCTATGACTAGGGTGGCTGGTGTCTTTGACCATTTTTAGGGCCTTCCTCTGACACCGCCTGGTATAGAGATCCTTGGTGGCAGGAAGACTGTCCCCGGTGATGTACTGGGCCGTAAGCACTATCCTCTGTCGTGCCTTGCAGGTAGAGGCCAAGTAGTTGCCATACCAGGTAGTGATACCAACCCATCAGGATGCTCTCGATGGTGCAGCTGTAAAATCTTTTGAGGATCTGAGGACCCATGCCAAATCTTTTCAGACTACTGAGGGGGAATAGGTTTTGTCGTGCCCTCTTCACAACTGTCTTGGTGTGCTTGGACCATGTTAGTTTGTTGGTGATGTGGACGCCAAGGATCTTGAATCCTGCTCCACTACAGCCCCGTCAATGAGAATGGGGCGTGCTCGGTCCTCCTTTTCCTGCAGTCCACAATCATCTCCTTTGTCTTGATCACGTTGAGTGGGTGTTGTTGTCCTTGCACCACACGGTCAGGTCTCTGACCTCCTCACTATAGGCTGTCTCATCATTGTCGGTGATCAGGTCTACCACTGTTGTGTCAGCAGCAAACTTAATGATGGTGTTGGAATAGTGGCCGTGCAGTCATGAGTGAACAGGAAGTACAGGAAGGGGCTGAGCACGCACCCCTACCCTTACCACCTGGGGGCGGCCCATCATGAAATCCAGGATTCAGTTACAGAGGGAGGTGTTTAGTCCCAGGGTCCTTAGCTTAGTGATGAGCTTTGAGGGCACTATGGTGTTGAACACTGAGCTGTAGTCAATGAATAGCATTCTCACATAGGTGTTCCTTTTGTCCAGGTGTGACAGGGCAGTGTGGAGTGCAATAGAGGTTGCATAGTCTGTGGATCTTTTGGTGTGGTGAGTGCTGCAGACATGAGTACTATGGGTCGGTAGTCATTTAGGCAGGCTATCTTAGTTTTTCTTGGGCACAGGGACTATGGTGGTCTGCTTGAAACATGTTGGTATTACAGACTCAGACAGGGAGAGGTTGAAAAGGTCAGTGAAGACACTTGCCAGTTGGTCAGCGCCTGCTCTGGGAACACGTCCTGGTAGTCTGTCTGGCCCTGCGGCCTTGTGAATGTTGACCTGTTTGAAGGTCTTACTCACATCGGCTGCGGAAAGCATGATCACACAGTTGTCCAGAACAGCTGATGCTCTCGTGCATGTTTCAGTGTTACTTGTCTCTAAGCGAGCATAGAAGTTATTTAGCTTGTCTGGTAGGCTCGTGTCACTGTGCAGCTCGCGGCTCTGCTTCCCTTTGTAGTCTGTAATAGTTTGCAAGACCTGCCACATCTGACGAGCGTCGGAGCCGGTGTAGTACGATTTAATATTAGTCCTGTGTTGGCACTTTGCCTGTTTGATGGTTCATCAGAGGGCACAGCGGGATTTATTATAAGATCTCTGGCGCTCTAGGTCGACAGGTCCTGGCTCCTTAGCAGAGGTGACCGGTCTGCTCCTGATCCCCGGGATCGTCATCTTGGTCTGCGTCCTGTGTCTGGAGCCGCGCGTCAGGGAGGGGCAACTGTCACGTGTGCTCCCTCTCCGTCCTCTAGGTCACCAGCCTGCTCGTTATGGCGCAGCCCTGTCACCATCGTTACGGTCATCAGTGCGTTGTGACACTCACCTGGACTCCATCACCTCCCTGATTACCTGCCCTATATTTGTCACTCGCTTCGGTTCCTTCCCCAGGCGTCATTGTTTCTGTTTCAGTTTGGTCTGTGCGTTGTTTGTGTTTCTTGTTTTCTATTTTGTTTCGTTTATTGATTAAATCACTCACTCCCTGAACTTGCTGACCAACTCTCAGCGCACATCGTTACACTAATATTCATAAGACCATTACATAATATATGTAATATAGGTCTTTATAAACGACTTTACTAATCATCAGTTAAGTCTTTTTGCGTGGCCTCATCTAAAGTGTGGGCTATTTATACATAATAAATACTAAATACTTTCTAAACAATAAGCACACAATATTCCGAAACGGTCACGCTGTTGCAATACGGTGATGTGTAACTTCAGACAAACTCTATGTTGAGTAACATAATGTTTTTAGTCCATAAATGCTTTTCTTAATTACATAAATGCTTCAAAATTCGCAAAAAGTGACATTAGCTGATGAAGATTATCTCATAGAACAAAACGTATAAGATCTCCCAAACCTGTCTTCACCACAAAACGTATTTTCAGCGTTTATCCAAAAACCCTACAAAAACTCAATACATTTTCCCATAGGCTTTGTTCAAAGAACCATGATGGAGTTAGTCCCTACAAAGAGACATCATTACTATTGCTCTCTATACATGTTAGCAATTGGGAGTCTCCAACCCTTGCAAAAGTAACCTCACAGTCCAATCCCCCCACCCCCCCTTTGCTAATTTCACCACCAGCAAAGCATTAAAAAAGAATCTCACCCATCTACCCACAATATCTCATAATGACAGTGAAAACATGATTTTAGAAATGTTTGCTAATTTATTGAAAGTGAAATACAGAAATATCTCATTTACATACAGTACCAGTCAAAAGTTTGGACACACCTAGTCATTCCAAGTTTTTTCATTTATTATTATTATTTTTTACTATTTTCTACATTGTGTAATAATAGTGAAGACATCAAAACTATGAAATAACACATATGGAATCATGTAGTAACCAAAAAGTGTTAAACAAATAAAAAATATATTTTAAATTCTTCTTAGTAGCCACACTTTGCCTTGATGACAGCCTTGCACACGCTTGGCATTCTCTCAACCAGCTTCACCTGGAACGCTTTTCCAGCAGTCTTGAAGGAGTTCCCCACATATGCTGAGCTCTTGTTGGCCCTTCCTCCCCAATTAAGGTGCCACCAACCACCTGTGCTAGACAGCCATTTTCAAAACGGTTCTCTTTGCGGTTATACAAATTAAAACCATCCATTTCTGGTGGATTGACAATGGAACTCTGTTTAAAGTATCCTTTTTAAATGAAGCCAAACAGAGTAGGCTACTATTTAAATGTTATCCTCCAGAAGAGGCAGAACATAGGCTATATTACAGCAAATAATGTCAAATCTCGAAAGTACCGATAGAGGAAAAAACATTTTCTTGTAGAGAATGTATAAGGAAGGTATCATGTTAATGAATGACATTGTAAACAACAAAGGTCAAATTATGTCACACAAGCAATTAATCACGGTATAAGGAAATGTATGCTCAATACAAAATTATAACCAGTTCATTGCAGCTCTGCCACGAAAACGGAAGAGAAAATTACTTAAAAGAGAAAGGAATGAATTAATCGTAAATGGCTTAAAATGACCAATATAAATCGTAAAATGTATCAGTTTCACTTATGGTCAAGAGGGTTGACAACTATACCACATAAAATTCAAGATAGTTGGGAACAGATTTTCGATATCCCAATACCATGGCATCAGATTTATTGAAGTAATATACAAAGTAACAATTGAAGCATCAATCCTTTCTTTTCAATTTAAGCTATTATAAAAGATTCCCGCTACAAAAAGAATGCTCAGTATATGGGGCATTGAACAGAATCAATAGAGTATCTATTTTGGTACTGTCCATCGGTGGCTTGTTTTTGGAGTCAGGTTCAGGAATGGTTGTTAACATGGGTACCACTGGGCGCACATTTGGGGTTTTGCCCTAGCACTACACAGCTGATTCAAATAACCAACTCATCATCAAGCTTTGATTATTTTCATCAGCTGTGTAGAGCTAGAGCAAAAACCAAAACGTGAACCCAGGAGGAGCCCCAGGACCGAGTTTGGGAAACCCTGCCCTATGGTACTGCCCAGGGACACAATGATTGAATGCAAAGTGGTGGATTGTGGGCATGCGCCTGCCACGGAGGAACATGCAAATCTTCCACTGTTTGATGTCAGAGTAGCTCACCATTGTCCCAGGGGACATGCGGACTACCTCCAAATCATCTCGCATCTGACGCACCAGGGCTGTCCCCTTGTGTGTCCAAGTTGTTTCCACCGAGATGGATGACGATATTCACGGTCACAACTCGACTCGGCGAGAGAGAATATTTCATAACCCTTCAACTGAGAACAGTTCGGCCATATTTCCGGCTAGTATAGTCGTCTATCAAGCCAGCTACATTGTGTAATCGCATAATAAATATTTGCTTCAGTCTTTGTTTCCTTGCTCTCGACAATTTTCTATGAGCAATGATCAGTATGATTATGAGCATGGATCTTATCAATAAATAAAACGTACAACATTGTGAAGATTCACAAGGAGAGCATGTGTTAAACTATATTATAAAGTGGGTGGTTTGTGCCCCGAATGCTGATTGGCTGACAGCCGTGGAATATCAGGCCATATACCACGGGTATGACAAAACATTTATTTTTACAGCTTCAATTACGTTGGTAATCAGTTTATAATAGCAATAAGGAACCTCGGGGTTTTGGTATATGGCCAATATACCACGGCTAAGGGCTGTATGTCATGGCACGTGCTAAGAACAGTCCTTAGCATGGTATATTGGCCGTATACCACACCTCCTTGTGCATTTTTGCTTAATTATAATGTTCTATAATAAGGTTGTACGATCACCTTCCGGTATAAAAACCATGGAAATTAAAAACAAAAAACTATGTTTAAACTGAGAACAGGCATTGGTCTGAAGCCGGAAAATGAAGGATATTCCATGAGCACCACACGAGTCTCAAATAACCCCTAAAAAACCAAGCACAGGTGTTCAAAATCTTGTTTTATTCAAATTCAGCAGTCCACATGAGTTTGTCAATTCACATACTGCCCATGAAAATTGTCCAGTTTCCATAAAAGCTATGATCATTTTTCATATTTATTATTGCATAAAATCATCAGTTTTCATAGACATAATTGTACATGTAATGATTTGTATTTTCTACTTATTTCTTATAACTAATAAGAATTTCCAATAAAGCTTCAATGGCTCACTGCAGGCATAGAATCAACATATCTGGAAACACATCTGTTCCTCGGGGCACTGGCCATCTTTGTAACAGTACTCGGCACACATGTAGGTCCCGTTGGGCAGGACACAGCGACCGGGCTTCACTATGGTAACAAATGAAAAGTTGTCAGATATACAGTAGAAACATACGTGCAATAGGAATTTCCAGGATAACAATCGAGAAAAGCAGTCGCAGGTAAAGTCAATCAAATCTATCCATAATAAATCTATACATGTAAAATGTATATGTACAATGTATGTGCTTGTACAGTGGGGAGAACAAGTATTTGATACACTGCCGATTTTGATTTGATACACTGCCGATATCCATATAAAATGTATATGTAAAGTGTATGTACATGAATATACAGCAGAAAAGCTGTAAAACTCCAAAATATTTGTGTCCTCCAAAGAGGTGGATTGGTTAATATTAATTATTTTTTATTTAGAAAATAATTATATCCAGTTTATTAGAAGCTGCAACAGGGAGACACTTCCAGCACAGAAGCATAGAAAATGTCTAACTGGCATCTTGGAGACATACCCTTTACATTCTAATCAGACAGCACCAAATGTTCTGTAAACACCAGCTCTAGAGGCTTGTAGGAAGTCAAAACAAACAGGCTGTCAGCTGCTACAGAATCACACAGTGTTCACAGAATGTCATCAATACAACATAACAGTGAATAATCAGTGTGTCCTCGGCCCTTATACCTCAAGTCCGGCGTGAACCTCTATCAACAGATATGAGAACAATCCATAACATTCAGCATCAAGTCTAGTGACCATCAATCCACACCTTGAGTGTCACAAGTAGAACACTGGAAATCATCCGTACACTGATTCTTTCCATTGAGGTCTTACTATTACAATGAGTTGGAATTTTGTTGGTGGCCCTTGACAAATTGTCAGCTTAAAGTTCTGTGAATTGCTGTATCGTAAGAAACGTATGTTGCTACTCCTCTGAAGTCTCAGCCTGATATTCCCAAAATCCTTTTTCCCTGAAATATTTTACTTTTATTTATCTGGGCAAGTCAGTTAAGAAAAAAATCTTATTTTCAATGACGGCCTAGGAACAGTGGGTTAACTGCCTTGTTCTTAACAACAGATTTTTACCTTGTCAGCTCAGGGATTTGCTTTTGCAACCTTTCGGTTACTAGTCCGACGCTCTAACCACTAGGCTACCCTGCCGCCAACGGTCCACCAACCAAAGGACATCTAGCCAACATGACACAACTGTGAGAAGCATTGGAGTCAACATGGGCCAGCATCCCTATGGAACGCTTTAAACACCTTATAGACCCCATGCCCTGGTGAATTGAGGCTTTTCTTAGGGCAAAAGGGGGTGCAACTCAAAAATATGAAAGTGTTCCTAAAGTTTGGTATACTCAGAGTGTATAGATGTTGCATAACATTGGTATATACTCTAAAGGCCTGCATGGATCGTGAAAATCTTCTTAATTGAGTGTCTCAGCTCTAAAGAGAGTGTATGTGAAAAATATCTATCTATGTGTATGAAATATACAAGCCCCAGCTTTCTTGTTTCCAGAGTAATGCAGCAAATAATGAATGCAGTGGATGTGTGTATCTGTCACTCTGGGACCATTCCTACCTGTGTCGGTGCAATGCAGTCATGCCCACATCCATTGTGGCAGCATTTTTCATTATTGGGGCAGTCACTGTCTTTGGAACAGAACTCCACACACGTCCCTACGCCCCATCGTCTACGAGGGCACACTCCAGGCTTTGCTTTAGGACAACACAATTTGAGCAGACATGTCAGGGAACCTGACTTACCACAAAGAGACATGAACACGGACAAAATTGGACTGAACCATTTTCTGGAAATCAGTCATATTTGTGTGGAGATGGTTACGATAAATAGGCATTTGCATTTGTAGGAAGTCAAAACAGAAAGCGGTGACATTGTCAGCTGCTACAGAATCACACAGTGTTCCACAATGTCATCAATACAATACAACAGTGAATAATCAGTGTGTCCTTGGTCCTTCTACTGGGACCTCCAGTCTGGCGTCAATCACTATCAACAGATATGAGAACAATCCATAACATTCATCATCAAGTCTAGTGACCATCAACCCACACCTTGAATGTCACAAGAAGAACAATGGAAATCATGTGTATTACAGAAGCTCTATACTAAACATTGTGTTGATCACTCTTAATTAAATATGAGCTTTACTGGTCTTAAATGTCCCCATTACAAAATGTTTATGGTATATATATATATATCTATATATATATATCTATATAAAACTCTAAATACCTACATGGCTCTCAGAAATCTTCTTAATTGAGGGTCTCAGCTCTAAAGAGAGTGTATGTGAAATATATTGATCTATGTGTATGAAATGTACATTACAAGCTCCATCTTTCTTGTTTCCAGAGTAATGCAGCAATAATGAACGCAATGGATGTGTGTATCTGTCACTCTGGGAACATATCCTACCTGTGTACGGTGCAATGCAGTTATGCCCACATCCATTGTAGCAGCATTTTTCATCATTGGGGCAGTCACTGTCATTGAAACAGAACTCTGCACATGTCCCTACGCCCCATGGTCTACGAGGGCACACTCCAGGCTTTGCTTTGGGACAACACAATTTGAGCAGACATGTCAGGGAACACGACTTACCACAAAGACACATGATGAACATGGACACAATTACACTGAACCATTTTCTGAAAATCTGTCATATTTGTGTGGAGATCGTTGCGATAAATGTTAGCTGCTACAGAATCACACAGTGGTCACAGAATGTCATCAGTACAATACAACAGTGAATAATCAGTGTGTCCTCGGTCCTTCTACTGGGGCCTCCAGTCTGGCGTCAATCACTATCAACAGATATGAGAACAATCCATAACATTCAGCATCAAGTCTAGTGACCATCAACCCACACCTTGAATGTCACAACCAGGATACTGGAACCATTGTGTATTACATAAACTGTATACGCTAAATGTTTTGTTGATCACTCTCAACTAAATATGATCTTTAAGTGATCCTACATTTCCCCATTACAAATAGGTTTATGGTAGCAACTTGTCAGCCTACACTGACTCTTCCCAATTAAGTCTTTCTATTATGTGACTTCTTAATTGAGTGTCTCAGCTCTAAAGAGAGTGTAAGTGAAATATATTGATCTATGTGTATGAAATGTACATTACAAGCTCCATCTTTCTTGTTTCCAAAGTAATGCAGCAATAATGAATGCAATAGATGGGTGTATCTGTCACTGTGCAACGGTTTAAAAACAGACACACAAACAGTGCTATTAAGATGCAGAAATAATCATTTCTAATCATTTCTATCATTTCATTTCTATCATTTCTAGTTAAATGAACATATGATACAAATTGACAAACACATCATTATATGTTTACTGAATTGTTGCATACGTTTTCTCAAGTTGGAGCTAAGTTTGGGCCAACTAAAAATGTTAAGTTCAGGTAACATTTTTATCTTGAAGTTGAATAAACTGAAAAAGGCTTTGGAACCACTTACTTCATAATCATTTGTTGAAACAACTAGAATTTATTTGACAGTGTATGCGTAAAATGGCCAAGGGTAGGCTGGATTGTTTCAAAGTCATAATGGCTGGCTTGTATTTCTTAGTAAGGTTGCAACAAAATAGGTTGCAAAGGGGCTATGCACAATTATAGGCTATTGTTTATAACCAATTAGGTAGGCTTTAACACCTAAGTCAAGTGTAGCAGGCTTCTTAAAATAAATCATCAAATTGTCACAGTTTGTTTCATGACAAATAATGCAAAGTAGACTAATTAGAACAACTCACCTGTAGATGTGCCTCCCGTTTCTGCAGCAGAGACTATTTTCAAATCTACAAATGCCAACAGAAAAAGAACAAAAGCACAACGCGCTGACAAATTCATGTCCATGCTGACTTCAAGACTGTTAGAGCAAATGCAGTCCAAATCATTTTAATAGAAGAGGAGGAGACCATAATATGTATTAACCTTAGATGACTAAGAGGGGGCGCTGCTTTGAAGCCATCGCACAGCCATTTTGGTACTCCTCCTTCATTTGACAAATATATTCTATTACAGACACCTTAATGCATACTTGCAAATTATATTAATTAAATTGAACATTTTATATTTTGAGAGTGTTAATGTTACTGCCCCCACCACAACAAAGAATTACTTAAATACATGAAATTGTGTCCTTGAAACATTTTATTGAAATATTGTAGAATTCCATTCATTCCTATGGAGGACTGCTCTTTCTGAGATGTACCAATGTGGCGGCCTGTGGCTTCAAAGCCTCTCATTGGCCATTACAAAGCATCAGCAATCCAGGGTTTATACACATCATTGGGGAGAGACCATAGAAAAGATGAATGCACAAGGAACAATGCATCTGCAGGGTCCCTATGCCCATCAATTTACATTCCGAGTTCAGATCCGAACACTTGCTTAGGTCACATGTAATGAGAATAATTAAAGAGGATATATGGAACTTGTGCCTCTGGGGGTGCTCTTGATCCAAAAGTGGTCCCCCAAATGGACAGTAATATTGTCCAGAAATTAAGTCAAAATTTGATGTAAACAATTCACAACTAAACGTCAATAGTGTGTCTTCAACTGAGTTTGTAATTCAATGACTGAATACATTTCTGTTAAACTGCAGGTGAAAAGCCACAATGTATAATGATTCATAACGAAATGTTTCAAAGTACAGTATGTGGAGAGCTATAACACTGTTGATGGGTTGATTTTTGGGCAACGGTTGGGCTCTGTTTACATGGTATATGATTTTTTACTTGTAATTCATCTTATGAAATAGGCCTATACATGTCCCAAAATAACTTTTTAAATTTCTATCAAATATTTTCTCTCTCATCTGTCTTGTTCATGATGGGCAGACCTATACGCTTTTATCATTTTACTACACTGATATCTTGTAGCTTAGAGCGGACAACTATTTGGCGGACTAAATACATTCTCAACATTGGATTTTCTTACATTATTCTCTCACAATAACGTTGTAGGACTATACACATCACATTCTATATGACTGACTGTTAACCTGTCTCCTACCCTTCATCTACACTGATTGAAGTGGTTTTAACAGGTGAAATGAATAAGGGATCGCAGCTTCACCTGGTCAGTCTATATCAGTCTATGTTCATAATATTTTGTACAGTCAGTCTATAACATGTTGTGGTTGACAAAGTGATTAGCCATTTGATTCACTGTTCAGGAGTCTTATGGCTTGGGGTAGAAGCTATTTAGGAGCCTCTTGGACCTAGACTTGGCGCTCCGGTACTGCTTGCCGTGCGGTAGCAGAGAGAACAGTCTATGACTAGGGTGGCTGGTGTCTTTGACCATTTTTAGGGCCTTCCTCTGACACCGCCTGGTATAGAGATCCTTGGTGGCAGGAAGACTGTCCCCGGTGATGTACTGGGCCGTAAGCACTATCCTCTGTCGTGCCTTGCAGGTAGAGGCCAAGTAGTTGCCATACCAGGTAGTGATACCAACCCATCAGGATGCTCTCGATGGTGCAGCTGTAAAATCTTTTGAGGATCTGAGGACCCATGCCAAATCTTTTCAGACTACTGAGGGGGAATAGGTTTTGTCGTGCCCTCTTCACAACTGTCTTGGTGTGCTTGGACCATGTTAGTTTGTTGGTGATGTGGACGCCAAGGATCTTGAATCCTGCTCCACTACAGCCCCGTCAATGAGAATGGGGCGTGCTCGGTCCTCCTTTTCCTGCAGTCCACAATCATCTCCTTTGTCTTGATCACGTTGAGTGGGTGTTGTTGTCCTTGCACCACACGGTCAGGTCTCTGACCTCCTCACTATAGGCTGTCTCATCGTTGTCGGTGATCAGGTCTACCACTGTTGTGTCAGCAGCAAACTTAATGATGGTGTTGGAATAGTGCCTGGCCGTGCAGTCATGAGTGAACAGGGAGTACAGGAAGGGGCTGAGCACGCACCCCTACCCTTACCACCTGGGGGCGGCCCATCATGAAATCCAGGATTCAGTTACAGAGGGAGGTGTTTAGTCCCAGGGTCCTTAGCTTAGTGATGAGCTTTGATGGCACTATGGTGTTGAACACTGAGCTGTAGTCAATGAATAGCATTCTCACATAGGTGTTCCTTTTGTCCAGGTGTGACAGGGCAGTGTGGAGTGCAATAGAGGTTGCATAGTCTGTGGATCTTTTGGTGTGGTGAGTGCTGCAGACATGAGTACTATGGGTCGGTAGTCATTTAGGCAGGCTATCTTAGTTTTTCTTGGGCACAGGGACTATGGTGGTCTGCTTGAAACATGTTGGTATTACAGACTCAGACAGGGAGAGGTTGAAAAGGTCAGTGAAGACACTTGCCAGTTGGTCAGCGCCTGCTCTGGGAACACGTCCTGGTAGTCTGTCTGGCCCTGCGGCCTTGTGAATGTTGACCTGTTTGAAGGTCTTACTCACATCGGCTGCGGAAAGCATGATCACACAGTTGTCCAGAACAGCTGATGCTCTCGTGCATGTTTCAGTGTTACTTGTCTCTAAGCGAGCATAGAAGTTATTTAGCTTGTCTGGTAGGCTCGTGTCACTGTGCAGCTCGCGGCTCTGCTTCCCTTTGTAGTCTGTAATAGTTTGCAAGACCTGCCACATCTGACGAGCGTCGGAGCCGGTGTAGTACGATTTAATATTAGTCCTGTGTTGGCACTTTGCCTGTTTGATGGTTCATCAGAGGGCACAGCGGGATTTATTATAAGATCTCTGGCGCTCTAGGTCGACAGGTCCTGGCTCCTTAGCAGAGGTGACCGGTCTGCTCCTGATCCCCGGGATCGTCATCTTGGTCTGCGTCCTGTGTCTGGAGCCGCAACAGGGGGGGCAACTGTCACGTGTGCTCCCTCTCCGTCCTCTAGGTCACCAGCCTGCTCGTTATGGCGCAGCCCTGTCACCATCGTTACGGTCATCAGTGCGTTGTGACACTCACCTGGACTCCATCACCTCCCCGATTACCTGCCCTATATTTGTCACTCGCTTCGGTTCCTTCCCCAGGCGTCATTGTTTCTGTTTCAGTTTGGTCTGTGCGTTGTTTGTGTTTCTTGTTTTCTATTTTGTTTCGTTTATTGATTAAATCACTCACTGTACAAGTAAGACACTAAGGACAATCACCCACGACAAACTCAAAGAATATGGCTGCCTAAATATGGTTCCCAATCAGAGACAACGATAAGCACCTGCCTCTGATTGAGAACCACTCCAGACAGCCATAGACCTTGCTAGACAACCCACTAAGCTACAATCCCAATACCACCACCAAAACCCCAAGACAAACACACCACAATTACAAAAACCCCATGCCACACCCTGGCCTGACCAAATACATAAAGATAAACACAAAATACTTTGACCAGGGCGTGACAGAACCCCCCTAAGGTGCGGACTCCCGAACGCACCTCAAAACAATAGGGAGGGTCCGGGTGGGCGTCTGTCCATGGTGGCGGCTCCGGCGCGGGGACGTGGACCCCACTCCTTTAATGTCTTAGTCCCCTCTCCCTTCGTCCCTGGATAGTCCACCCTCGCCGCCGACCATGGCCTAGTAGTCCCCACCCAGAACCCCACTGGACTGAGGAGCAGATCGGGACTGAAGGACAGCTCGGGACCGAGGCAGCTCGGGACTGAGGGGAAGCTCGGGAGTGAGAGAAAGCTCAGGAGTGAGAGGAAGCTCAGGAGTGAGAGGAAGCTCAGGAGTGAGAGGAAGCTCAGGAGTGAGAGGAAGCTCAGGAGTGAGAGGAAGCTCAGGAGTGAGAGGAAGCTCAGGAGTGAGAGGAAGCTCAGGAGTGAGAGGAAGCTCAGGAGTGAGAGGAAGCTCAGGAGTGAGAGGAAGCTCAGGCAGGTAGATAGATCTACCAGCTCCTGGCTGGCTGGTGGTTTCAGCAGATCCTGGCTGACTGGCAGATCCTGGCTGACTGACAGATCTGGAAGAGTCTGGTTGACTGGCAGATCTGGAAGAGTCTGGTTGACTGGCAGATCTGGAAGAGTCAGGTTGACTGGCAGATCTGGAAGAGTCTGGTTGACTGGCAGATCTGGAAGAGTCTGGTTGACTGGCAGATCTGGAAGAGTCTGGTTGACTGGCAGATCTGGAAGAGTCTGGTTGACTGGCAGATCTGGAAGAGTCTGGTTGACTGGCAGATCTGGAAGAGTCTGGCTGACTGGCAGATCTGGAAGAGTCTGGCTGACTGGCAGATCTGGCGGCGCTGGGCAGACTGGCGGCGCTGGGCAGACTGGCGGCGCTGGGCAGACTGGCGGCGCTGGGCAGACTGGCGACGCTGGGCAGACTGGCGACGCTGGGCAGACTGGCGACGCTGGGCAGACTGGCGACGCTGGGCAGACTGGCGGTGCTGGGCAGACTGACGACGCTGGGCAGACTGACGACGCTGGGCAGACTGACGACGCTGGGCAGACTGACGACGCTGGGCAGACTGGCGACGCTGGGCAGACTGGCGGTGCTGGGCAGACTGGCGATGCTGGGCAGACTGGCGGCGCTGGGCAGACTGACGACGCTGGGCAGACTGACGACGCTGGGCAGACTGACGACGCTGGGCAGACTGACGACGCTGGGCAGACTGGCGGTGCTGGGCAGACTGGCGGTGCTGGGCAGACTGGCGGTGCTGGGCCGACTGGCGATGCTGGGCAGACTGGCGATGCTGGGCAGACTGACGGCGCTGGGCAGACTGGCGACGCTGGGCAGACTGGGGGCACTGGCGGCGCTGGGCAGACTGGCGGCACTAGCTGCTCCATATAGGCTGACAGCTCTGGCGGCTTCTTACAGACTGACCGCTCTGGCGGCTCCGTGCTGACTGGCAGCTCCTTGCAGACTGGCAGCTCCTTACAGACTGACAGCTCCGTGCAGACTGGCAGCTCCTTGCAGACTGGCAGCTCCTTGCAGACTGGCAGCTCCTTGCAGACTGGCAGCTCCATGCAGACTGGCAGCTCCATGCAGACTGGCTGCTCTATGCAGACTGACAGCTCTGGCTGCTTCATGCAGACTGACATCTCTGGCTGCTCCATGTAGACTGGCTGCTTCATGCAGACTGGCAGCTCGGGCTGCTTCATGTAGACTGACAGCTCTGGCTGCTCCATGCGGACTGACAGCTCTGGCTGCTCCATGTAGACTGACTGCTTCATGCAGACTGGCAGCTCGGGCTGCTTCATGTAGACTGACAGCTCTGGCTGCTCCATGCAGACTGACAGCTCTGACTGTTCCATGCAGACTGACAGCTCTGGCTGCTTCATGCAGACTGGCAGCTCTGGCTGCTCCATGTAGACTGGCTGCTTCATGCAGACTGGCAGCTCGGGCTGCTTCATGTAGACTGACAGCTCTGACTGCTCCATGCGGACTGACAGCTCTGGCTGCTCCTTGCAGACTGGCTGCTCCATGCAGGCTGGCAGCTCTGGCTGCTCCATGCAGGCTGGCAGCTCTGGCTGCTCCTTGCAGACTGGCAGCTCTGGCTGCGCTGAACAGGCGGGAGACTCCGGCAGCGCTGTAGAGGAGGAAGGCTCTGGCTGCGCTAAACAGGCGGGAGACTCCGGCAGCGCTGGAGATGAGGAAGGCTCTAACAGCGCTAGATAGGCGGGAGACTCCGGCAGCGCAGGAGAGGAGAAAGGCTCTGGCTGCGCTAAACAGGCGGGACACACTGAAGGCCTGGTGCGTGGTGCTGGAACTGGTGGTACTGGATCGAGGACACGCACAGGAAGCCTGGTGCGGGGAGCTGCTACCGGAGGGCTGGGGTGTGGAGGTGGTACTGGATAGACCGGACCGTGCAGGCGCACTGGAGCTCTTGAGCACCGAGCCTGCCCAACCTTACCTGGCTCGATGCCCACTCTAGCCCGGCCGATACGAGGAGCTGGAATATACCGAACCGGGCTGGGCACCCGCACTGGAGACACCGTGCGCTCCACAGCATAACACGGTGCCTGCCCGGTCTCTCCAGCCCCCGTAAGCACAGGGAGTTTGCGCAGGTCTCCTACCTGGCATAGCTATACTCCCTGTAAGCCCCCAAGAAATTTTTGGGGCTGACTCCCGGGCTTTCTTGCCAACCGTGTTCCCTCGTATCGCCGGCTCCTCTCTCCGGCTGCCTCTGCTCTCCTAAGTGCCTCCACCTGTTCCCATGGAAGGCGATCCCTTCCCGCCAGGATCTCCTCCCATGTGTAGCAACCCTTGCCATCCAATATATCGTCCCATGTCCAATCCTCATTGCGCCGCTGTTGCTGCCTTTGTTGCCTCTCCTCTTTCGGCTGCTCCTGCCTGTTGACACGCCGCTTGGTCCGTTGGTGGTGGGTGATTCTGTAACGGTTTTCTAGTGGTGATGAAGGAGAGTCGGACCAAACTGCAGCGTGTCGATTGCGATCCATATTTATTAAACAAAACGTAAACACGACTAAACACTAAACACTACAAAACAATAAACGTAAATGAAAACCGAAAACAGCCTATCTAGTGCAAACTAACAGAGAGTACAAGTAAGACACTAAGGACAATCACCCACGACAAACTCAAAGAATATGGCTGCCTAAATATGGTTCCCAATCAGAGACAACGATAAGCACCTGCCTCTGATTGAGAACCACTCCAGACAGCCATAGACCTTGCTAGACAACCCACTAAGCTACAATCCCAATACCACCACCAAAACCCCAAGACAAACACACCACAATTACAAAACCCCATGCCACACCCTGGCCTGACCAAATACATAAAGATAAACACAAAATACTTTGACCAGGGCGTGACACCAACTCTCAGCGCACATCGTTACACTAATATTCATAAGACCATTACATAAGATATGTAATATAGGTCTTTATAAACGACTTTACTAATCATCAGTTAAGTCTTTTTGCGTGGCCTCATCTAAAGTGTGGGCTATTTATACATAATAAATACTAAATACTTTCTAAACAATAAGCACACAATATTCCGAAACGGTCACGCTGTTGCAATACGGTGATGTGTAACTTCAGACAAACTCTATGTTGAGTAACATAATGTTTTTAGTCCATAAATGCTTTTCTTAATTACATAAATGCTTCAAAATTCGCAAAAAGTGACATTAGCTGATGAAGATTATCTCATAGAACAAAACGTATAAGATCTCCCAAACCTGTCTTCACCACAAAACGTATTTTCAGCGTTTATCCAAAAACCCTACAAAAACTCAATACATTTTCCCATAGGCTTTGTTCAAAGAACCATGATGGAGTTAGTCCCTACAAAGAGACATCATTACTATTGCTCTCTATACATGTTAGCAATTGGGAGTCTCCAACCCTTGCAAAAGTAACCTCACAGTCCAATCCCCCACCCCCTTTGCTAATTTCACCACCAGCAAAGCATTAAAAAGAATCTCACCCATCTACCCACAATATCTCATAATGACAGTGAAAACATGATTTTAGAAATGCTTGCTAATTTATTGAAAGTGAAATACAGAAATATCTCATTTACATACAGTACCAGTCAAAAGTTTGGACACACCTAGTCATTCCAAGTTTTTTCATTTATTATTATTATTTTTTACTATTTTCTACATTGTGTAATAATAGTGAAGACATCAAAACTATGAAATAACACATATGGAATCATGTAGTAACCAAAAAGTGTTAAACAAATAAAAATATATTTTAAATTCTTCTTAGTAGCCACACTTTGCCTTGATGACAGCATTGCACACACTTGGCATTCTCTCAACCAGCTTCACCTGGAACGCTTTTCCAGCAGTCTTGAAGGAGTTCCCCACATATGCTGAGCTCTTGTTGGCCCTTCCTCCCCAATTAAGGTGCCACCAACCACCTGTGCTAGACAGCCACTTTCAAAACAGTTCTCTTTGCGGTTATACAAATTAAAACCATCCATTTCTGGTGGATTGACAATGGAACTCTGTTTAAAGTATCCTTTTTAAATGAAGCCAAACAGAGTAGGCTACTATTTAAATGTTATCCTCCAGAAGAGGCAGAACATAGGCTATATTACAGCAAATAATGTCAAATCTCGAAAGTACCGATAGAGGAAAAAACATTTTCTTGTAGAGAATGTATAAGGAAGGTATCATGTTAATGAATGACATTGGAAACAACAAAGGTCAAATTATGTCACACAAGCAATTAATCCCGGTATAAGGAAATGTATGCTCAATACAAAATTATAACCAGTTCATCGCAGCTCAGCCACGAAAACGGAAGAGAAAATTACTTAAAAGAGAAAGGAATGAATTAATCGTAAATGGCTTAAAATGACCAATATAAATCGTAAAATGTATCAGTTTCACTTATGGTCAAGAGGGTTGACAACTATACCACATAAAATTCAAGATAGTTGGGAACAGATTTTCGATATCCCAATACCATGGCATCAGATTTATTGAAGTAATATACAAAGTAACAATTGAAGCATCAATCCTTTCTTTTCAATTTAAGCTATTATAAAAGATTCCCGCTACAAAAAGAATGCTCAGTATATGGGGCATTGAACAGAATCAATAGAGTATCTATTTTGGTACTGTCCATCGGTGGCTTGTTTTTGGAGTCAGGTTCAGGAATGGTTGTTAACATGGGTACCACTGGGCGCACTGCACATTTGGGGGTTTTGCCCTAGCACTACACAGCTGATTCAAATAACCAACTCATCATCAAGCTTTGATTATTTTCATCAGCTGTGTAGAGCTAGAGCAAAACCAAAACGTGAACCCAGGAGGAGCCCCAGGACCGAGTTTGGGAAACCCTGCCCTATGGTACTGCCCAGGGACACAATGATTGAATGCAAAGTGGTGGATTGTGGGCATGCGCCTGCCACGGAGGAACATGCAAATCTTCCACTGTTTGATGTCAGAGTAGCTCACCATTGTCCCAGGGGACATGCGGACTACCTCCAAATCATCTCGCATCTGACGCACCAGGGCTGTCCCCTTGTGTGTCCAAGTTGTTTCCACCGAGATGGATGACGATATTCACGGTCACAACTCGACTCGGCGAGAGAGAATATTTCATAACCCTTCAACTGAGAACAGTTCGGCCATATTTCCGGCTAGTATAGTCGTCTATCTAGCCAGCTACATTGTGTAATCGCATAGTAAATATTTGCTTCAGTCTTTGTTTCCTTGCTCTCGACAATTTTCTATGAGCAATGATCAGTATGATTATGAGCATGGATCTTATCAATAAATAAACGTACAACATTGTGAAGATTCACAAGGAGAGCATGTGTTAAACTATATTATAAAGTGGGTGGTTCGTGCCCCGAATGCTGATTGGCTGACAGCCGTGGAATATCAGGCCATATACCACGGGTATGACAAAACATTTATTTTTACAGCTTCAATTACGTTGGTAATCAGTTTATAATAGCAATAAGGAACCTCGGGGGTTTGTGTTATATGGCCAATATACCACGGCTAAGGGCTGTATGTCATGGCACGTGCTAAGAACAGTCCTTAGCATGGTATATTGGCCGTATACCACACCTCCTTGTGCATTTTTGCTTAATTATAATGTTCTATAATAAGGTTGTACGATCACCTTCCGGTGTAAAAACCATGGAAATTAAAAACAAAAAACTATGTTTAAACTGAGAACAGGCATTGGTCTGAAGCCGGAAAATGAAGGATATTCACATGAGCACCACACGAGTCTCAAATAACCCCCTAAAAAACCAAGCACAGGTGTTCAAAATCTTGTTTTATTCAAATTCAGCAGTCCACATGAGTTTGTCAATTCACATACTGCCCATGAAAATTGTCCAGTTTCCATAAAAGCTATGATCATTTTTCATATTTATTATTGCATAAAATCATCAGTTTTCATAGACATAATTGTACATGTAATGATTTGTATTTTCTACTTATTTCTTATAACTAATAAGAATTTCCAATAAAGCTTCAATGGCTCACTGCAGGCATAGAATCAACATATCTGGAAACACATCTGTTCCTCGGGGCACTGGCCATCTTTGTAACAGTACTCGGCACACATGTAGGTCCCGTTGGGCAGGACACAGTGACCGGGCTTCACTATGGTAACAAATGAAAAGTTGTCAGATATACAGTAGAAACATACGTGCAATAGGAATTTCCAGGATAACAATCGAGAAAAGCAGTCGCAGGTAAAGTCAATCAAATCTATCCATAATAAATCTATACATGTAAAATGTATATGTACAATGTATGTGCTTGTACAGTGGGGAGAACAAGTATTTGATACACTGCCGATTTTGATTTGATACACTGCCGATATCCATATAAAATGTATATGTAAAGTGTATGTACATGAATATACAGCAGAAAAGCTGTAAAACTCCAAAATATTTGTGTCCTCCAAAGAGGTGGATTGGTTAATATTAATTATTTTTTATTTAGAAAATAATTATATCCAGTTTATTAGAAGCTGCAACAGGGAGACACTTCCAGCACAGAAGCATAGAAAATGTCTAACTGGCATCTTGGAGACATACCCTTTACATTCTAATCAGACAGCACCAAATGTTCTGTAAACACCAGCTCTAGAGGCTTGTAGGAAGTCAAAACAAACAGGCTGTCAGCTGCTACAGAATCACACAGTGTTCACAGAATGTCATCAATACAACATAACAGTGAATAATCAGTGTGTCCTCGGCCCTTATACCTCAAGTCCGGCGTGAACCTCTATCAACAGATATGAGAACAATCCATAACATTCAGCATCAAGTCTAGTGACCATCAATCCACACCTTGAGTGTCACAAGTAGAACACTGGAAATCATCCGTACACTGATTCTTTCCATTGAGGTCTTACTATTACAATGAGTTGGAATTTTGTTGGTGGCCCTTGACAAATTGTCAGCTTAAAGTTCTGTGAATTGCTGTATCGTAAGAAACGTATGTTGCTACTCCTCTGAAGTCTCAGCCTGATATTCCCAAAATCCTTTTTCCCTGAAATATTTTACTTTTATTTATCTAGGCAAGTCAGTTAAGAAAAAAATCTTATTTTCAATGACGGCCTAGGAACAGTGGGTTAACTGCCTTGTTCTTAATGACAGAGTTTTACCTTGTCAGCTCAGGGATTTTGCTCTTGCAACCTTTCGGTTACTAGTCCGACGCTCTAACCACTAGGCTACCCTGACGCCAATGGTCCACCAACCAAAGGACATCTAGCCAACATGACACAACTGTGAGAAGCATTGGAGTCAACATGGGCCAGCATCCCTATGGAACGCTTTAAACACCTTATAGACCCCATGCCCTGGTGAATTGAGGCTTTTCTTAGGGCAAAAGGGGGTGCAACTCAAAAATAGGAAAGTGTTCCTAAAGTTTGGTATACTCAGAGTGTATAGATGTTGCATAACATTGGTATATACTCTAAAGGCCTGCATGGATCTTGAAAATCTTCTTAATTGAGTGTCTCAGCTCTAAAGAGAGTGTATGTGAAAAATATCTATCTATGTGTATGAAATATACAAGCCCCAGCTTTCTTGTTTCCAGAGTAATGCAGCAAATAATGAATGCAATGGATGTGTGTATCTGTCACTCTGGGACCATTCCTACCTGTGTCGGTGCAATGCAGTTATGCCCACATCCATTGTGGCAGCATTTTTCATCATTGGGGCAGTCACTGTCATTGGAACAGAACTCCACACACATCCCCATGCCCCATCGTCTACGAGGGCACACTCCAGGCTTTGCTTTAGGACAACACAATTTGAGCAGACATGTCAGGGAACCTGACTTACAACAAAGAGACATGAACACTGACAAAATTGGACTGAACCATTTTCTGGAAATCTGTCATATTTGTGAGGAGATGGTTACGATAAATAGGAATTTGTTTTTGTAGGAAGTCAAAACAGAAAGCGGTGACATTGTCAGCTGCTACAGAATCACACAGTGGTCACAGAATGTCATCAGTACAATAGAACAGTGAATAATCAGTGTGTCCTCGGTCCTTCTACTGGGGCCTCCAGTCTGGCGTCAATCACTATCAACAGATATGAGAACAATCCATAACATTCAGCATCAAGTCTAGTTACCATCAACCCACACCTTGAATGTCACAACCAGGATACTGGAACCATTGTGTATTACATAAACTGTATTCGCTAAATGTTTTGTTGATCACTCTAAACTAAATATGATCTTTAAGTGATCCTACATTTCCCCATTACAAATAGGTTTATGGTAGCAACTTGTCAGCCTACACTGACTCTTCCCAATGAAGTCTTTCTATTTTGTGACTTCTTAATTGAGTGTCTCAGCTCGAAAGAGAGTGTAAGTGAAATATATTGATCTATGTGTATGAAATGTACATTACAAGCTCCATCTTTCTTGTTTCCAGAGTAATGCAGCAATAATGAATGCAATAGATGGGTGTATCTGTCACTCTGGGACCATATCCTACCTGTGTAAGGTGCAATGCAGTTATGCCCACATCCATTGTGGCAGCATTTTTCATCATTGGGGCAGTCACTGTCATTGGAACATAACTCTGCACATATCCCCACGCCCCATCGTCTAACAGGGCACACTCCAGGCTTTGCTTTGGGACAACACAATTTGAGCAGATGTCAGGGAACCCAACTTGCCACAAAGAGACATGAACATAGACACAATTGGACTGAACCAATTTATGAAAATCTATCATATTTGTGTCTAGATGGATTTGACAAATATGCATTTGCATCTCTGGAAAGTTTGTAGGCCATACTCCAAGTCATTTTGTGTCTAATTAATAGTTTGAGATATTTGTCCCCCATCATCAATGTTTCCCCCATAACACCCATGAAAATGCATTACAGCCTTCTGAACACTCACAATCTATTGGTTCAAATATGTAAGTTGAAAACATTGTATGTTAACTCAAATGGGCTGTGCAACGGTTTAAAAACAGACACACAAACAGTGCTATTAAGATGCAGAAATAATCATTTCTAGTTAAATGAACATATGAGACAAATTGACAAACACATCATTATATGTTTACTGAATTGTTGCATACGTTTTCTCAGGTTGGAGCTAAGTTTGGGCCAACTAAAAATGTTAAGTTCAGGTAACATTTTTATCTAGAAGTTGAATTAACTGAAAAAGGCTTTGGAACCACTTACTTCATAATCATTTGTTGAAACAACTAGAATTTATTTGACAGTGTATGCGTAAAATGGCCAAGGGTAGGCTGGATTGTTTCAAAGTCATAATGGCTGGCTTGTATTTCTTAGTAAGGTTGCAACAAAATAGGTTGCAAAGGGGCTATGCACAATTATAGGCTATTGTTTATAACCAAATAGGTAGGCTTTAACACCTAAGTCAAGTGTAGCAGGCTTCTTAAAATAAATCATCAAATTGTCACAGTTTGTTTCATGACAAATAATGAAAAGTAGGCTAATTAGAACAACTCACCTGTAGATGTGCCTCCCGTTTCTGCAGCAGAGACTATTTTCAAATCTACAAATGCCAACAGAAAAAGAACCAAAGCACAACGCGCTGACAAATTCATGTCCATGCTGACTTCAAGACTGTTAGAGCAAATGCAGTCCAAATCATTTTAATAGAAGAGGAGGAGACCATAATATGTATTAACCTTAGATGACTAAGAGGGGGGCGCTGCTTTGAAGCCATCGCACAGCCATTTTGGTACTCCTCCTTCAATTGACAAATATATTCTATTACAGACACCTTAATGCATACATGCAAATTATATTAATTAAATTGAACATTTTATATTTTGAGAGTGTTAATGTTACTGCCCCCACCACAACAAAGAATTACTTAAATACATGAAATTGTGTCCTTGAAACATTTTATTGAAATATTGTAGAATTCCATTCATTCCTATGGAGGACTGCTCTTTCTGGGATGTGCCAATGTGGCGGCCTGTGGCTTCAAAGCCTCTCATTGGCCATTACAAAGCATCAGCAATCCAGGGTTTATACACATCATTGGGGAGAGACCATAGAAAAGATGAATGCACAAGGAACAATGCATCTGCAGGGTCCCTATGCCCATCAATTTACATTCCGAGTTCGGATCCGAACACTTGCTTAGGTCACATGTAATGAGAATAATTAAAGGGGATATATGGAACTTGTGCCTCTGGGGGTGCTCTTGATCCAAAAGTGGTCCCCCAAATGGACAGTAATATTGTCCAGAAATTAAGTCAAAATTTGATGTAAACAATTCACAACTAAATGTCAATAGTGTGTCTTCAACTGAGTTTGTAGTTCAATGACTGAATGCATTTATGTTAAACTGCAGGTGAAAAGCCACAATGTATAATGATTCATAATGAAATGTTTCAAAGTACAGTATGTGGAGAGCTATAACACTGTTGATGGGTTGATTTTTGGGCAACGGTTGGGCTCTGTTTACATGGTATATGATTTTTTACTTGTAATTCATCTTAAGAAATAGGCCTATTGTAACGGTTCTCTTGTGGTGAAGGAGAGTCGGACCAAAATGCAGCGTGTAGATTGCGATCCATGTTTATTCAATAAACGTAACACGAATCTAAATACAAACACTATAAAACAAATAACGTAACGAAAACCGAAACAGCCTATACTTGCGTAAACAAACACAGAGACAGGACCAAATACACTAAGGACAATCACCCACGACAAACTCAAAGAATATGGCTGCCTAAATATGGTTCCCAATCAGAGACAACAATAAGCACCTGCCTCTGATTGAGAACCACTCCAGACAGCCATAGACTTTGCTAGATAACCCACTAAGCTACAATCCCAATACCACCACCAAAACCCCAAGACAAACACACCACAATTACAAAAACCCCATGCCACACCCTGGCCTGACCAAATACATAAAGATAAACACAAAATACTTTGACCAGGGCGTGACAGAACCCCCCCCCCCTAAAGTGCGGACTCCCGAACGCACCTCAAAACAATAGGGAGGGTCCGGGTGGGCGTCTGTCCATGGTGGCGGCTCCGGCGCGGGACGTGGACCCCACTCAGTTCATGTCTTAGTCCCATCTCCCTTCGTCCCTGGATAGTCCACCCTCGCCACCGACCATGGCCTAGTAGTCCTCACCCAGAACCCCACTGGGCTGAGGAGCAGATCGGGACTGAAGGACAGCTCGGGACTGAGGCAGCTCGGGAGTGAGGGGAAGCTCGGGAGTGAGGGAAAGCTCGGGAGTGAGGGGAAGCTCGGGAGTGAGGGGAAGCTCGGGAGTGAGGGGAAGCTCAGGCAGGTAGATAGATCTACCAGATCCTGGCTGGCTGGTGGTTTCAGCAGATCCTGGCTGACTGGCAGATCCTGGCTGACTGGCAGATCTGGAAGATCCTGGCTGACTGGCAGATCTGGAAGAGTCTGGTTGACTGGCGGATCTGGAAGAGTCTGGTTGACTGGCGGATCTGGAAGAGTCTGGTGACTGGCGGATCTGGAAGAGTCTGGTTGACTGGCGGATCTGGAAGAGTCTGGTGACTGGCGGATCTGGAAGAGTCTGGTTGACTGGCGGATCTGGAAGAGTCTGGTTGACTGGCGGATCTGGAAGAGTCTGGTTGACTGGCGGATCTGGAAGAGTCTGGTTGACTGGCGGATCTGGAAGAGTCTGGTTGACTGGCGGATCTGGAAGAGTCTGGTTGACTGGCGGATCTGGAAGAGTCTGGTTGACTGGCGGATCTGGAAGAGTCTGGTTGACTGGCGGATCTGGAAGAGTCTGGCTGACTGGCGGATCTGGAAGAGTCTGGCTGACTGGCGGATCTGGAAGAGTCTGGCTGACTGGCGGATCTGGAAGAGTCTGGCTGACTGGCGGATCTGGAAGAGTCTGGCTGACTGGCAGATCTGGAAGAGTCTGGCTGACTGGCAGATCTGGAAGAGTCTGGCAGATCTGGAAGAGTCTGGCTGACTGGCGGATCCTGGCCGACTGGCAGATCCTGGCCGACTGGCAGATCCTGGCCGACTGGCACTACTGGCAGATCCTGGCCGACTGGCACTTCTGGCGGATCCTGGCTGACTGGTGGATCCTGGCTGACTGGTGGATCCTGGCAGACTGGCGGATCCTGGCTGACTGGCGAATCCTGGCTGACTGGCGAATCCTGGCTGACTGGCGAATCCTGGCTGACTGGCGAATCCTGGCTGACTGGCGAATCTAACTGATCCTGACAGACTGACGACGCTGGGCAGACTGGCGGCGCTGGGCAGACTGGCGACGCTGGGCAGACTGGCGACGCTGGGCAGACTGGCGACGCTGGGCAGACTGGCGACGCTGGGCAGACTGGCGACGCTGGGCAGACTGGCGGCACTGGCGGCGCTGGGCAGACTGGCGGCACTGGCGGCGCTGGGCAGACTGGCGGCTCCTTGCAGACTGACAGCTCCTTGCAGACTGACAGCTCCTTGCAGACTGACAGCTCTGGCTGCTTCATGTAGACTGACAGCTCTGACAGCTCCTGGCTGCTCCTTGCAGACTGGCAGCTCTGGCTCCATGCAGACTGGCAGCTCTGGCTGCTCCATGCAGACGGACAGACTCTGGCTGCTCCATGCAGACTGACAGCTCTGGCTGCTCCATGCAGACTGACAGCTCTGGCTGCTCCATGCAGACTGACAGCTCTGGCTGCTCCATGCAGGCTGGCAGCTCTGGCTGCGCTGAACAGGCGGGAGACTCCGGCAGCGCAGGAGAGGAGAAAGGCTCTGGCTGCGCTAAACAGGCGGGAGGCTCCGGCAGCGCTGTAGAGGAGGAAGGCTCTGGCTGCGCTGAACAGGCGGGGCGCACTGAAGGCCTGGTGCGTGGTGCTGGAACTGGTGGTACTGGATCGAGGACACGCACAGGAAGCCTGGTGCGGGGAGCTGCTACCGGAGGACTGGAGTGTGGAGGTGGCACAGGATGGGCTAGACCGTGAAGGCGTACTGGAGATCTTGAGAGCAGTGTTGGCACAGGACGTGCAAGGCTAGGGATGTGCACAGGAGGCCTGGTGCGTGAGGCTGGCACCAACTTCACCAGCCGACTACCACGCACCTCAGGACGAGTATGGAGCGCTAACCCAGGTGCCATCAAATCCCCAACACGTTCCGTCAGGCGAATTCCATGCGAAAAGCACCAACACAGCAACTCCCTCATTTCTCTCTCCTCCAATTTCCCCATTAACTCCTTCACAGTCTCTGTTTCGCTCACCTCCAACACTGGCTCTGGTTCTGGTCTCCTCCTTGGCTCCTCACGATAAACAGGGAGAGTTGGCTCAGGTCTGACTCCTGACTCTGCCACACTCTCCCTGAGCCCCCAAGAAATTTTTGGGGCTGATTCTCAGGCTTCCATCCGCTACGCCGTGCTGCCTCCTCATATCTGCGCCTCTCAGCTTTCGCCGCCTCCAGTTCTTCCTTGGGGCGGCGATATTCTCCAGGCTGAGCCCAGGGTCCTTTACCGTCCAGTTCTTCCTCCCATGTCCATTTCTCCAGGTGGTGCAGCCTCTCCCACTGCAGCTGCTGCTGCTCCTGCTGCCTCTCCTGTGGCTCCTGCCTGTTAACACGCTGCTTGGTCCGTTGGTGGTGGGTGATTCTGTAACGGTTCTCTTGTGGTGAAGGAGAGTCGGACCAAAATGCAGCGTGTAGATTGCGAATCATGTTTATTCAATAAACGTAACACGAATCTAAATACAAACACTATAAAACAAATAACGTAACGAAAACCGAAACAGCCTATACTTGCGTAAACAAACACAGAGACAGGACCAAATGCACTAAGGACAATCACCCACGACAAACTCAAAGAATATGGCTGCCTAAATATGGTTCCCAATCAGAGACAACGATAAGCACCTGCCTCTGATTGAGAACCACTCCAGACAGCCATAGACTTTGCTAGATAACCCACTAAGCTACAATCCCAATACCACCACCAAAACCCCAAGACAAACACACCACAATTACAAAAACCCCATGCCACACCCTGGCCTGACCAAATACATAAAGATAAACACAAAATACTTTGACCAGGGCGTGACAGAACCCCCTAAGGTGCGGACTCCCGAACACACCTCAAAACAATAGGGAGGGTCCGGGTGGGCGTCTGTCCATGGTGGCGGCTCCGGCGCGGGACGTGGACCCCACTCAGTTCATGTCTTAGTCCCATCTCCCTTCGTCCCTGGATAGTCCACCCTCACCACCGACCATGGCCTAGTAGTCCTCACCCAGAACCCCACTGGACTGAGGAGCAGATCGGGACTGAAGGACAGCTCGGGACTGAGGCAGCTCGGGAGTGAGGGAAGCTCGGGAGTGAGGGGAAGCTCTGGAGTGAGGGAAGCTCGGGAGTGAGGGGAAGCTCAGGCAGGTAGATAGATCTACCAGATCCTGGCTGGCTGGTGGTTTCAGCAGATCCTGGCTGACAAGCAGATCCTGGCTGATTGGCAGATCTGGAAGATCCTGGCTGACTGGCAGATCTGGAAGAGTCTGGTTGACTGGCGGATCTGGAAGAGTCTGGTTGACTGGCGGATCTGGAAGAGTCTGGTTGACTGGCGGATCTGGAAGAGTCTGGTTGACTGGCGGATCTGGAAGAGTCTGGTTGACTGGCGGATCTGGAAGAGTCTGGTTGACTGGCGGATCTGGAAGAGTCTGGTTGACTGGCGGATCTGGAAGAGTCTGGTTGACTGGCGGATCTGGAAGAGTCTGGTTGACTGGCGGATCTGGAAGAGTCTGGTTGACTGGCGGATCTGGAAGAGTCTGGTTGACTGGCGGATCTGGAAGAGTCTGGCTGACTGGCGGATCTGGAAGAGTCTGGCTGACTGGCGGATCTGGAAGAGTCTGGCTGACTGGCGGATCTGGAAGAGTCTGGCTGACTGGCAGATCTGGAAGAGTCTGGCTGACTGGCAGATCTGGAAGAGTCTGGCAGATCTGGAAGAGTCTGGCTGACTGGCGGATCCTGGCCGACTGGCAGATCCTGGCCGACTGGCAGATCCTGGCCGACTGGCACTACTGGCAGATCCTGGCCGACTGGCACTTCTGGCGGATCCTGGCTGACTGGCACTTCTGGCGGATCCTGGCTGACTGGCACTTCTGGCGGATCCTGGAAGACTGGTGGATCCTGGCTGACTGGCGAATCCTGGCTGACTGGCGAATCCTGGCTGACTGGCGAATCCTGGCTGACTGGCGAATCTAACTGATCCTGACAGACTGACGACGCTGGGCAGACTGGCGGGGTCAAATTATGTCACACAAGCAATTAATCACGGTATAAGGAAATGTATGCTCAATACAAAATTATAACCAGTTCATCGCAGCTCTGCCACGAAAATGGAAGAGAAAATTAGTTAAAAGAGAAAGGAATGAATTAATCGTAAATGGCTTAAAATGACCAATATAAATCGTAAAATGTATCAGTTTCACTTATGGTCAAGAGGGTTGACAACTATACCACATAAAATTCAAGATAGTTGGGAACAGATTTTCGATATCCCAATACCATGGCATCAGATTTATTGAAGTAATATACAAAGTAACAATTGAAGAATCAATCCTTTCTTTTCAATTTAAGCTATTATATAAAATTCCCGCTACAAAAAGAATGCTCAGTATATGGGGCATTGAACAGAATCAATAGAGTATCTATTTTGGTACTGTCCATCGGTGGCTTGTTTTTGGAGTCAGGTTCAGGAATGGTTGTTAACATGGGTACCACTGGGCGCACATTTGGGGTTTTGCCCTAGCACTACACAGCTGATTCAAATAACCAACTCATCATCAAGCTTTGATTATTTTCATCAGCTATGTAGAGCTAGAGCAAAAACCAAAACGTGAACCCAGGAGGAACCCCAGGACCGAGTTTGGGAAACCCTGCCCTATGGTACTGCCCAGGGACACAATGATTGAATGCAAAGTGGTGGATTGTGGGCATGCGCCTGCCACGGAGGAACATGCAAATCTTCCACTGTTTGATGTCAGAGTAGCTCACCATTGTCCCAGGGGACATGCGGACTACCTCCAAATCATCTCGCATCTGACGCACCAGTGCTGTCCCCTTGTGTGTCCAAGTTGTTTCCACCGAGATGGATGACGATATTCACGGTCACAACTCGACTCGGCGAGAGAGAATATTTCATAACCCTTCAACTGAGAACAGTTCGGCCATATTTCCGGCTAGTATAGTCGGAAAATCAAGCCAGCTACATTGTGTAATCGCATAGTAAATATTTGCTTCAGTCTTTGTTTCCTTGCTCTCGACAATTTTCTATGAGCAATGATCAGTATGATTATGAGCATGGATCTTATCAATAAATAAAACGTACAACATTGTGAAGATTCACAAGGAGAGCATGTGTTAAACTATATTATAAAGTGGGTGGTTCGTGCCCCGAATGCTGATTGGCTGACAGCCGTGGAATATCAGGCCATATACCACGGGTATGACAAAACATTTATTTTTACAGCTTCAATTACGTTGGTAATCAGTTTATAATAGCAATAAGGAACCTCGGGGGTTTGTGGTATATGGCCAATATACCACGGCTAAGGGCTGTATGTCATGGCACGTGCTAAGAACAGTCCTTAGCATGGTATATTGGCCGTATACCACACCTCCTTGTGCATTTTTGCTTAATTATAATGTTCTATAATAAGGTTGTACGATCACCTTCCGGTATAAAAACCATGGAAATTAAAAACAAAAAACTATGTTTAAACTGAGAACAGGCATTGGTCTGAAGCCGGAAAATGAAGGATATTCACATGAGCACCACACGAGTCTCAAATAACCCCCTAAAAAACCAAGCACAGGTGTTCAAAATCTTGTTTTATTCAAATTCAGCAGTCCACATGAGTTTGTCAATTCACATACTGCCCATGAAAATTGTCCAGTTTCCATAAAAGCTATGATCATTTTTCATATTTATTATTGCATAAAATCATCAGTTTTCATAGACATAATTGTACATGTAATGATTTGTATTTTCTACTTATTTCTTATAACTAATAAGAATTTCCAATAAAGCTTCAATGGCTCACTGCAGGCATAGAATCAACATATCTGGAAACACATCTGTTCCTCGGGGCACTGGCCATCTTTGTAACAGTACTCGGCACACATGTAGGTCCCGTTGGGCAGGACACAGCGACCGGGCTTCACTATGGTAACAAATGAAAAGTTGTCAGATATACAGTAGAAACATACGTGCAATAGGAATTTCCAGGATAACAATCGAGAAAAGCAGTCGCAGGTAAAGTCAATCAAATCTATCCATAATAAATCTATACATGTCAAATGTATATGTACAATGTATGTGCTTGTACAGTGGGGAGAACAAGTATTTGATACACTGCCGATTTTGATACACATGAATATGTATGTACAGCAGAAAAGCTGTAAAACTCCAAAATATTTGTGTCCTCCAAAGAGGTGGATTGGTTAATATTAATTATTTTTTATTTAGAAAATAATTATATCCAGTTTATTAGAAGCTGCAACAGGGAGACACTTCCAGCACAGAAGCATAGAAAATGTCTAACTGGCATCTTGGAGACATACCCTTTACATTCTAATCAGACAGCACCAAATGTTCTGTAAACACCAGCTCTAGAGGCTTGTAGGAAGTCAAAACAAACAGGCTGTCAGCTGCTACAGAATCACACAGTGTTCACAGAATGTCATCAATACAACATAACAGTGAATAATCAGTGTGTCCTCGGCCCTTATACCTCAAGTCCGGCGTGAACCTCTATCAACAGATATGAGAACAATCCATAACATTCAGCATCAAGTCTAGTGACCATCAATCCACACCTTGAGTGTCACAAGTAGAACACTGGAAATCATCCGTACACTGATTCTTTCCATTGAGGTCTTACTATTACAATGAGTTGGAATTTTGTTGGTGGCCCTTGACAAATTGTCAGCTTAAAGTTCTGTGAATTGCTGTATCGTAAGAAACGTATGTTGCTACTCCTCTGAAGTCTCAGCCTGATATTCCCAAAATCCTTTTTCCCTGAAATATTTTACTTTTATTTATCTGGGCAAGTCAGTTAAGAAAAAAATCTTATTTTCAATGACGGCCTAGGAACAGTGGGTTAACTGCCTTGTTCTTAACAACAGATTTTTACCTTGTCAGCTCAGGGATTTGCTTTTGCAACCTTTCGGTTACTAGTCCGACGCTCTAACCACTAGGCTACCCTGCCGCCAACGGTCCACCAACCAAAGGACATCTAGCCAACATGACACAACTGTGAGAAGCATTGGAGTCAACATGGGCCAGCATCCCTATGGAACGCTTTAAACACCTTATAGACCCCATGCCCTGGTGAATTGAGGCTTTTCTTAGGGCAAAAGGGGTGCAACTCAAAAATATGAAAGTGTTCCTAAAGTTTGGTATACTCAGAGTGTATAGATGTTGCATAACATTGGTATATACTCTAAAGGCCTGCATGGATCTTGAAAATCTTCTTAATTGAGTGTCTCAGCTCTAAAGAGAGTGTATGTGAAAAATATCTATCTATGTGTATGAAATATACAAGCCCCAGCTTTCTTGTTTCCAGAGTAATGCAGCAAATAATGAATGCAGTGGATGTGTGTATCTGTCACTCTGGGAACATTCCTACCTGTGTCGGTGCAATGCAGTCATGCCCACATCCATTGTGGCAGCATTTTTCATCATTGGGGCAGTCACTGTCATTGGAACAGAACTCCACACACGTCCCTTCGCCCCATCGTCTACGAGGGCACACTCCAGGCTTTGCTTTAGGACAACACAATTTGAGCAGACATGTCAGGGAACCCGACTTACCACAAAGAGACATGAACACGGACAAAATTGGACTGAACCATTTTCTGGAAATCAGTCATATTTGTGTGGAGATGGTTATGATAAATAGGCATTTGCATTTGTAGGAAGTCAAAACAGAAAGCGGTGACATTGTCAGCTGCTACAGAATCACACAGTGTTCCACAATGTCATCAATACAATACAACAGTGAATAATCAGTGTGTCCTCGGACCTTCTACTGGGACCTCCAGTCTGGCGTCAATCACTATCAACAGATATGAGAACAATCCATAACATTCATCATCAAGTCTAGTGACCATCAACCCACACCTTGAATGTCACAAGAAGAACAATGGAAATCATGTGTATTACAGAAGCTCTATACTAAACATTGTGTTGATCACTCTTAATTAAATATGAGCTTTACTGGTCTTAAATGTCCCCATTACAAAATGTTTATGGTATATATATATATATATATATATATATATATATATATATATATATATATATCTATATATATATATATATATATCTATATATCTATATATATATATAAAAAACTCTAAATACCTACATGGCTCTCAGAAATCTTCTTAATTGAGTGTCTCAGCTCTAAAGAGAGTGTATGTGAAATATATTGATCTATGTGTATGAAATGTACATTACAAGCTCCATCTTTCTTGTTTCCAGAGTAATGCAGCAATAATGAACGTAATGGATGTGTGTATCTGTCACTCTGGGAACATATCCTACCTGTGTACGGTGCAATGCAGTTATGCCCACATCCATTGTAGCAGCATTTTTCATCATTGGGGCAGTCACTGTCATTGAAACAGAACTCTGCACATGTCCCTACGCCCCATGGTCTACGAGGGCACACTCCAGGCTTTGCTTTGGGACAACACAATTTGAGCAGACATGTCAGGGAACACGACTTACCACAAAGACACATGATGAACATGGACACAATTACACTGAACCATTTTCTGAAAATCTGTCATATTTGTGTGGAGATCGTTGCGATAAATGTTAGCTGCTACAGAATCACACAGTGGTCACAGAATGTCATCAGTACAATACAACAGTGAATAATCAGTGTGTCCTCGGTCCTTCTACTGGGGCCTCCAGTCTGGCGTCAATCACTATCAACAGATATGAGAACAATCCATAACATTCAGCATCAAGTCTAGTGACCATCAACCCACACCTTGAATGTCACAACCAGGATACTGGAACCATTGTGTATTACATAAACTGTATACGCTAAATGTTTTGTTGATCACTCTCAACTAAATATGATCTTTAAGTGATCCTACATTTCCCCATTACAAATAGGTTTATGGTAGCAACTTGTCAGCCTACACTGACTCTTCCCAATTAAGTCTTTCTATTATGTGACTTCTTAATTGAGTGTCTCAGCTCTAAAGAGAGTGTAAGTGAAATATATTGATCTATGTGTATGAAATGTACATTACAAGCTCCATCTTTCTTGTTTCCAAAGTAATGCAGCAATAATGAATGCAATAGATGGGTGTATCTGTCACTGTGCAACGGTTTAAAAACAGACACACAAACAGTGCTATTAAGATGCAGAAATAATCATTTCTAATCATTTCTATCATTTCATTTCTATCATTTCTAGTTAAATGAACATATGATACAAATTGACAAACACATCATTATATGTTTACTGAATTGTTGCATACGTTTTCTCAAGTTGGAGCTAAGTTTGGGCCAACTAAAAATGTTAAGTTCAGGTAACATTTTTATCTTGAAGTTGAATAAACTGAAAAAGGCTTTGGAACCACTTACTTCATAATCATTTGTTGAAACAACTAGAATTTATTTGACAGTGTATGCGTAAAATGGCCAAGGGTAGGCTGGATTGTTTCAAAGTCATAATGGCTGGCTTGTATTTCTTAGTAAGGTTGCAACAAAATAGGTTGCAAAGGGGCTATGCACAATTATAGGCTATTGTTTATAACCAATTAGGTAGGCTTTAACACCTAAGTCAAGTGTAGCAGGCTTCTTAAAATAAATCATCAAATTGTCACAGTTTGTTTCATGACAAATAATGCAAAGTAGACTAATTAGAACAACTCACCTGTAGATGTGCCTCCCGTTTCTGCAGCAGAGACTATTTTCAAATCTACAAATGCCAACAGAAAAAGAACAAAAGCACAACGCGCTGACAAATTCATGTCCATGCTGACTTCAAGACTGTTAGAGCAAATGCAGTCCAAATCATTTTAATAGAAGAGGAGGAGACCATAATATGTATTAACCTTAGATGACTAAGAGGGGGGCGCTGCTTTGAAGCCATCGCACAGCCATTTTGGTACTCCTCCTTCATTTGACAAATATATTCTATTACAGACACCTTAATGCATACTTGCAAATTATATTAATTCAATTGAACATTTTATATTTTGAGAGTGTTAATGTTACTGCCCCCACCACAACAAAGAATTACTTAAATTCATGAAATTGTGTCCTTGAAACATTTTATTGAAATATTGTAGAATTCCATTCATTCCTATGGAGGACTGCTCTTTCTGAGATGTACCAATGTGGCGGCCTGTGGCTTCAAAGCCTCTCATTGGCCATTACAAAGCATCAGCAATCCAGGGTTTATACACATCATTGGGGAGAGACCATAGAAAAGATGAATGCACAAGGAACAATGCATCTGCAGGGTCCCCATGCCCATCAATTTACATTCCGAGTTCGGATCCGAACACTTGCTTAGGTCACATGTAATGAGAATAATTAAAGGGGATATATGGAACTTGTGCCTCTGGGGGTGCTCTTGATCCAAAAGTGGTCCCCCAAATGGACAGTAATATTGTCCAGAAATTAAGTCAAAATTTGATGTAAACAATTCACAACTAAACGTCAAGTGTGTCTTCAACTGAGTTTGTAGTTCAATGACTGAATGCATTTATGTTAAACTGCAGGTGAAAAGCCACAATGTATAATGATTCATAATGAAATGTTTCAAAGTACAGTATGTGGAGAGCTATAACATTGTTGATGGGTTGATTTTTGGGCAACGGTTGGGCTCTGTTTACATGGTATATGATTTTTTACTTGTAATTAATCTTAAGAAATAGGCCTATACATGTCCCAAAATAACTTTTTTAATTTCTATCAAATATTTTCTCTCTCATCTTTCTTGTTCATGATGGGCAGACCTATACGCTTTTATCATTTTACTACACTGATATCTTGTAGCTTAGAGCGGACAACTATTTGGCGGACTAAATACATTCTCAAAATTGGATTTTCTTACATTATTCTCTCACAATAACGTTGTAGGACTATACACATCACATTCTATATGACTGACTGTTAACCTGTCTCCTACCCTTCATCTACACTGATTGAAGTGGTTTTAACAGGTGAAATGAATAAGGGATCGCAGCTTCACCTGGTCAGTCTATATCAGTCTATGTTCATAATATTTTGTACAGTCAGTCTATAACATGTTGTGGTTGACAAAGTGATTAGCCATTTGATTCACTGTTCAGGAGTCTTATGGCTTGGGGTAGAAGCTATTTAGGAGCCTCTTGGACCTAGACTTGGCGCTCCGGTACTGCTTGCCGTGCGGTAGCAGAGAGAACAGTCTATGACTAGGGTGGCTGGTGTCTTTGACCATTTTTAGGGCCTTCCTCTGACACCGCCTGGTATAGAGATCCTTGGTGGCAGGAAGACTGTCCCCGGTGATGTACTGGGCCGTAAGCACTATCCTCTGTCGTGCCTTGCAGGTAGAGGCCAAGTAGTTGCCATACCAGGTAGTGATACCAACCCATCAGGATGCTCTCGATGGTGCAGCTGTAAAATCTTTTGAGGATCTGAGGACCCATGCCAAATCTTTTCAGACTACTGAGGGGAATAGGTTTTGTCGTGCCCTCTTCACAACTGTCTTGGTGTGCTTGGACCATGTTAGTTTGTTGGTGATGTGGACGCCAAGGATCTTGAATCCTGCTCCACTACAGCCCCGTCAATGAGAATGGGGCGTGCTCGGTCCTCCTTTTCCTGCAGTCCACAATCATCTCCTTTGTCTTGATCACGTTGAGTGGGTGTTGTTGTCCTTGCACCACACGGTCAGGTCTCTGACCTCCTCACTATAGGCTGTCTCATCATTGTCGGTGATCAGGTCTACCACTGTTGTGTCAGCAGCAAACTTAATGATGGTGTTGGAATAGTGCCTGGCCGTGCAGTCATGAGTGAACAGGGAGTACAGGAAGGGGCTGAGCACGCACCCCTACCCTTACCACCTGGGGGCGGCCCATCATGAAATCCAGGATTCAGTTACAGAGGGAGGTGTTTAGTCCCAGGGTCCTTAGCTTAGTGATGAGCTTTGATGGCACTATGGTGTTGAACACTGAGCTGTAGTCAATGAATAGCATTCTCACATAGGTGTTCCTTTTGTCCAGGTGTGACAGGGCAGTGTGGAGTGCAATAGAGGTTGCATAGTCTGTGGATCTTTTGGTGTGGTGAGTGCTGCAGACATGAGTACTATGGGTCGGTAGTCATTTAGGCAGGCTATCTTAGTTTTTCTTGGGCACAGGGACTATGGTGGTCTGCTTGAAACATGTTGGTATTACAGACTCAGACAGGGAGAGGTTGAAAAGGTCAGTGAAGACACTTGCCAGTTGGTCAGCGCCTGCTCTGGGAACACGTCCTGGTAGTCTGTCTGGCCCTGCGGCCTTGTGAATGTTGATCTGTTTGACGGTCTTACTCACATCGGCTGCGGAAAGCATGATCACACAGTTGTCCAGAACAGCTGATGCTCTCGTGCATGTTTCAGTGTTACTTGTCTCTAAGCGAGCATAGAAGTTATTTTGCTTGTCTGGTAGGCTCGTGTAATTATTTTTATTTAGAAAATAATTATATCACTGTGCAGCTCGCGGCTCTGCTTCCCTTTGTAGTCTGTAATAGTTTGCAAGACCTGCCACATCTGAAAGCGTCGGAGCCGGTGTAGTACGATTTAATATTAGTCCTGTGTTGGCACTTTGCCTGTTTGATGGTTCATCAGAGGGCACAGCGGGATTTATTATAAGATCTCTGGCGCTCTAGGTCGACAGGTCCTGGCTCCTTAGCAGAGGTGACCGACTTACCACAAAGAGACATGAACACGGACAAAATTGGACCGAACCATTTTCTGAAAATCTGTCATATTTGTGAGGAGATGGTTACGATAAATAGGGATTTGCATTTGTAGGAAGTCAAAACAGAAAGCGGTGACATTGTCAGCTGCTACAGAATCACACAGTGTTCCACAATGTCATCAATACAATACAACAGTGAATAATCAGTGTGTCCTCGGTCCTTCTACTGGGACCTCCAGTCTGGCGTCAATCACTATCAACAGATATGAGAACAATCCATAACATTCATCATCAAGTCTAGTGACCATCAACCCACACCTTGAATGTCACAAGAAGAACAATGGAAATCATGTGTATTACAGAAGCTCTATACTAAACATTGTGTTGATCACTCTAAATTAAATATGAGCTTTACTGGTCTTAAATGTCCCCATTACAAAATGTTTATGGTATATATATATATATATATAAAACTCTAAATACCTACATGGCTCTCAGAAATCTTCTTAATTGAGTGTCTCAGCTCTAAAGAGAGTGTATGTGAAATATATTGATCTATGTGTATGAAATGTACATTACAAGCTCCATCTTTCTTGTTTCCAGAGTAATGCAGCAATAATGAACGCAATGGATGTGTGTATCTGTCACTCTGGGAACATATCCTACCTGTGTACGGTGCAATGCAGTTATGCCCACATCCATTGTAGCAGCATTTTTCATCATTGGGGCAGTCACTGTCATTGGAACAGAACTCTGCACACGTCCCTACGCCCCATGGTCTACGAGGGCACACTCCAGGCTTTGCTTTGGGACAACACAATTTGAGCAGACATGTCAGGGAACACGACTTACCACAAAGACACATGATGAACATGGACACAATTACACTGAACCATTTTCTGAAAATCTGTCATATTTGTGTGGAGATCGTTGCGATAAATGTTAGCTGCTACAGAATCACACAGTGGTCACAGAATGTCATCAGTACAATACAACAGTGAATAATCAGTGTGTCCTCGGTCCTTCTACTGGGGCCTCCAGTCTGGCGTCAATCACTATCAACAGATATGAGAACAATCCATAACATTCAGCATCAAGTCTAGTGACCATCAACCCACACCTTGAATGTCACAACCAGGATACTGGAACCATTGTGTATTACATAAACTGTATACGCTAAATGTTTTGTTGATCACTCTCAACTAAATATGATCTTTAAGTGATCCTACATTTCCCCATTACAAATAGGTTTATAGTAGCAACTTGTCAGCCTACACTGACTCTTCCCAATTAAGTCTTTCTATTATGTGACTTCTTAATTGAGTGTCTCAGCTCTAAAGAGAGTGTAAGTGAAATATATTGATCTATGTGTATGAAATGTACATTACAAGCTCCATCTTTCTTGTTTCCAAAGTAATGCAGCAATAATGAATGCAATAGATGGGTGTATCTGTCACTGTGCAACAGTTTAAAAACAGACACACAAACAGTGCTATTAAGATGCAGAAATAATCATTTCTAATCATTTCTATCATTTCATTTCTATCATTTCTAGTTAAATGAACATATGATACAAATTGACAAACACATCATTATATGTTTACTGAATTGTTGCATACGTTTTCTCAAGTTGGAGCTAAGTTTGGGCCAACTAAAAATGTTAAGTTCAGGTAACATTTTTATCTTGAAGTTGAATAAACTGAAAAGGCTTTGGAACCACTTACTTCATAATCATTTGTTGAAACAACTAGAATTTATTTGACAGTGTATGCGTAAAATGGCCAAGGGTAGGCTGGATTGTTTCAAAGTCATAATGGCTGGCTTGTATTTCTTAGTAAGGTTGCAACAAAATAGGTTGCAAAGGGGCTATGCACAATTATAGGCTATTGTTTATAACCAATTAGGTAGGATTTAACACCTAAGTCAAGTGTAGCAGGCTTCTTAAAATAAATCATCAAATTGTCACAGTTTGTTTCATGACAAATAATGAAAAGTAGGCTAATTAGAACAACTCACCTGTAGATGTGCCTCCCGTTTCTGCAGCAGAGACTATTTTCAAATCTACAAATGCCAACAGAAAAAGAACCAAAGCACAACGCGCTGACAAATTCATGTCCATGCTGACTTCAAGACTGTTAGAGCAAATGCTGTCCAAATCAATTCAATAGAAGAAGAGGAGACCATAATATGAATTAACCTTAGATGACTAAGAGGGGGGCGATGCTTTGAAGCCATCGCACAGCCATTTTGGTACTCCTCCTTCATTGTAAAACAAAGCTATAGAAATGCATTTATTAATGTCTATTGGTTGTTTTACAAATCTATTCTATTACAGACACCTTAATGCATACTTTAAAATTATATTAAGTGATCTGAACATGAACATTTTATATTTTGAGAGTGTTAATGTTACTGCCCCCACCACAACAAATAAATACTTAAATACATGAAATTGTGCCCTTGAAACATTTTATTGAAATATTGTAGAATTCCATTCATTCCTATGGAGGACTGCTCTTTCTGGAGAGTGCCAAGTGGCTTCAAAGCCTCTCATTGGCCATTACAAAGCACCAGCAATCCAGGGTTTATACACATCATTGGGGAGAGACCTTAGAAAAGATGAATGCACAAGGAACAATGCACCTGTAGGGTCCCTATGCCCCTCAATTTACATTCCGAGTTCGGATCCGAACACTTGCTTAGGTCACATGTAATGTGTCACGACTTCCGCCGAAGTTGGCTCTCCTGCCTGTTCGGGCGGTGCTCGGCGGTCGTCGTCACCGTCCTACTAGCCACTACCAATCCCTTTTTCGTTTGTCTGTTGGTTTTGTTTCACCTGTGTGTATTTTAGTTTAATTAACGTCCTTATATGTAGTAGGTTGTCCCGCCCTTGTTTTGTGCGGGATTGTTTTTGTATTCATGTCATTTGGTGTAGTACTTGTGTTTTATTCTCCGGTCTATTTTGATCCTGTGTTGGATTATTCACCCTGTGTGTTGGGTTGACCGTGTTTTTTGTGCGCCGGAGAATAAACTGTCGAATCACTGAAACCTGCTCTCTGCGCCTGATTCCACCCACCTTGATAAAACGTGACATAATGAGAATAATTAAGGAGGATATATGGAACTGATCCAAAAGTGGTCCCCCAAATGGACAGTGATATTGTTCAGAAAATAGGACAGAATTTCGTCATTGCACAGAAAGGTGCACACCACCCCAAACCCATGAGCAAAAGCAAATAGGTGTATTGTTAGCCTAAACGTAAAGAGAAATGTATTAATATGAACTATACAGCCAACATTCACTGCGACCTCTGTGACCTGTACGCTGTCGTTGGCTGGCCCTCGCTTCATACTCGTCGCCAAACCCACTGGCTCCAGGTCATCTACAAGACCCTGCTAGGTAAAGTCCCCCCTTATCTCAGCTCGCTGGTCACCATAGCAGCACCCACCAGTAGCACGCGTTCCAGCAGGTATATCTCTCTGGTCACCCCCAAAACCAATTCTTCCTTTGGACGCCTCTCCTTCCAGTTCTTTGCTGCCAATGACTGAAACAAACTACAAAAATCTCTGAAACTGGAAACACATCTCCCTCACTAGCTTTAAGCACCAGCTGTCAGAGCAGCTCACATATTACTGCACCTGTACATAGCTCATCTATATATTTAGCCCAAACAACTACCTCTTCCCCTACTGTATTTATTTATTTATTTAGCTCCTTTGCACCCCATTATTTGTATTTCTACTTTGCACATTTTTCCACTGCAAATCTACCATTCCAGTGTTTTACTTGTTATATTGTATTTACTTCGCCACCATGGCCTTTTTTTTGCCTTTACCTCCCTTATCTCACCTCATTTGCTCACATCGTACATAGACTTATTTTTCTACTGTATTATTGACTGTATGTTTGTTTTACTCCATCCTGTGTTGTTGTATGTGTCAAACTGCTTTGCTTTATCTTGGCCAGGTCGCAATTGCAATTGTAAACCTGCCTACCTGTTTAAATAATGGTGAGAAAAAAAAATTCAAGCCAAAATTTGATGTAAACAATTAACAACTAGATGTCCTTAGTGTGTCTTCAACTGAGTTTGTTGTTCAATGACTGACTGGATTTCAGTTAAACTGCGGGTGACAATCCACAATGTATAATGATTCATAACGAAATGTTTCAAAGTACAGTATGTGGAGAGCTATAAAACTGTTGATTGGTTGATTTTTGGGCAACGGTTGGGCTCTGTTTACATGATATATGATTTTTACTTGTAATTCATCTTAAGAAATAGGCCTATACATGTCCCAAAATAACTTTTTACATTTCTATCAAATATTTTCTCTCATCAGTCTTGCTCATGAATGGCAGACCTATACAAGTTCATAATTGTACTACACTGACATCTTGTGGCTTAGAGCTGACAACAATTTGGCGGACTAAATAAATGCTTAACATTGGATTTTCTTACATTATTCTCTCACAATAACATTGTAGGACTATACTCATCACATTCTATATGCCTGACTGAGACAACTCGACATAGGTCAAACGTATAGGCTGCATAAACAAAAGCCAAAGAGAGGATAGCCTATTGCTTACTAAGAATATACAGTATAGACTGAGTGTATAAAACATTAAGAGCATCTTCCTAATATTGAGTTATTTTGCCCTCAATTCGTCGGGGCATGGGCATTCCAAGGTGTTGAAAGCGTTCCACAGGGATGCTGGCCCATGTTTATTTTTACTTTCTTCTTTTTTTTTTGCTGGCCCATGTTGACTCCAATGCCACAGTTGTGTCCTTTGGGTGGTGGACCATTCTTGATACAAATGGGAAACTGTTGAGCGTGAAAAACCCAGCAGCGTTGCCGTTCTTGACACAAATCGGTGCGCCTAGCACCTACCACCTACCATACCCCGTTCAAAGGCACTTAAATCTTCTGTCTTTGCCATTCACCCTCTGAATGGCACACATACACAATCCATGTCACAATTGTCTCAAGGCTAAAAGATCCTTCTTTAACCTGTCTTCTACCTTCCCACTGATTGAAGTGGATTTAACAAGTGACATCAATAAGGGATTGTAGCTTTTCCCTGGTCAGTCTGTATCAGTCCGTGTTCATAATGTTTTGTTCAGTCAGTGTATTGTTGTTGTTGATAAAGTGATACAAAGGCATTTTTCAGGGAAATGGAATTTGGTAAAAAAATCGAGCTGAGACTTCAGAGGGGTAGCAACATATGTTACTTACTACACAGCAATTCACAGAACATTCAGCTGACAATTTGTCAACATTTAATAATGTTTACAAACTGTTTTACCCAGTTCATATGTACAGTGTCTACTGTATTCTAGTCAAGGCTCATCCTATATAACTACTAATGTACATATACTGTCCATAATGTTTATACACACCATAATATACTGTGTATATATATATATATATATGGTTACACTTACATTTAAGGGGTCCTTATTACAGTGTAATTACATGTGTCCTTTCACTAACAAGTATTGTAGTTAACTGTAACAACTCATAGGTACAGTATAATAACAACATGTACCTGGTAGTAATTGCGGTCTGTAATTACAGAAGTCTAACAACGAATGCTTGTTACCATGCTTGTTACAAGTTGGCAGGTTTCCACTAAATTCACCAACTTAGTGATTTGCTTCTTCTCAGCTGCATCCGATCATTAACAACTGTGACAAAAGTTGGGATCCCTTGTTGATGCGTTGGGTGTCTAAGATTATAGCCTATACTCAATAGGCTCTAATTACTTAACCATGAATGTGCTCTGTTCAAAACATATCTCCAGTCAACGTTGTTGCTAGCACTACTACACCACAGAGCATATGTAATATCTGCATAAGTAATTAGTAGGTTATACACAGGATTGATCTAGTTAAAATGAACTTGATCTTGAGGGGTACTGACTTGTGATTATAGTGTACCTGCAAAGTACGTTACCCATCCTGACAATCTAATCGTCAGCTTCTGAAAGCGCCATCCAAGTGAGAAATAAACACACTGGCACACCACAGAGTCCATGTAACATCGGCATAAATACAATGTTACTAGGTGTTACACAGAATTGAGCAATTTCTATATAATTATTTACAGTGTAGGCCTACTACTCATTACCAAGTGAAAATACCTGCAAACAATAAATGAGCTTCTAATTTAGTCAATGTTATTGCAAACATGTAACAATACCTTACATTTCTTACAATATAATACGCATTTGTATTGTTATATTAATGACTTGATTAATTACATTAAACAAAGATAACATAAAAATAACTATTCTAGTGGTGACACAAATCTGTAGGCTAGATAGATTATTGACATGTAACAATGGAAATCAACAACTCTGTCTCTGTCTTCATATGCTTCTTTCTTGAATGCATTTTCCCTTCCTGGACTCTGAGACCATGAGGAAATATGTGTTAGAGAAGAAGAATGTATGACAATTTAACATTAGACACTATGTTACCCTATACTAGTTATCATCATCATGCTTTCTAGCTAGTTCTTGTGTTATCCAGCTATACAAGTGCGTGCTACAGTAACGCCAAAGATTTGTATAACTAACCCAAGATAGACCACTCCCTGTTGTTTCCAATGGGAAGCTAGTGAGTCGAGTGGGCAGAACAAGCAAGGATGTGGGCAGAGCCAAGCATTATCTTTTTAGCACGTTCTAGCATGTATTTGCATATTTCCATTAGGAATGCTAGTGTTTGAAGTGTGTGTGTGCAATAACTAGATTCGCCCTTGCTCTTCCTTTTTTGAAACTTTGGCAGAGTCCACTCTGTTCATAAAATATTCTAGTTTTGGGAACAGAAAACTGTATTGAGATAAAATGTTTAATCTATGACAAAATCATCAAAATGTCAGCCCAGTTCTATTCCGCGCATTGTTAGCTAGCAAGTAACGACCATAGCATAGCTATTTTCCATATTTAGGTTAGCTAGTAACTTAGCTAGCTAGCTAGTCAAGGTTAGAAAACTAGCTAGCTAGCATGCTTGCTAATCCAAACAAAACCCAACAGATTGCATGGAAAGTCTATTCTGTAGAATGTGCTATGGTAAATACCTAGCTATCTAGCCTATTTGGTAGGCATAACAAAAACACCAGCTAACATTGCTACCTAGCTAGCTACGTTTGCTAACTAGCTAGCCAACACTTGGCTAGGTATCTTGCAAATGCTAGCTAGATAGCTAAATTCCTATGCTAAATACTTCAGCAGAATTAATGTACCCCCCCCAAAAAAAAAAAAAAATTGCATGGAAAACGTACTTTCTCTCTCCTGTCTTGATGTTTTTGTCTCGTCTACAACACTTTCATTTCGCGTCAATCCGTCATGTCTGGATTTTGCAGTCTGACCTCCTTGATCCCGTTCTTTTATAAAGGGACACATTTGAGGCCATTGTAATTTCGAGCTTGTTGCTCAGATTGGCAGACATGAATGTAACGGCGTTCGTCTGTTGAAGGAGAGTCGGACCAAAATGCAGCGTGGTGGTTACTCATGTTCTTTAATGAAAAAAATAGCGATACATGAAATAACTAAATAAATACAAAAAACAACAAACGAAACGTGAAAACCTAATTACAGCCTATCTGGTGAACACTACACAGAGACAGGAACAATCACCCACAAAACACACAGTGAAACCCAGGCTACCTAAATATGGTTCCCAATCAGAGACAACGAGAATCACCTGACTCTGATTGAGAACCGCCTCAGGCAGCCAAGCCTATGCTAGACACACCCCTAATCAGCCACAATCCCAATGCCTACAAAAACCCCAATACGACAACACAATAAACCCATGTCACACCCTGGCCTGAACAAATAATTAAAGAAAACACAAAAATACTAAGACCAAGGCGTGACAATGAACTTCTTCAGGATTGGTGGGTCCCCTGCAGGACGGTTGAGCTAACATAGGCTAATGTGATTAGCATGAGGTTGTAAGTAACAAGAACATTTCCCAGGACATTGACATATCTGATATTGTCAGAATGCTTAATTTCTTGTTAATTTAACTGCATTGTCCAATTTACAGAAGCTATTACAGGGAAAGAATACCATGCTATTGCTTGAGGAGAGTGCACGGTTTTGAACATGAAAAGTTATTAATAAACAAATTAGGCACAATTGGGCAGTCTTGATACTACATTTTGAACATAAATGCAATAGTGGATTGGATCAGTCTAAAATACATTGTATTTTACATACACTGTTGCCATCTAGTGGCCAATATCTACATTTCAGCTGGGCTGGAATAATACATCATGGCCTTTATCTTGCATTTAAAAGATGGTTAAAAAAATACAAAAAAGTTTTTTTTGTTTGTGTTATCTTTTACCTGTTTTTAATGCGTTATATTCTCCTACATTCCTTTCGCATTTCCACAAACTTCAAAGTGTTTTGTTTCAAATGGTACCAAGAAAATGCATATCCTTGCTTCAGGGCCTGAGCTACAGGCAGTTAGATTTGGGATTGTCATTTTAGGCGAAAATATAAAAAGGGGCCGATCCCTTTAAGCCTTAATTCCTGGGATAAAAAAATTATTGCACCACTGCATCACATCCAAAAGTGAAAATGTTCTTCAATAGTGCAAGGTTACACGATGAAATAAGAGTTTGACTTATGACCATTTTAAGTGCGTTTATAAACCATTATTCTACCAAGCTTACAATTTGGCAAACACAAATGACTCTCACAATCTGAACCATAACTGTTCATCAATGTGTCCAAAATGGTTTAATTGATTGTTAAAGTAACTTTCCTTAACAATTTAACATTACTACGGTATTTAGTAATCCGTACCCACCAAATCTGGTGGTTTACTCTCGGTGCCTTCAGTGACCATAAACAATGTCCACTGAATTACCCAGGTCAAATCGTCAGTGCCGAAAAGAAAATTGGAGAATGGCTTTAAATTCCATGTGGTCCTATTTAGCTGATTACGAAGGTATGTATACTTAACATTATTAACCAACTAGCTAACTAGCCAAGCTAACTCAGTACTTGCCAGCAGCGACAGTGTTAGCTAGCTCGCTAAACTAATATTTGTATATGTCTTTATTAAGAAGCTACTCTTCCTGGGGTCCAGCAACAAAGAAGTTATATACAGTATAATACTTTTTTTTTTTACATGACATTACATTTCATAACACATTTCAGTAAACAAAACAACCACTTAACTTACTACCTGGTGATCTAAGCAGAGTTGTGTCAACGAGGAGATAGGTTCTCAGTTGGCTAACACATATCACAGGGTTTGTGCACTCTGAAATATGGTACGTTACCGATGCTATCAGCAGTGGTGTAAACTAAGGTACTTAAAGATGCACTCCATGTAACGGTTCTCTTGTGGTGAAGGAGAGTCGGACCAAAATGCAGCGTGTAGATTGCGATCCATGTTTAATAAACAAACGTAAAACACGAATCAATTATAAACACTACAAAACAAAGAACGTAACGAAAACCGAAACAGCCTATACTAGTGTAAACTAACACAGAGACAGGAACAAGGACACTAAGGACAATCACCCACGAAACACTCAAAGAATATGGCTGCCTAAATATGGCTGCCACCTCAAAACAATAGGGAGGGTCCGGGTGGGCGTCTGTCCATGGTGGCGGCTCCGGCGCGGGACGTGGACCCCACTCAATCAATGTCTTAGTCCCCTCTCCTCGCGTCCTTGGATAGTCCACCCTCGCCGCCGACCATGGCCTAGTAGTCCTCACCCAGAACCCCACTGGACTGAGGGGAAGCTCGGGAGTGAGTGGAAGCTCGGGAGTGAGGGGAAGCTCGGGAGTGAGGGGAAGCTCAGGCAGGTTGATGGATCTACCAGATCCTGGCTGGCTGGTGGCTGACTGGCAGATCCTGGCTGACTGGCGGATCCTGGCCGACTGGGGGATCCTGGCCGACTGGCGGATCCTGGCAGATCCCGGCTGACTGGCGGATCTGGAAGAGTCTGGTTGACTGGCGGATCTGGAAGAGTCTGGCAGATCTGGAAGAGTCTGGCTGACTGGCGAATCTGGAAGAGTCTGGCTGACTGGCAGATCTGGAAGAGTCTGGCTGACTGGCAGATCTGGAAGAGTCTGGCTGACTGGCAGATCTGGAAGAGTCTGGCTGACTGGCGGATCCTGGCAGACTGAAAGATCTGGCTGCTCCATGCTGACTGGCGGCTCTGGCTGCTCCACGCTGACTGGCGGCTCTGGCTGCTCCATGTAGGCTGACAGCTCTGGTGGCTTCTTACAGACTGGCAGCTCTGGTGGCTCCGTGCAGACTGGCAGCTCCGTGCAGACTGGCAGCTCCTTGCAGACTGACAGCTCTGGCTGCTCCATGCAGACTGGCAGCTTCATGCAGACTGACAGCTCTGGCTGCTCCATGCAGACTGACAGCTCCATGCAGACTGACAGCTCTGGCTGCTCCATGCAGACTGACAGCTCTGGCTGCTCCATGCAGACTGACAGCTCTGGCTGCTCCATGCAGACTGACAGCTCTGGCTGCTCCATGCAGACTGACAGCTCTGGCTGCTCCATGCAGACTGACATCTCTGGCTGCTTCATGCAGACTGACAGCTCTGGCTGCTCCATGTAGACTGGCAGCTCTGGCTGCTCCATGTAGGCCCGCAGCTCTGGCTGCTCCATGCAGGCCGGCAGCTCTGGCGGCTCCATGCAGGCTGGCAGCTCTGGCTGCGCTGAACAGGCAGGAGACTCCAGCAGCGCTGTAGAGGAGGAAGGCTCTGGCAGCGCTGAACAGACGGGAGACTCCAGCAGCGCTGAACAGACGGGAGACTCCAGCAGCGCTGTAGAGGAGGAAGGCTCTGGCTGCGCTGGAGAGGCGAGGCGCACTGTAGGCCTGATGCGTGGTGCTGGTACTGGTGGTACTGGAGCGAGGAAGCCTGGTGCGGGGAGCTGCCACCGGAGGGCTGGTGTGTGGAGGTGGTGCTGGATAGACCGGACCGTGCAGGCGCACTGGAGCTCTTGAGCACCAAGCCTGCCCAACCTTACCTGGCTCGATGCCCACTCTAGCCCACCCGCACTGGGGACACCATGCACACCACTGCATAACACGGTGCCTGCCCGGTCTCTCTAGCCCTCCGGTAAGCACAGGGAGTTTGCACAGGTCTCCTACCTGGCGTAGCCCTACTCCCTACTCCCTACTCCCTTACCACATTAATGGTAAACGCTGCATATGTCAGCTCAATTGGAAATAACCTTTACATTTCAAGCGTGCTACAAAGCTAAACTTCAGCGATATGGATTAAATCAATCCCTTGGTGTTCAAAATCTTGTTTAATTCCAATTCAGCAGTCCACAGACATTTGTATTTTATTTGACATACCATGACATTTGTCCAGTTTCCATAAAGCTCTCATTTTAAAAAAAAGATACATAATAATTATACGGCAGAATTTTCATTTTTTTATTTTGCATGTCATAGACATAATTGTACAAGCAATAATTTAGATGTGCTTATAAATCAATAAGAATTTCCAATAAAGCTCCACAAATCAATCTTGTAGCCTATTAGAGCATTTTGTCATCGGGCCCAAAAAATTCGGAAGGCACTCCAGATGATTTGTCTGTTCCTTAGAGAGGAAATTAAGATGAATCCAACATCTTTGCCCCTGTTTCCCAACAAATATGAGATAGAGGCTTACAAGCACGTCTCTCAAAGATGAGACCCAGGCTTGCGTACGTACCAAATGGTACCAAGTTTCCTATTTTGACCAGGCCATGGTCAACGGAAGTGCACTATATAGGGAATAGGGAACCATTTAGGACGAAGATAGGACTCTCCGCTCTGAGATTGCCCTGTCGCTCTGATTCAGACCCTTTATCTTGATTTAAAGTGGTGTCTGCCTGTCGCACCAGAAGCAGAGAAACCCTATGTTAGCACTACATTGTTCTATTACAGCAAAAGCTGCCACTACAGATATTAAGTACACAATGACACATTACATCTGCTCAATTATTAGCCAAGTCATGAAAATGACAGTGAAAATGTGCAAGGTATTTTTATAGCTAATTGTAAGCTAATTGCAAAGAAATTGTATGTGTGTGGTTCTGTTCTGGAGAGTAGGGCTACATGTATTGACACTTGACTTCAATGACATGAATATGAACAATAACTAGAGCCAGTACAGTCAGTCAATGCTGATTATTTTCATGGCTTGTATCAACAATGGCATCTCCATTTTCATAAAGTGTGTGCACTTGATAACTGTCTCTAACTCAATTAATCTTTCCATGATTCCTTGCATCCTTTCCTCGCCTCCTCACCTCTTTCTCAACCATATTGGAGGAGAACATCCAAGGTCCCTCCCCTTGGACCTTCTTCTCCAATGTGTTTTAAGAAAGAAGCAAGGAGAGAAGATGCAAGAAATCGAAGAACCTTGAGAAAGAGCCAATGTTTTGATTCCACTGCAGTACCACAGTTTTCCTGTAGATGGTTGTCTTTGCTTGAACATGGAGCCACAGATTGCTTTTTACCTCTTCCGCAGGTTTTACTGTAGCAAATAAAGGCTTATTCTGAAATCTTACAGCTTTAGTCAGTGTATGAAAAAAACACATTAGAAATGCCTAAAATATCATTAACATGCAATATGTGAACCCATAAGGCTGTATAAGCCTGCCAGTGGCTGCAATCTGTCTGTCTCAATGAAAGCAGCTCTCTGTGTTCATTTTGATTGACAGCTATCCCCAGATCCCTCACACAGTGTTATTATACAGGGTGCAGTGAGGAGTAATTTATCTCCAAGAAAGGAAAGGCCATGCAATTTGCAAGGCCAAGAAAGTGCAGGACTGCATTTATAGAGTGCACAGTCAGTAACCAATGGAAATGTGGCTGTAGTCTGTTCAAGACTAGCTCTTGTAGAGCCTTATGTAAGAGCATCATCTTCTCAGTCACATATCACAGCACATATTTTATTTTGCATGTAGACTACAGTATCTGCCATACACATTGGCTTTCGGTATATGCTAAGAAAGTCTGCCTACTTCCTGGTTCAAGTCCTGTACTGTTTTTGAATGGGCTTCAAGCTAATATCAAATTCATGGAAATGTGGTCATTTAAGATATGCAAAATTGTATATTCATATTTATGGATGAATTCATTTAAACTTGATGCCTTTCATGAAGGTTTTCAATTGCATTTCTTTCTTTCATCAAAAACCTTCATTTTGAGTAAAGGTCAATTAATCCACAAATACGAATATCATTTTACATAGGTTATATCTTAAATGACCTATTAGAAAACAGTATGGGACTTAAACCAGGAAGTAGGCCAGGACTTTCATATGGTATTGCCAATTTCCTCCATCTTGTTTACCTGATTGGTATTCATCAGCGCATTAAACGGAAAACATATTTCCGTCTCTCTTTGGACAAGTCCAAGTAGTCCCTCTCTGTTTAAGTCTGTTTTCTTCTGTTTGGTGTCTAATGAATACAACCCAGGGCACCACTTTTACATGATATTCCAGACTCTCCCGATGCACAATTGTCTTCCCCTCATTGATATTTGCATCTCGTGTGAGTTGCGTTTACCCCGACACCTAGCTGGCCTCCCCCACCAAACAAACCACCACCATCATCTCTTTTCTCTGTCCTTGGGAATTCAATCATGGGATAGCAGAATGCCTTCTGCCATGCATGTAACACAGCTTCGCTGCATGTCCTTGAAATAATATCATTTTCACTTATCATTTTGGATGTTGAATATACTGTATGTGAGTGGGGAAATTATAGGACTGTAAGTATGGCATTTTTATGTGTACTTTAAGGTCTTTCTATATCCTAAATAATGGGGGCAATCTGTGGGATTAACGTTGGGATAGACATTTCAAAATTTCAGACTGGTTTTTCACAAAAAAAAGGATTTTCATGCAGTTCCACATGTGTACTTACATGAATAAAAGTGAATATATGCAAATTGACCCATAACTCCTCCTATACAACAACATAGGACTAGGACTATTCATCCTTTAAGCAGGGTTCATACAGACATTGGCAAATCAAATGCAAGCACTTAATGCAAGCACTTAAATGTAATTTTTGAGGACCTTAATTGTACATATAGGGTCCCCCCCCCCCAAAAAAGCATGGCAAAAGTTTCCAAAAGGAAGGCCATTACCACTTTAAGAATAATGCATTTTTAGGCCTTGCCAATGCATTGATATTCAAATGATTATTACATTCTAAAAAATGTGAGAATAATGTGGACATTGTCTGACTAAATAGATTGGATGCATGGCGATTTTTCTGTAGCCTATGTGGCCGACAGTCATAAATCCATGAATAACGGTAGCATTAATCTCACCATAATAATCACACGTGGTTTTACCGCAACAGAGTAGCGCAACACCCTTCAATTGAAGCTGCGGGAAACAAACAAAAATGGCCACATTTCTCAAAAACGGATAAAAAAAAGAAATCACAGATAATTACAAGGGAGCAGGAGAGCTTATCAATTGGCTACAAATTGAGGAAATGTAAAATTTTCAAGGTATGCCTATTCCAGTACTTGAATTTCTGAGTTCCAAATTCAAGTAGGCTCCTTAAGCCCTTTCTATTGTTTAAAATTTCAGGTGTAACATGGAAAGTAAAACGTATTTGTCATTATCAGATCTTATCATGAATAAGCCCTGTGGGCTATGTAATTTGTTGTCATTATATCCAGAATAATTAGCAAGAATAACATTGGGAGTCTATACAATTGTATACAGTAGACTCGGTGTCCCTGCTCTACAACACATTATCAACATAAATTTGCTAGGGATATTAGATACAACTTGGATTCAGGCACAACTGTCTTCACTAGTTTAAAAATGTCTTCCTGGATGAGATGATGATGTGTGAAAATATCACAGTGTAACTAATCAGCTGGGAACCAAATGCACATCCAACAAGTATTATGCATAATTATTGAAGAACCACGTAAATGACAGTATCGATTTAGGTTTTAAGTATCAAGGTACGGTGACTCTTTGGTGGGAAGCATTCGATTTTGCAACAATTGAATACATGATTTTGGATTTGTGCGCCATGTAAACAGTTTTTACCCCCTTACATAAGGAGACAAGAAATGTTACATACAGTAGTTACACTGCATTTCTGGCGCACAAATCTACACAAAACACTGTCTGACAGCTAGATCCAGGATTCTTCAGGGTTCAATTTCAATGTCTAATTTAACTGATTAATGCTTAATATAGGATATGCCATAAATGCAAGGATAGAAAAGTCATTTTTATGTCACTTGATTTTGGACAAATCCGTCAAGACACCAAACATGATAAAGTTAAAGAAATGGTTAAAATCAACTGGTGAATTTGATTGAACATAGCTATGATCCCCACTTACAGTATATGTTAATGTAATGACATATAAAAAACATGCAGATTATTATCTATGACTTATAAACAGCTGTAACAAGTTGTCTAGCATGGGAAATCCTCACTGCCATCCTAGTTTTATAGAAAGACCCAGTACTGAATTGTAAAAAATGAAAAGGGAAAGGTGAAGCAATTAATAACAAGTAAGGATTGAAATGTCAATTTATGTGAATGATATCGATGCAACTACTGTATATGGTTGAAGAAGAGTATGGTACCATTCAGTAAACTCAACTTAGACCAATACTCCACTCACTGCATGTAATATTCTTCTTGTAATAACCAACGCTCCTTGTTATTGAATGCTTTGTGGATCCATTGTCTTTCGACAGACCCAAAACAAGTCTAACTTGACCTCTGACTCTTGAGAATGCACCTGCCCCCCCTGACCACACACACACACACACACACATTACAATATTCTGTTATGTACATTATAGCACTGTACATGCCCTGGATTTGACCCACATGCTAAATCCAATTGCCATATTATCTGCACTCTAATGTTCTTCTCATTCCAGTCATCTTGCAGAGAGGGAATCAGATTTGGACCCTAGATTGCCCTGAGGCCCTGAGGCATCTTCAAACAACTGTTAGGTACTTGAATGGTAAAGGGCTTGTCATATCAATCTCCAGGAATTGGGAATTCAGGGATACAGGGCATGCAGGGGGTGTAAGCGATTGGCTGTGATTGGATGTGGAGGAAACATGGTTCCCATTGCTGTGAGGTGAGAAATGTAGCTTGTTGAGGGATAAAGCAGCCTTATACCGTGTTTGTTTGTTATTACTCCATTCGTGTCATATGGTTAGTAAGGCCCTTTGTCAGTGAAAAAAACTTGAATAGTGCATTTCAATAGTCGTACAAACACTAAGATTCAGAATCACCTTTATTCGCATGTACAGGAATTTGACTCTGTGAAATGGTGCTGCCACAATAAACAGAATATAGAGACAATAAACAGAATATACGCACCACATATATAGATGCAGAATTTACACAATCCACATACCATATTTTCCAGAGATTCTGGAGCAGAGGGGCCACAGCCCCTAGGAGAACGGTTGCTTTACTTTGGGCAAAGGAGAACGGTTCCCCGACGTAGAAGTGTCATACCAGCCTGTGCCGTCGCTTCCCCGCCCACCTCCTCAGACTCTGTGGAGGCCCCAGCTGATCCCCCCACGGCTCCCCCTGGCACCGACAGAGATGAAGAGAACCCCAGGGAGGAGAACACCCCTGGAAAAATGTTTTCAGAGTTTCCCTTTGCGGAGGAGGGAAAGGGAACATCCCCGGGACAGTTTGGCACTGCCCAACTCACCGATCCCAACCTGGAACAGGCGAGGACGAGTGTGGGAGCTGTCGGTGGAAAACCAGTAGAGGGGGTGAGTGATTGTTCCTTTCCACATTTTGCGGTAAAAAATAATCTATTTTATCGGGTTGTGAAAGTGGGAGACGAAATGGTGGAACAACTCCCAGTGCCCAAATGTTACATCTCCACACTCACATTTGCTTGGAGCACACCTAGGAGTGGGGAAAACCTATGATCGGATCCTGGCCCGAAATGAAGCCTGAAATGAAGTAGGCTGTCCAGGATTACTGCCAGCAGTGAGAGGAATTCCAGAAAACAGCCCCAAAGGTAACCTATCAAAATCAGTTGATCCCTTTACCAATAATCAATACACCTTTTCAGGGGGTAGCCATGGAAATAGAGGGGCCTCTGCCCAAGTCCAATTGAGGACATAGGTACATCTTGGTAATCATGGACTTTGGCACCTGCTACTCTGAGGCCATCTCACTATGTGCCACCAGCGCCTGTTCCTTCTCTTCAGTCAGGTTGGGATTGCAGAAGAAGTCCTGACCAATCAAGTATCATGATTCATGTACCGGATAATGAAAGAAATGTGCAGGATGTTAAAGGTGAGCAAAATACGTACTTCTGTGTACCATCCCCAAACCGATGGGCTTGTGGAATGATTTAACAAAACCCCGAATCAAATATTAAGGAGAGGCATTGACGCAGGAGGAATAAATTGGGACTAAGTTAAAACCCTTTGTTCTGTCCTCCATGAGAGAGGTGCACAGGAATCCACAGGATTCTCACCCTTCAAACTCCTGTACAGCAGATGGCCCCGGGGAATGCTGGACCTGGCAAAGTAGGCCTGAGAGCAACAACACTCCCTTAACCAGTCAGTTATTGAATGCATGAAAGAGATGTGCCACTGCATGACGAGAGTCTTGCCTCTGATGTGGGAAAACATACTCCAGGCTCAGCAGGTCCAAGCCTGGGTCTTCAACAGGAGGGCCCATCTCCTGGAGCACTGGTCTTAGTACTCATCTCCACCTCTGACTGCAAATTCCTGGCCAAGTGGCAGGGCCTGTATGCGATAATAGAATGAGTTACCTGAGAGACATGTGTCCATTAGGCCTTTGGACTTAATCAGCACGAGTTAGATGTACAATAAAAGCTCCACTTGTGTTGTTCTTAAATTAAACTCGTTTTTGATTGATACCAGAGGAGTTTAGAAGGGAGGCACTGCCTCAAACTTTTATTCCACAGGCTGTGATCAGCACTATGTAGCTGTTGCAAGAGCACATTTTTCATTGGCTATTGACAAAAACAATGGCAGCTTAAATTTCTTAAATTAAACCATTATTGGGTTAAAATGCACATATACATTTGTGAACAGGCATCCACAACAACCACAATCCATTTGTAAGGCGCACAGTGGTGTACTCGCAAGGTCTGTGTTTGTATGTGGGGGCTGTGGTGGTGTGTGGTACGAAGTGGGGGTTCTAGCTTGCATGGTTCCCTGGGTGAACCCCCACTTCAGCGCCCCCCCCCCTCAACCCAAAAAATAAGAAGCACCATTCTGCACTAACTGTAATTTTTATTCAGACATTTGGAACAACATTTTTTTTTAAATCATAACATTTAAACTGTACAAATATAACAATATATACGAAAATAAAAAATAAAGTAACTTAGACAAATAGAAACAAATTTGTATTGATTTGGCACTGGAGCATCAATACATTACCCATCCCCCCAACACGGTCAACCAAGAGTCAAGACTAAACCAATTCACCTTGGTGATGTGCAGACTGGTTTAATATTATTATTAATAATTTCGCACACAAACAGAAAAAATGCAACAATAATAATGTGGTTCATTTGGTAGCATTTCGTAGTGTGACTGATTTTACTAATTGCATTAGCACTGTACAGAGTTAGAGGTGCGCAATTTGATAGATTCCCCCGATCCCCCCTACCTCGGGCTTCCAGTGGGGAGACCTGAGGTCAACCTACCCCTGCCACCCTCCGCATGTTGTACTTCTCAGTGGGAGACCTTCCTAGGCAGTAGCCTGCCTAGCTCACAAACTAGAATCAGGGCGTCCACTCCGACAAGGTTAATTGACCCACAGTCCCACACAGTGACATGATATCATTGACGTGACGTGCAAATGAGCGATAGAAAACCGATCGCGCAAATGTCACCATTCCGAATGATTTTGTGCGGGCGCCCGTGCCACCCTCAGCAAAATGCCGCCCCGGGCGGCTGCCCATGTCGCCTATACCTAAATCCGCCACTGGTAGTACGCCAGTGAAGGCCCTAATAGCTAAATGAGATAGCGTATTGATGTGAATCGCACTGCTGCTATGTAGATATCAATAGTAAGTTATTTGTATCGCATGTAGGCTACACCAGTGCTGTCATCCTTAACTCTAAGCATTTATTCATGTTGGATAATCTTTGGATGCCGACAGCAGTTGCACCATTGGACTGTAGCCTACAAAAGCCTATTCCTGCTCTTTTCCCGTGATGCATCAAATGCATTTGGTGTGTCATCATAGTGGTCTCTGACTTGTTGTCAAACTCACTCAGGCAGAACAAACTTAAACTTCTGTCAATGCTGCTTTGAATGTCATTGAGAGGACTGAAAGGTGTCCATTTTTTTTCTCTCGCAAACATCCTTTCTGGATTTAAAAGTAATCCTGGAAGTAATCATCCAGTTTTTCAAAAGCATCTGTAATTTGATTACAACATTTTAGCTGGTAACGTAACAGATTAGTTACTGTAGGCCTACAGTTTTTTGTGCTACAATATTACTACAACTACAATAACTTCAACCACTACTACTAATGATAATAAATATTCAAAAGTAATACTGATAATAACGGTGATGATAACAATGCTGTTTAGAAATCCTCCACATATTCTTCTATATAGGCGAGGATCCCAAGATCCCTTGGGAAATCTCGCATCTATTCAGCCCAAGCCTTGGAAGTAAAATGAAAACAAATGTGTAATAAAGTCAAGAAGATGAAGAGATTCCGTGATGATGCTCTCCACCACCCCTTTAAATCAAAATAAAAAGTGGAGCAGGCCTCCTCCGCCTCCCCCATGCATACAGATATAGGGTGCATGTAAGACAGAAGGGGCTTGAAGACAATCTTATCTCCACCCACACCACCACCAGTGGGAATATTCTCTGATGATAGGATGTTAGCGAGAAAGAGGGGAGGGAGGGAGAGATTCTCTATTGGGCTAGCTTTTAGTAGACATGGAGAGAAAATAGGAGAGGCCTATTGTGTGTATGTTTCAGTCGGTTGTGTCACTGCATGAAGTTGGTACATAAACTCGTCCCTTTTTCAGGACCCTGTCTTTCAAAGATAATTCGTAAAAAGCCAAATAACTTCACAGATTTTCACTGTAAAGGGTTTAAACACTGTTTCCCATGCTTGTTCAATGAACCATACAAAAATAATGAACATGCACCTGTGGAACGGTCGGTAAGACACTAACAGCTTACAGACGGTAGGCAATTAAGGTCACAGTTATGAAAACTTAGGACACTAAAGAGGCCTTTCTACTGACTCTGAAAAACACCAAAAGAAAGATGCCCAGGGTCCCTGCTCATCTGCGTGAGCGTGTCTTAGGCATGCTGCAAGGAGGCATGAGGACTGCAGATGTGGCCAGGGCAATAAATTGCAATGTTCGCACTGTGGGACTCCTAAGACAGCACTACAGGGAGACAGGGCGGACAGCTGGTCATCCTCGCAGTGGCAGACCACGTGTAGCAACACCTGCACAGGATCGGTACATCAGAACATCACACCTGCGGGACAGGTACAGGATGGCAACAACTGCCCGAGTTACACCAGGAATGCAAAATCCCTCCGTCAGTGCTCAGACTGTCCGCAATAGGTTGAGAGAGGCTGGACTGAGGGCTTGTTGTAAGGCAGGTCCTCACCAGACATCACCGGCAACAACGTTGCCTATGGGCAAAAACGCACCGTCGCTGGACCAGACAGGACTGGCAAAAAGTGTTCTTCACTGACGAGTCACGGTTTTGTCTCACCAGGGGTGATGGTCGGATTCGCGGTTATCATCGAAGGAATGAACGTTACACCAAGGCCTGTACTCTGGAGCGAGATCGATTTGGAGGTGGAGTGGCCGTCATGGTCTGGGGCGGTGTGTCACAGCATCATTGGACTGAGCTTGTTGTCATTGCAGGCAATGTCAACGCTGTGCGTTAAGGGAAGACATCCTTCTCCCTCAGGTGATACCCTTCCTGCAGGCTCATCCTGACATGACCCTCCAGCATGACAATGCCACCAGCCATACTGCTCGTTCTGTGCGTGATTTCCTGCAAGACAGGAATGTCAGTGTTCTTCCATGGTCAGCGAAGAGCCCGGATCTCAATCCCATTGAGTACGTCTGGGACCTGTTGGATTGGAGGGTGAGGGCTAGGGCCATTCCCCCCCAGAAATGTCTGGGAACTTGCAGGTGCCTTGGTGGAAGTAACATCTCACAGCAAGAACTGGCAAATCTGGTGCAGTCCATAAGGAGATGCACTGCAGTACTTAATGCAGCTGGTGGCAACACCAGATACTGACTGTTACTTTTGATTTTGACCCCCCTTTGGTTCAGGGACACATTATTCCATTTTTGTTAATCACATGTCTGTGGAACCTGTTCAGTGTATGTCTGTTGTTGAATCTTATGTTCATACAAATATTTACACGTTAAGTTTGCTGAAAATAAAGCAGTTGACAGTGAGGACGTTTCTTTTTTTGCTGAGTTTACAATAGTTCCCTCTGAAGATTGTGTTCACCCTGCCCTGAAAGCTTCATAGGACCTCAACATCTAAATACTGCCATGTGAGATGAATCCAATAAATAAAAGGTGGCATTGTAGATTAGATCTAGAGAAGAAGAGAACGCCGTTCATTAGGGGACACCATAGGAGTGTCGTTTTGCAACAGAAAACAAAAAGGTTCAGCTAGTCCCTCCATTTCAGTCTGGCTGTACAACCAATATCTATTAAGTAAAGAGAAGTTGACTATTACCTCCACAGTCTAAGGGCTGCTGTTGTAATTGTCACAGAGACAAGCGCTCCAAAACAGAGTTAGAAATGCCAGTGGTTGAGCTCAAGCGGAAAATGACTGAAAACCTTATATTTTTTTACATTGTTTTTATTTTTAAAACAGCAGCGTCCATCACACTGGTATGCCATCTACAGCCTTGTGACAGATGAGAATCAGTATAGAAATAGTCAACACTAAACAATCTATTCTCTTCAGTAGTTTAAACGTAATTTAAAGCAACAGATTGAAACAAGAGCTCCCTGACAAGGAGCCTACTTATTACACCGCTAAAGAATAAGCAGTATAGGCACAATAAATAATTTATACCAAAGTCTAGGGAGAGGGCTGTTTATTTTTCTCCCACTTCATATCCTTCTCATTTTACGAGGCAACAGCATATATAAGCTAGTCGAAACAAAATAAAAAAGTATTTAAAAAAAATCTAGTTGGAGACAGATGAGGCAATTTTTTGGGGGGATAGTACATACGATCCCAGGGAATAATGTTCATGCTGTTGGAGGGATGTTAAAATGCCCGCCGCCACCCGTTGGTTGCTCGTTCAGCATTTGCCATTAGTAGTCAGTTTCCAGTTGTTCCTCAGTGTCCATTGTCATCAAGTGTCTGCGGCACCCAGTCCGTGGTCCGGTCCCATGCAGGCGACAAAGGGGGAGAGGAGAACATACATGAGCAGGGAGCCATTCTGAACAAACATAATCGACCACATTCACACGTTTGGTCCCCCTCTGGCTGCAAGGTAATCAGTGGCTGGGTGTGACGAGGTTCTCACGCCGGCAGTCGTCTTCCTCCAGCGCCAGAAGTCTTCTTCTGTGGGGTTTTGCAGTGGACTACATCCTATTATGATGCATGCCGTCACCTACTGGATGGTGTGAAAAAGCTTTCCAGTGAAAAAAAAGAAGTAGATATTCCCCAAAACAACAAAAAAAGTCTATAATCCGTGTCTGATCCCTACACAGGGTCAGGAGCCTCTGCCACCAATAAACCTTGCAAATCTTCTGCTGTGAATTCCTGAAGCCCTGTCACAGTTAACAAACTATAGTTTTGTCAAGTCAACATCTTTTGTGCTTTGATTTCCTTTCTTGTGGGTCAGTTAATACACTAAGCACATTTGCTATGAACACCACAAAATCCACTTTCTTTACATACTACATACTTTACATATTTACAAAAAAGCCTAGAACTGTTTGGCCATAATGACCATGAACGTTATGTTTGCTTGAGGAAACAGGTACAAATGTATCTGTATCCAAAGTAAAGCGAGTCCTATATTGACATAATCTGAAAGGCTGCTCAACAAGGAAGAAGCCACTACTCCAAAACCGCAATTAAAAAGCCAGACTACGGTTTGCAACTGCAAAAAAATAGAACTGTTTGGCCATAATGACCATCGTTATGTTTCGAGGAAAAAGGGGAGCTTGCAAGCCGAAGAACACCATCCCAACCGTGAAGCACAGGGGTGGCAGCAGCATTTTGGGTTTCATTAGTTTACATATGACTCCAACCTAAGTGTTTTCAACCCCTCCAAAATTTCTTGTTAACAAACTATAGTTTTGTCAAAGTCGGTTAACATCTACTTTGTGCATGACAAGTAATTTTTCATCACAACTCCAGTGGGTCAGAAATGTACAGGTGCTTTGCTGCAGGAGGGACTGGTGCATGTCACAAAATAGATAGCATCACGAGGCAGGAAAATTGTGGATATATTGAAGCAACATCAAGACATCAGTCAGGAAATTAAAGCTTGGTCACAAATGGGTCTTCCAAATGGACAATGACCCCAAGCATAAGTTCAAAGTTGTAGCAAAATGGCTTAAGGACAAAGGCAAGGTATTGGGGTGGCCATCACAAAGCGCTGACCTCCATCCTATAGAACATTTGTGGGCAGAACTGAAAAAGCGTGTGTGAGCAAGGAGGCCTATGAACCTGACTCAGTTACACCAGCTCTGTCAGGAGGAATGGGCCAAAATTCACCGAACATATTGTGGAACGCTTGCGGAAGGCTACCCGAAACGTTAGACCCATGTTAAACAATTCAAAGGCAATGCTACCAAATACTAATTGAGTATGTAAACTTCTGACCCACTGGGAATGTGATGAAATAAATAAAAGCTGAAATAAATCATTCTCTCTACAATTATGACATTTCACATTCTTAAAATAAAGTGGTCATCCTAACTGACCTAAGACAGGGAATTTTTACTAGGATTAAATGTCAGGAATTGTGAAAAACTGTGTTTAAATGTAATTGGCTAAGGTGTATGTAAACTTCCGACTTCAACTGTACATGCATAGGGAGGTGCTCACTAAGAAAAAACAAATCCTTGTACAACAAGAAAAAACAAATCCTTGTACAACATACACTTATCATCCCTTTCAATTTTCAACAGTCTTCCTTTTCAGTCAATTCTTCACCACCACTACTTAATTTCCTCTCCTCTCCTCTCCTCTCCTCTCCTCTCCTCTCCTCTCCTCTCCTCTCCTCTCCTCTCCTCTCCTCTCCTCTCCTCTCCTCCTCTCCTCTCCTCTCCTCTCCTCTCTCTCCTCTCCTCTCCTCTCCTCTCCTCTCCTCTCCCCCACAGTCCAGAAGTGAGTTGGGAGCTCCATTATAACCAGCATGGAGCTCTTTAACTGAATCAGGCCCAGGTGTGGCAGACATGGGCCAACTCCTGTTTCCGAGGAGACCAGAAAAGTGGGAGGAATACACAATCAATCAATTAAGAAACACAGCATGCAAAATTAGAATAATGCACACAAAATATGTATAAATAACAATAGCGAGGCCTTGTTGTCCTTGCACCACACGGTCAGGTCTCTGACCTCCTCCATATAGGCTGTCTCGTTGTTGTCGGTGATCAGGTCTACCACTGTGTCATCTGCAAATTTAATGATGGTGTTGGAAGTTGTGCCTGGCCGTTGAGTCATGAGTGAATAGGGAGTACAGGAGTGAGCATGCAACCCTGAGGGGACCCTGTGTTGAGGATCAGCGTGGCAGATGCGATGTTACCTACCCTTACCACCTGGGGGCATCCCGTCAGGAAGTCCAGGATCCAGTTGCAGAGGGAGGTGTTTAGTCCCAAGGTCCTTATCTTAGTGATGAGCTTTGAGGGCACTATGGTGTTGAACGTTGAGCTGTAGTCAATGAATAGCATTCTCACATAGGTGTTCCTTTTGACCATGTGTGAAAGGGCATGGAGGTGGTTTTGAGGATGGCCGCCGGGCTCTCCTCCACGTACGACGACAGTGGAGGACAAACATCTGACCATGTCCACGGACAGTCCATGGATCCGGAAGATGTGTTGCACCATGAGCTGGGCCGTCTTTGGCAGAGGGTAGTTTGGGGAGAAGAATGAAGTGTGCTGCTTTGGAAAACTGATCCACCACGGTCAGGATGGCGGTGTTGCCATCAGACCGGGGAAGGCCCGTGACAAAGTCCAGGGAGATGTGAGACCAGGGACGGTGGGGGACAGGCAGAAGTTGGAGGAGACCAGCCGGAGCTTGACGAGGAGTCTTGTTCTGTGCACACACCGTGCAAGCAGCGATGAGTTTGGACATGTCAAGGACCATAGTAGGCCACCAAAAGCGCTGTCGCACAAAGGCCAGGGTCCGATGAGCTCCTGGGTGGTAGGCAAGCCTGGAGAAGTGGGCTCACTCCAGGACACACTGTGCCTCATTGGCCTGCTTCCCTATTCCCCAGCTGAGTGCCGTTGCCAGGCATAAAGTGGGATGGTTTCGAGTTCCAAGGTAGTGGTAGTGGTCGTGGGGCTATAGCGGCGGGACAGTGCATCCGGCTTGACATTCTTGGATCCCGGCCAGTATGAGAGAGAGAAGTTGAACCGTGTGAACAGCAGGGCCCATCTGACTTACCTGGAGTTGAGGCGCTAAGCAGTGTGGGGATACTCCAAGTTCTTGTGGTCAGTCCACACGACGAACGGACATTCCATCCCCTCCAGCCAGTGCCTCCATTCCTCCAACACCATCTTCACCGTGAGAAGGTCACGATTCCCCACATCGTAGTTCCTTTCCGTGGCGTTGAGGTGATGGGAGATGAAGGCGTAGGGATGTAGCTTGAGCAATGGTGGAGCAATGGAACTCACACTTCTCCGCCTTCACAAACAGCTGATTCTCCAGGTGGCATTGAAGGACCTGCCAGACGTGGAGCACGTGTTCTTGAGGGGAGCGGGAGAAGACGAGGATGCCATCAATGTAGACGAAGATGAACTGGTTCAACATGTTGCGGAGAACATCATTCACCAGAGCTTGGAACAAAGCAGGGGTGTTGGTGAGGCCAAAGGGCATGACCAGTGGCGGGTCTTCTACTCGTCCCCCTCTCATATCCGCACCAGGTGGTAGGCGTTCCATAGATCCAGCTTGGAAAACACAGTGGCCCGTCCAGCACCCTAACGTCCATGGGAATGGAAAGGGGCTGAGTGGGGATGTTCAGCTCGGACACCAGGGCAGTGTCCAAAAGCTCTCGTCGGCCCCAGAGCCAATGAGAACACGGAGAGCTTTTGACAGGTCTCTCCACAGCGGAATGGCATGAAAAGGGGTGCGAGCAGGGGAAACAGGAACGTTCTCTATGTGGCCCACCAGAGTACTTGCTCCTACTGGTGAGCCTGGTTTCTTTAAAGGACAAGAAATGGCCAAGAGTCCCGCAATACAGACAACTCTTCGTGTCGAGAGTATTGCTGTTCCGCTGGCGACAGCCCAGCTCTTTCTAGTGGCATAGGCTCAGGAAGCGGTGACTCGGACGTCTTCAGCAGCCCTTGGGGGAGGTCAGGAAGCCTCAGGTTCTCTCGGTAATGAGACCGCGGGAGCTTCCGGGATGACTCGGAGGCAAGGTGGGATCCCTGGGCATGCGAGCAAAATCCAATTTCCTCTCCCTCCGTCGTTCCTGTAATCGCCCATCGATACCTATGTATCTGGCAAATAATCTAGTACAGCCACTTTTGAAGGCTATCAAATGCTTCTCAAAGATGCCCTCTGGTCGTCAAACTAGCATTAATGGTAACAATGGCTGACAATTAAATAACGTGCCATAGAATTCTGCTGCAGCCCGCAAGGTGTGCTGTAGTATGACGACCCTTTTGAAGGAGGAACCACTGTATAGACAGGTGTGTGCCTTTCCAAATCATGTCCAAATCAATTGAATTTACCACAGGTGGACTCCAATCAAGTTGGGGAAACATCATCTAAAAACCTGTTTTCACTTTGTCGTTATGGGTTATTGTGTGTAGATTGATAAGGATTTTAATTTTAATTTAATCAATTTTAGAATAAGGCTGTAATGTAACAAGATGTGGAGAAAGGGAAGGGGTCTGAATACTTTCCGAATGCGCTGTATATCTGTATTCATGCTGCATAGATAGGGATTGCTTAACCATCCTGTTGTGTTCATTTCATGTTAATTAATTCTGTGTTCCCGGTCCAAAATGTCCGCCCCCATTAAAGCTGATTATATATCCATAACAATACATATATTATCACCTAATGTGGTGTTAGATCTTTTTATCAACTTAAGTTATTGTGAACATTACAAGTTTTGAACTTCTATTTGCTATTTATGGCCTGTAGGTCTGATTGACCTGAGCTCATACAACTTTTTTTTTTTAGTAAAAAAGCATAATATATAGATTATTTTGACTATAACAAATACTCAGATGAAACATATTGTGATATTTATCACAGACTACTTTGTGTCAAAGTTGAATAAGGACTCTCTCCTCCTCACCAGTGTCATGATCAAAGATATCATCAAGAGCCTCACATACAGTATATCGTTTGGTCATTGAGCTGCCACAGAATGAATTGTGATCAAGGCCTCAAAAAAGCCTTATATACCAGAGTTGCGAGAAAAGTTCTAGATATTATTGAAACAGTGTTGCGATTGTTTGTGAGAATGCCAACTGGTGTGGTTCCCGTTGAGGAAAGATTATATTGGGGAAAGGTTCCCTTGGGGGTTGCCATGGAAGCCAAGAAGGTGTGTGTGTGTGTGTGTGTGTGTGTGTGTGTGTGTGTGTGTGTGTGTGTGTGTGTGTGTGTGTGTGTGTGTGTGTGTGTGTGTGTGTGTGTGTGTGTGTGTGTGAAAATAATCACTCAGTATTTCTCATTGTTAAATATCAGGGCCTTCAAATTATATCAGATTGCCATTACTATTGGAATTACTCTTGTGTGCTTAATCCATGTGGGGGTCTGGGAGAGGAAATGTGTCCAGCTGATGAATGGGCATGTGCCTGAACTCAATTGTATATACTAATTGTAGTCTCACCCATTCATTTCTAATGACCGGTCATTTTTGACCGGGAACACCACAGGTGCACCAAAGTTAAATAAACACCCAAAATGTAATGAAACTCATCAACATTTATTTTGTGTGTTCAGATGCCCTGTGTGGATAAAGTCATGGAACCTTATGACAATCAGATTAAATGAACTACATTTTTCAGAGAGAAAACTTTGAAATCGGTCAAATTCGACTGGAACACATCCATCCGACTGGAACACATATCCAAAATACCTCCATTTGGTTGGCACGTTATGTTCAGAAATCCACAGGCTCACGACCAGGCAGACGAAAATTCTAAATAGTATCCGTAAAGTTCGTAGAAACATGTCAAACGTTTTTTATAATCAATCCTCAGGTTGTTTTTACAATATATAATTGATCATATTTCAACCGGGACTGTAGCTTCTTCAATAGGAGAAAGAGAGAAAATGTCTGCTCCAAGCTGTTGCACATGCAAAACGCTGCTGGCACCCAGCCATACAATGACGCGATGTGATCTTTCTCGCTCATTTTTCAAAATAAAAGCCTGAAACTATGTATAAAGACTGTTCACACCATGGGGAAGCCATAGGAAAAGGAATCTGGTTGATATCCCTTTAAATGGAGCGAAGGCAGGCAATGGAACAGAGAGCTTTCAGGAAAAACAGCACTTCCGGGTTGGATTTTCCTCATGTTTTCGCCTGCAATATCAGTTCTGTTATACTCACAGACAATATTTTGACCGTTTTGGAAACTTTAGAGTGTTTCCTATCCTAATCTGAAAATTATATGCATATTCTAGATTCTGGGCCTGATAAATAGTTTCATTTGGGTATGTTTTTCATCCAAACATCAAAATACTGCCCCCTACACTCAACAGGTTAAATGGATTGTGTAGGTCATGACTTGGTTTTAAATGATTTTGGGAGGATTTGTGAATGACATTTTAAACATGCTAAATGGGGGAGATTGACTTAAATGGGGTTAAAGTCCCAAATGCTAATATTAGCATCTGTTGATAGTGGCTAGTTTATTAACAAAATCTAATTCTAGATTGCAGTCACTCCTTGTCCATAGACTGCTTTCATGGTAAGGAAGCAAATATCTAAAGATATCATTTTTCTAAACTATACTTTTATCGACAGTGTATATCAGAGAAGGCCAATTTCTATTGGAACAGTCAACTAAACAAAACCAAAATAATCTGTTTACATCGTTAAACAGCCTATAAATTGAACAGCAAATGTTGGCTATATTTGGGACTAAAACACATGATTTATGTATCTAAAGCTATGCATTTCCCCTCACAGTAACACAGAAAATACATTTCCCCAAAGGTATTTCAAGTGCAAACACACACAGTATGCACTTGCATATTATATAAATGTAAGGTGTGTGTGTGTGTATGCAGGCTGTATGCAATGGAAAGTGCAGCACACATTAACATTGTGCTTCTTTGCGTTGTACTATTTCCTGAGCTCAAACGCTTTCAATAGACATGCCTTTGTTCTATAATTGGGTTCCAGGGAACAATAGAAACGCTTACCACAACAAGTAATCAGTACATTGGCCACTCCTTTTCCCACCATGCTTTGCCCCATAAAGAAAACACAAGAATAGAGGCCAAGTGTTGAATTGGTACAATGGTACGAGCTACATAAAACCTTGTTGCAAACCACAACTGAGTCACACAATTGTTCTATCTATTTGTGTGTTCTGTTCTTTCTTAAATGCAAAAACATGACAGGTAAATTAATGTGATGTTATCATGCATGTAAGACACAATTAAGAATTAGCATGAACTGAAGGCAAGAACATGTTCTCAGTGTTTCATTTGATATCCAGTGAGGCAGCACCACTTTAGCTGCCTGGTTTAATAACACAATATTTGACTAAAATACATGTGGTTTGGTTTCTGTTTCCTTTGGCACATTTGCCAATGTCAAGTTCTTCCTAGCTGATGACCAAATGTACTCTAACCTCCGAACTCCATAGCTGTAATTCAGTTCATGGTCTGTTCTCATTTGAAGAGCAGTGGTGCATAAGAGATTCTCAGATACACAAAGATGGAAAATACTGTAACCTTGTCATGTCTTATCTATGTGACACCATGTGATGCCATAGACTATAAATGGGACACTTTCCCATGATGCAAGCTTCTATTTCTAATGTCATCCAGATGTGCTGTCACCTGGGAACACAAGGCCTGCTATTAAAAATAATTGACAGGGAAAATCACAATCCTTGACAATGACAAGTAAATTCTCAGTGAATTACTTAGTGTACAGTGCCGTGAAAAAGTATTTTCCCCCTTTCTGATTTTCTCTATTGTGCATATTTTTGACACTGAATGTTATCAGATCTTCAACCAAAACATAATATTAGATAAAGAGAACCTAAGTTTACAAATAACACAAAAAATGTATTCTTATTATATTTAATGAATTAACACAGTTATACAAAACCCAATTACCCTGTGTGAAAAAAAGTAATTCCCCCTTACACTCAATAACTGGTTGTGCCACCTTTAGCTGCAATGACTGCAACCAAATGCTTCCTGTAGTTGTTGATCAGTCTCTCACATCGCTGTGGAGGAATTTTGGCCCACTCTTCCATGCAGAAATGTTAAGCGATACTTGTGGGTTTTCAAGCATGAACTGCTCGTTTCAAGTCCTGCCACAACATCTCAATTGGGATTAGGTCTGGACATTGACTAGGCCATTCCAAAACTTCAAATGTGTTCCTTTTTAAAACTATTTTCATGTAGACTTGATTGTGTGTTTTGGATCATTGTCTTGCTGCATGACCCAGCTGCGCTTCAGCTCACAGACGGATGGCCTGACATTCTCCTGTAGAATTCTCTGATAAAGAACATAATTGATGGTTCCTTCTATTATGGCAAGTCGTCCAGGTCCTGAGGCAGCAAAGCATCCCCAAACCATCACACTACCACCACCATGCTTGACCATTGGTATGAGGTTCTTATTGTGGAATGCAGTGCTCGGTTTTCGCCAGACATAATGGGACCCATCTCGTCCAACAGTTGAATTGTATAGCAGACCATAGCGTGGGCTTCTCAATCAATTTGAATTCAGCTAAGAGTAATTCCAATAGTAATGGCAATCTGATATAATTTGAAGGCCCTGATATTTATCAATGAGAAATACTGACTATTTGCACACACACACACACACACACACACACACACACACACACACACACACACACACACACACACACACACACACACACACACACACACACACACACACACACACACACACACACACACACACACACACACACACACACACTCGTGAACACTCGCTCCACTTACACTTAATCAAGTAAATTTCATCTGAAGTTGCAGCCTCTCTTTGAAATGGATGCATCTGTGCCATTATGGGGGGGGGGGATTAATTATGGCCACTTTCATCTGAGCGCAATTAGTCTTTTCTGTGAAGTTGTTTGCCATAAAAAGGACAAGAGCCAATAGATCTTTTGTTACTTTCATCATGCTACTCTTTTTCTAAATCTAAATGTGAATCAATATCTAACAGTTGAATGTCAACGGCTCCAAATGCCCTTCAACCCATTTATAATGGTGTTCTCGCAATGAGTCATTTATGCAGCTCCTGTACAGGAAATGGTATTAGTCATTAACTGTTTTCATCAACAATTACAGGGACGGTTTACTGCCATATTGTGGCTAGTAGTCTATCAGATTGAGAATGCAGAGAAGAAAAATGGAAAGTGTGACCTTAGAGAACATTGTTAATTGTTAAGACAGGCTGCCTATTCTGAATGTACTGGGTGAGGTAGAAGCTGACACAGGTGCAGGTGTCCCGGTTAGAGGACAAGGATAGGGAGAGAGACTTGGGGTTTCAGTTGAGAGAGATTTCACTTTTATCTTTTCAATTACTCATTTCATTTCCACAAGTGTGTGGTTGGGTATTGGATGCACAGATAATACAAATAAAAGGGATACATGCTGGAGAACTGCATGGGTTGTTTGGTACTGAACTAAAAGACAAAGGGAACTCAGGTATTTATTAAGGGAATTGGTTGCAGGTGTCCAAAAGCCTCTCTTAACATGGGCAGCACCATTAAGGACTGATACTTGTGATCTCTATACATCTCTATGGCTCACAGGTGCCTACAGTTAGAGAAAGTTAACTAAAAAGTGCAATTTAAGTGACAGTTTCCCTAAAAAGTATAAGAACAATTAGAGCCTTTTCTACAGTTATTCTACATTACAAAATAGGGTATAACCACAGAAAATGTTTTAACAAGAGTAACATGACATACAGTGGAGAGGTTGGAGTCTGTTTGATTGAGTGTGTGGACAGGTGTCTTTTATACAGGTAACGAGTTCAAACGGGTGCAGTTAATGCAGGTAATGAGTGGAGAACAGGAGGGCTTCTTAAAGAAAAACTAGCAGGTCTGTGAGAGCCGGAATTCTTACTGGTTGGTAGGTGATCAAATAAAATGCAAATTAATTACTTAAAAATCATACAATGTGATTTTCTGGATTTTGGTTTTAGATTCCGTCTCTCACAGTTGAAGTGTACCTATGATAACAAATTACAGACCTCTACATGCTTTGTAAGTAGGAAAACCTGCAAAATTGGCAGTGTATCAAATACCTGTTCTCCCCACTGTATATCATAACATCTCATGACAGTGTACTACTGGGATCAAAATGTTGGGCCCAGTCCAGATTACACGGTGCACAGTAACTCAGCCCTCAGTTCAAACAAAGTTAATGTCCAATTACCAAAAGTCACTAGTTATGACAGTCTTATTGTGATGCCATTTTGTTATCATCATTGACGCACCATCAGCCTGGTTTGAATCCCACTCTAGTGAACGGAACTAAGACTGTGGTGTTATCCCCACCCCCCTAAACCACTCATAAAGCTGATTTGGTCTGGCATGCTATATTTTTTTGAAAATAAATCAGTTGGCTCCTTCCACTTCATGCACTCATGACATGATTTGTTTTCCACCTTAACTCAATTATTGCCAATTAGTTCATCTGTAGGGCAACAATGATTACCTGTAGCTACATTAGGCTATAGTCCCTCCCCATTCTATACAGTAGGACGAGCACTAATGATGGTTACTCCTCCAGCCTGTGAGTTTGTCAATGTCAATAAAGGAGGTATAATATCCCCCCCTTTCTCTATCTATCTCCATCCCTTCTTTTCTTCCCTTCATCACTGACAAGCTTTGGTGAGTTAAATGTCATCTCTACTTTTTAGAGATTGTGAATACTGCAAACACCATTCAATAATCCATTCAATTTTGTTCATATTCAATTTCTATGTTGCTTTGTTGTGTAGAATGACAGAGTAGAATTGTAGCCGGGTTTGTAACGGTTGTCGTCTCCCTCTTCTGAGGAGGAGTAGGAAAATTTGGACCAATACGCAGCGTGGTAAGTGTTCGTCATATTTATTTCACAGAACACAGAGAACAAACGAACAAGCGAATAAAGAAAAACTGAAACAGTCCCGAATGGTGAAAAACACTGAAACGGAAAATAACCCCCAACAAACAAGAGTGGGAAAACAGGCTACCTAAGTATGGTTCTCAATCAGAGACAACGATTGACAGCTGCCTCTGATTGGGAACCATACCAGGCCAAACACATAGAAATATAAACACGAGAACATAACATAGAATGCCCACCCCAACTCACACCCTGACCAACCTAAAATAGAAACATATAAAAGGAACTAAGGTCAGGACGAGACAGTACACCCCCCCAAAGGTGCGGACTCCGGCCGCAAAACCTAACCCCATAGGGGAGGGTCTGGGTGGGCATCTGTCTGCGGTGGCGGCTCTGGCGCGGGACGTGGACCCCGCTCCACCTTAGTCTCGGCCCACTTGGGTGGCGCCTTAGGAGCGGCGACCCTCGCTGCCGACCTCAGACTGAGGACCCTTGCAGCGGGCCCCGAATAGACGGGAGATTCCAGCAGCGCCGGAGTGAAGGGCGACTCTGGCAGCGCCGGAGTGACGGGCGACTCTGGCAGCTCCTGACTGACGGGGCGCTCTGGAAGCACTGGACAGGAGGGAGGCTCTGGAAGCGCTGGACAGGAGGGAGACTCTGGAAGCGCTGGACAGGAGGGAGTACCTGGAAAGAGGAGACGGAGAGACAGCCTGGTGCGTGGGGCTGCCACAGGAGGCCTGGTGCGTGTAGGCAGGCACCGGATGGACCGGACCGTGGAGGCGCACTGGAGGTCTCCAGCACCGAGCCTGCACAACCTGTCCTGGCTGGATACTCCCCGTAGCCCGGCAAGTGCGGCGGGGTGGAACAGACCGCACTGGGCTGTGCTGGCGAACCGGGGACACCGTGCGTAGGGCTGGTGCCATATAACCCGGGCTGAGGAGACGCACTGGAGACCAGATGCGCTGAGCCGGCTTCATTGCTCCTGGCTCGATGCCTACTCTTGCCCAGCCGATATGAGGAGCTGCGTTGTAGCGCACCGGGCTAAGCCTGCGCACTCACGGCATAACACGGTGCCTGCCCGGGCCACCTCTCGCCACGGTAAGCACAGGGAGTTGGCTCAGGTTTCCTACCTGACTTAGCCACACTCCCCGTGTGCCCACCCCATACATTTTTGGGGCTGCCTCTCGTCCCTGTTGCGCTGACGTGCTAACTCCTCATATTGCCGCAATAGAGGCTTTGGCTGCCTCCAGCTCTTCCCTGGGGCGGCGATATTCTCCAGCATGTGCCCAGGGTCCCTTACCGTCCAAAATCTCCTCCCATGTCCAGGAGTCCAGAACCCTCTGCTCCTGGTTACCACCAATACGCAGCGTGGTAAGTGTTCGTCATATTTATTTCACAGAACACAGAGAACAAACGAACAAGCGAATAAAGAAAAACTGAAACAGTCCCGTATGGTGAAAAACACTGAAACGGAAAATAACCCCCAACAAACAAGAGTGGGAAAACAGGCTACCTAAGTATGGTTCTCAATCAGAGACAACGATTGACAGCTGCCTCTGATTGGGAACCATACCCGGCCAAACACATAGAAATATAAACACGAGAACATAACATAGAATGCCCACCCCACCTCACGCCCTGACCAACCTAAAATAGAAACATATAAAAGGAACTAAGGTCAGGACGTGACACCGGTACTGTGTTTACAAATAGGACAGTCAAGCCTGTCTGAACATGTTGTATTTTTTGCACATCACTCCAGTTTAACTGGACATTGCACTCCAAAATCTCGAATGCGGTCTCTTGTCGAGATAAATCCACGTCCGAGTGTGTTTTGTAGATCCAACTGTATGCCACAATTCTAAATGAATGGAAAAGATAAGTACCTTATGTGGTGCTTATCCTTTCAATTCATTTGGGGCTGAGGCACATAGCTGGATCTACACAATCGATTGATTGATTGATTGATTGATTGTCTTGATATTAGACTACATGAGGTATAGAAAATGGCAAATGTTTTATTTTGAAGTGTAATGTCCCTTTAAGTTGCTATAACTATGTTGGTTGATAGTTTGATTATCTAGAGATCATATATAGACTACTATCCAAATAAAGTCATCCGCAGTCATGTTTTGATTTGTCAATCAATGTGCAGACACACGTTTCAACACATCATTACATATGTATTTGATTGTACAATAGTTCTGGATATTAGTTGCCTTTACCCTTGCAACCATAAGAGTTCTTTCTTTCAGCAATACCAAAGATCAACAACACTCAAATGCCAAATTCTGGATAGTTGGACATACAAGTCTTCCTCTTGAATAATTCAGCATTAACACAAGATGCCCAGACGTTATTACATTCTGCATAAGCTTTTTATTGAACACACACATTAGAAAATGTCTTTGTTGTGTCAATTAGTTGATTAAGTATAATCTATGTCCCAAGGGTTCTGGCTACCTGATCTGTTTCTAAATGGATTCGTATTACAGAGCGAACCAAGAGCAAAGAAAGGGGACATTTTCAGTTACATGCCACTGTGTTGACTGACAGTCAGGCTCTATTTGATAGGGCTTTTATTTTAATTGCTTGTATTTAATTAAGGGCATTTATTATGGAAATTAATCTGTTCTGATTCAGCAATGTGCAACTGCATTATTCATGTAAGGCCAGCAGTCATTAGAATACATTCAATTATGGTATGAGAAGCCAGGTCTGACAATATGTATGAGGAGACCCAGGAATATACAGTATGTTCTGTTCATTAGTTACCAAGGCTGTTGCAATGTCAATTAATGAGAGAGAGAGAGCGAGAGAGAGAGAAAGAAAGACAGAGAGAATGAGACAGAGAGAACAAGCGAGAGAGAGCAAGAACGAGAGAATGAGACAGAGGGAGACAGAGACAGAGACAGAGGGAGAGAGCGAGAGAGAGTGAGAGAGAGAGAGAGAGAGAGAGAGAGAGATAGAAGCTCCAAGGTAGGAGGATGAATGGGAAACCCTCATCCTCAAAAATACTTACAAAGCACCTGATCATCAGCTGATTTAAAAGACACCGGACATACTTGGACTGGAACATCACAAGACCAGTGGGCCAGACGCACACTCACAAGATTCAACCACGATAACATACTGCTGATTAGTATTACTTCAGGCCAGTTTGCCTCACTTTGATTTCTTCAGTCTCTATAAAACAGACCCAATTTTGAATTAAATTGCATTGAATTACATTTAAAATACCTTTAATCTGAAATAACTTTGGAGAAAAGTAAACAGAGGGAGAATAAGAATATCTCCTTCATCAAAACAATCAATCTGAACGTGCAACCACTGGCCATATTTCCTCAAATTAATTTAACTGTGTTGGGGAATAATCAGAATTAGTTGGTAACATAGGTAAGATGTTTTATATTCATTATATGTGTGTAAGTTACTTCTCATCAGAATGTTTATTTTTGTATAATACTGTGGCCGGGTTGCAGTCATCTGTTCTATGTCAGGACTAAGTTACTTGGGCCGCAGAGAGGGGAGAGGTCAAGCGTGGATCTCTTGGCTCCACAATGTCTGTGTGCCAGTCAATGTGTATCTGTGATCTTGTCAAGGAGGGGGCATGTGATATATGCCTATTGATATGAGGATTTGTTTTATGGTTCTGAGTTTGAGAAAAGAACATAGTTTAGGAGACAAAGCTGAACGATAAATTATGGCCAATGCTGTCTGGCTATGTGTGTCTTTGCTAGAAAGGATCTCAGTTGCAATGTGTAAGGGACTCTCAGAGAATTCATTGATAGACACTGAATTGATCTAAGAGTCACAGGGTTGTGATGGAGCTCATATAAATAAAGATGGACTTTATGATAACTCTGACTTGTGTGTGGTTTGCTCTCATGATTTGGTAAATACAGGAAATTTCCACGACAACTGACATTTTCAGGAGCTCTACTTGGAAATGTATGGCTCTGGACTTGTAAAGTATATCCAATGTTCTGATTTATCCATGATTCACACAACTCGGATCCTCCACCACCTCCATTTCTTGGACGTGTTCATTGCTCAAGTAAGGAAGCAGCTTACACAGTTTTCAATAGACTGTGTTACCAATGGCAAACTCAAAATGCTATAGCATCACCTTTGCACCCTGGTAGTCAATTCATAGGCAGAATTCCAAGCACTGTAAGTCTTGTCCTTTGACAGCATACCCTACAGATGTAGGATCTTAATTTTATCACTCTTCTAAAATGTCAAATTGTAGTGTACTTTAGTTTTAAAAAGGCTTCTAATTTCAATTTAGAATTTCAGACTTGACGTGCCCTAACAAAACATTTACAATAATTATAATCCACATAATAATTCACATTTCCTGTTGCTGCAGGATTATTTTCCTGCTGTAAAAACTGGCTCAAATGAATATCCTCCATCTGTATGTAATCCCTATTCCTTATCTTTATGTTGTCCTTTCTATAGCCCTTTGTTGATTTTGACACGTTTTAAAAATATGCTACTTTTCAGTCAAACACTGCGTAGAATACAGCTGCACATCATCCATATCGAAAACTGAATTGATTTGGAAAGACAAAATGGATTTAGGCTATCATGGTTTCTTTAGAAAAATTGTTTTGCGTGCCTGTATCATTTTCAGTGTCATCTCAGCGACAAATCCATTCATTTTGGAAAAAAATAATAATATATATATATGTAAATGAAAAGCATAACCATGAGAGGCAGGCATAAGAAACCTTTTGACGGCTGTTCTCTCATATTGTTTGAGGTGGATGTTGGGTAAATGATGAGGTGGCACTACTTCTCCATACACAGCGCTCTGTGTGGGAGTGTGCAAACAGATGGATGACCTGATCTAAATTATAATCTGGTTATCCATTGAGAAGAGGGACAGCTCTGAATTGACGGGCATGACATTTGCATGAAAGTATGTGTACACACTGCTGTGAAAATCCCATTGCAGAGACATATGCCTTCACCCAAGTCTAGATCACAATGGAACCAAAAGATGAGGGTGACAATAGTCACACGGAAAGGAGCAAACCGTCTGCGTTCATGAAAATGTGATAAAAATGAATTTCTGCCATTTACTTTTTAATTTTTTTTTTAATCACTTTGTATTTATACCAGTTATTCTTGTGACTTAGTTGCACTGTAAGTCAAGGTTATTTAGACACCATATCATATTAAGAAAGAGTACATTGACTGTGATAGAGAGGGACAAGACCTTTTGGGGAAATGCTAGTTATTCTGTTGTCTGGAACAAACGGGAATGAAGGTTCAGCAGCTTTTGCTTTGAATGACACATCTTAGGTGTCATAACACTAAACATACAGTATATGTCTGATGCAATGGGTTCTCTAAGGATGGAATCCAAAACTTGAGATCTGGGTGCGCACGCTACCCTGAGTTTTTGTGCAAATCTCTCATTGACATCAACACATAATTTACGTGAAAAGTATGTTATTGTAGGACTGAGTGACCAAAAGCATTGATCATTATTACTGTGGCATTCTACTCTAATTCATAGTCTCTAAAAACAAATGTTAATAAAATTGGCAATACTTAAAGCCCTGTGCAGTCAAAATGTGATTTTCCTTTGTTTTATATATATATTTCCATACTATGAGGTTGGAATAATACTGTGAAATTGTGAAAATTATGATAATGCCCTTTTAGTGCAAGAGCTGTCTGAAAAGATTGCCTAAAATGTGCACCTGTTTTAGTAGGACATAGTGGCATGTCTAGTCACATCACCATGCTGTAAATGAGTTAACAGACCAATAAGAAAAAGAGTTCCAAACCTCTCTGCCAATAACAGCTAATTTTCAGTTTTTCACTCCCCACTCAGACCACTCCCAGACAGTCCCAGACAGTCTTAGAAATTGCTCTGTACTAAGAAGCTATTTTTGTTATTTTTAACCATTTTATTTGAAAACAATCACAGTAGGGTACTTAATTCTTACCCAGAAAGGATTTGATATTGAGGAAAAAATGTCTGCATTAGACCTTTAATTTTAAAGTTACTTTTACGAAATAGGATTTAATTATTTGGTTTAAAAACATACTTTGCCCTTCTTAGAACAAATGACAAATGTGGTTAAAATCTCCTATGTGTTTTTATTTCATGTGTTTACTCTTTCGTATCTAAATGGCAATATTTCCACAGTGCTTTCCACCATCTGTGGGAATGTGAAACCTTTCTGTAGCACAGTGAACGGGGGGTGGTAGTGGTGTTTTCTGTAATTCCAGAATCCCTCAAATCGAATCATGCAAATTTGTGCACTTTGAAGCTAATCCAACTCTTACCATATGCACAGTGAAATCAACAATATATTATGCATGCATTGCACCAAGCTTAAGGTAATGTTATTTCACTGGTATTCCATTTTTTTTTTTTTTTAGAGTACATACATATCCTAAGTTACCTTAAAAAAAAAAGTTTATTTAATTGTGTTGTGCAATCCTGCATATTACGTCATTAATATAAAGGAAGCTGATGATAACTGTTTGGTTTGAGTAAGGGTACATTTTTGCAAATTTAAAGTACAGCTCTGTTTCAGCTGTAGTACCATGTAATATTAAATCAAATTGTATTTGTCAGATGCAATGTGAACAACAGGTGTAGAATAACAATGAAATGCTTACTTATGGGCCCGTTCCAACAATGCAGAGAGAAAGAAAATAGAAAGATAATAACACAAGGAATAAATACACAATGAGTAACGATAACTTGGCTACATACATGGGGTATCAGTACTGAGTTGATGTGCAGGAGTACGAGTTAATTGAGGTACATATGTACCCCGTAGATACGTACACTACCGATCAAAAGTTAGGAGTCACTTACAAATGTCCTTGTTTTTGAAAGAAAAACATTTTTTTTGTCCATTAAAATAACATCAAATCGATCAGAAATACAGTGTAGACATTGTTAATGTTGTAAATTACTATTGTAGCTGGAAATGGCAGCTTTTAATGGAATATCTACAGTACATATGCGTACCAAGGCCCATTATCAGCAACCATTACTCCTGTGTTCCAATAGCACATTGTGTTAGCTAATCCAAGTTTATCCCTTTGAATGGCTAATTGATCATTAGAAAACCTGTTTGCAATTATGTTAGCACAGCTGAAAACTGTTGTACTGATTAAATAAGCAATAAAACTGGCCTTTTTTAGACTAGTTGAGTATCTGGAGCATTTGTGGGTTCGATTACAGGCTCAAAATGGCCAGAAACAAAGAACTTTCTTCTGAAACTCGTCAGTCTATTCTTGTTCTGAGAACAGCAGGCTATTCCATGCAAGAAATGACCAAGAAACTGAAGATCTCATACAACGCTGTGTACTACTCCCTTCACAGAACAGCGCAAACTGGCTCTAACCAGAATAGAAGGAGGAGTGTGAGGCCCGGTGCACATCTGAGCAAGAGGACAAATACATTACAGTGTCTAGTTTGAGAAACAGATGCCTCACAAGTCCTCAACTGGCAGCTTCATTAAATAGTACCCGCAAAACACCAGTCTCAACGTCAACAGTGAAGAGGTGACTCCGGGATGCTGGCCTTCTAGGCAAAGTTGCATAGAAAAAGCCATACTTTCCGAATATACTGTACTGAGTGAACAAAACATTAGGAACACATGCTCTTTCCATGACATAGACTGACCAGGTGAATCTAGGTGAAAGCAATGATCTCTTACTGATGTCACTTGTTAAATCCACTTCAATCAGTGTAGATGAAGGGGAGAAGACAGGTGAAATAAGGATTTTTAAGCCTTGAGACATCTGAGACATGGATTGTGTATGTGTGCCATTCAGAGGGTGAATGGGCAAAACAAAAAAGATTGAAGTGCCTTTGAACAGGGTATGGTAGTAGATGCCAGGCGCAACGGTTTGAGTGTGCCAAGAACTGCAACGCTGCTGGGTTTTTCACGCTCAACAGTTTCCTGTGTGTATCAAGAATGGTCCACCACCCAAAGGACATCCAGCCAACGTGACATAACTGTGGGAAGCATTGGAGTCAACATGGGCCAGCATCCCTTTGGAACGGTTTCAACACCTTGTAGATTCCATGCCCCGATGAATTAAGGCTGTTCTGAGGGCAAAATGGGGTGCAGCTCAGTATTGTAAACTCAGTGTGTATATATGTACTGTATATGAGTTGCATTATGCACTATGATGGTCTTTATGAATGTTACTTAAACCTTCACGAATGTGTTATTCATATTTTTACATCTATTGTTATGAAGGCTTTATGCATGCAACCTTTCAAAGAAAGGATCTAAACCCAGCATTGATATTCATTGCTTACTGTACAAGTGTCATCCTGCTCGAATGTCTACGTAGTGTGTATGAATACTTATTGAGCCCCTTAATTGTGACAGCATTTCCTCCCTCTATTCCTGTCGACATATATCAAATGCCAAATTATGTCTATGAGCGCGCTTTATTCCTCTCTGTTTAGCGGTGGATTAAAACGCAAATTAATTATATTTTCATTTGTTTGCTGTCTAATGAATTCTCTCAACACGCCAAGAAGCATTTTTCATCTCAGCTAATTCTTCATTTAGGGGAGGAATCATGCAAGCTGTAATTGGCTAGCAGGGATGTGAAAGAGGTACTGGTGTTTCCCTTGCGGATGTCAGCTTGTTTGTTTTCCACATAGAATTCTCAGTGATGTGAGGAGTCAGTCAGTCACTGCTTCTGCTGTGCTGGCTTGCTAACATTAAGTTCAATACTACAATATATTTTAGCTCAACTTGTTGCAAGTAAGCTTGACTTGTATTGCACCCATATCGTCCATGAAGCCTTACACTTGAAACCGATAGTCAAAGCCTGGCTAAACTGCCATCATGATTGACATTGCAACGTGGGTGGTGTGAAAAGAGAAGGTGAAAAGATTCCACGCCAGGACAGCATGAAAATATTTTGTGTATCTCAGATTGTTCTGGCAATTCTCACATATAAATGTCATTGGTAGGAAGAATGTTTGACATGCTTCTTACATTCCTAACACACATTTTTGGGGGGAGGAAATCGTGATGAAAAGGGACATTTTAGAGGCCTTTTTTTAGACCTATACATGCCTCCTGTAAAACCCTATAATCTGTGAACCGTACTGGGTACAGACAACATCTTGGTGTCATTATCCTCCTTTTTCTCAAAGATTGTTTGTGATACAAATGTAAAAAGCATGTCAAACATCCTTCTTCCCAATTAAGTTTGTAAGTGAAAATCGCCAAAACAACATGAGATACCAAAAATCTTTCTGGGCTATCCCTGCGTGGAATCAACAAGGTCCCATGTAAGAACCGGCAATAAAACACACACACGCACGCACACGCATGCCCACACACAAACACACAGACTGGTTACCATTTGCCAGTAAGTGTCAACCACAATTCTCATGTATCATAACATCATTTCTCATAAAATTGTTTCTCACATTCAATGCCTTGTGCAGCATTGAGGCTGTACAGTGTGTAGATGCCTCTACTGAAATAACTTGGATCGGTTTTACAGCTATTGTGATGTCTTGTGGTGTAATGTATTACTTTAGACCAGAGGTTCCAGATGTCCTCTATCTAATCATGTGTGTATGTATTACAACGTCCTGCTAGAATCATTAATGAAGACAATAGTAATGAATTATATTACATTTAAGAAGTTGTAATTTGTGGTCAGCAGCATACACACACACAGGGCAGTAGGTAACCTAGAGCAGTGTTTCCTAAACCTGGTCCTCCAGTACCCCCAACAGTACACAGCTTTGTTGTGGCCCTTGACAAACGCACCTCATTCAACTCATTGAGGGCTTGATGATTAGTTGACTAGTTTAATCAGGTGTCCTTGTCCAGGGTTACACTAAAAATGTGTACTATAGAGGGTACTCAAGGACCATGGTTGGGCAACAATGGCTTAGAACATTGGGCCAGTAAACGAAAGCCGGCTAGGTCGAATCCCCGAGCAAACACTTGTACCTGTGTGAAATACAGTGTTGGTGGAGTAGTGAAATGCATTTGTTGGTGGTTGTTTTTAGTAGTTAATTTGTTTGTTTGTTTTTACCTTGTAGCCATGTAGCTAATTACTGGAACAACACACTACTTTATTTTGCAAAAATAAAATATGTGTGAAGTAGGCAAGAATGTTCTTTCTTTTTTGTCATCAGACCTGCATAATGCTAATTTGAAACATGTTTTTTTTATGTACTACTCTGAAACTACAGAAGCTTCCCCAACACTGGTGAAATAGGACAAATATAAGCATCCACCCAATTATTATTATTACACACACACACACACACACAACAAACTGGACCCACGCACATCACAGTACAGTACACCTCGTGAAGTGAGGATATGTTATGTGGAATAAAAAGCTGTTAAGCTTCTACTGAGAGACCAGTTTGTCTGGGAGGCCGACTATCAGACAAAATTAGAGGGATGTTGGGTGGCTTTGTTTACCCAACTTGCCTCATTTCGCCTGTGCTCAGCCAGGAAGACTCAAGATTTTCTATGCAAGTGGAGCATTGGTTTTCGAACAATGGAATCACTATAAAAGTGCAATTTGTAAAGGCTTCATAAGCATGACATTGTGAAGGGTGGTTGTCCACAGTACTGTTATACTCAATATGTAATACTCATTATTATACAACAGCGAGTGTGACATCCCTGTTTATACAAACTGGCCTCAAGGACAAAGTTGATTTGTTCTCAAGCAAACTGTGAAGTGGTAGCAAAATCAACGTTAACAGAGAACTGAATGGAAACAGTATATGAAAATAGCTCCATTGTCAACAGCTAGTCAATTAGACACACTCTATGAATAAATAATACTGCCTCCGCTCTATGTTCAGACAAGTTTCTATACATTTTCATTCATGTCAACTGATATTTATTTTATGTGCCTTGTTGTATGCCTTACACGTTCTACTCCTCCACGGTTCTGTTATCAGTGATGCATGTAACATGTTCAAATGTTACAGTAAATACGTGAAGAGCATGAAACAGACACCCAAGATAAAGTTCTTTGTCAGTGGAAAAAAGCTAGGAAACCCATGGATCATAGTATGTCTGAATTCCAACCTGGACTCCAATTAGTATGATATATTACATTTGGTATGGTACAGCTGAAGTCGGAAGTTTACATACACCTTAGCCAAATACATTTAAACTCATTTAAATACATTTCAACTCATTTAAACTTGAAAAAGCGTGTGCGATTCAGGACGCCTACAAACTTGACTCAGTTACACCAGCTCTGTCAGGAGGAATGGGCCAAAATTCACCCAACTTATTGTGGAAAGCTTGTGGAAGGCTACCCGAAACGTTTGACCCAAGTTAAACAATTTAAAGGCAATGCTACCAAGTACTTCTTGAGTGTATGCAAACTTCTGACCCACTGGGAATGTGATGAAAGAAATAAAAGCTGAAATAAATAATTATCTCTACTATTATTCTGACATTTCACATTCTTAAAATAAAGTGGTGATCCTAACTGACCTAAGACAGGACATTTTTACTAAATGTCAGGAATTGGGAAAAACTGAGTTTAAATGTATTTGGCTAAGGTGTATGTAAACTTCCGACTTCAACTGTATGTAAGCACTTCAGATTTAAGCTAATAAGTCACTCACAGGACAAGAAAGTTGTAAGATTGTGCTTAACTGTATTTTCATTTATTTTATAGTTCTCACAGAAGGTGATAATTCTGACTAAACCTACAGAATATAACCGCTAGTTAAAATCAAGGAACAGTTGTGCTCGTGGTTACTCGAGGGAGTTACAGCTGCTATGAAAGTGAACTGTGTATACCGTTGGTCAGGGGTGTATTCATTCAGCCAATTCTGTTAAAAAAAACGTTTCTTAAACAGACTCAAACAGAACAAAAGAAACTATTGTCTAATAGAAACTCCCATTTGCAACTGTTGGACTAATGATTACACCCTAGATCAGCTAGATGCAGGCAAGAGTGTGCAATTCGTTGTTGAACGTGTCACTGTCTGTCACCTAAACATTTTCTCTCGACCTGTGTGCACCTACGTTGTAAACTTTCATTCATAGGTTGGACTAGGTTGTAGTAACCTCATGATGGGTATTGGGAAATTTGAGTATCATGTAGTAGCCTAAACCTGTCACTGTTACATTGAACTGCATGAATGGAATATGAATGACAGCAATCCAATAAACTACAATAGAAATAAGGTCATGCTCATTAAAACAAAAATGTCCTCCCTTATCTTAAAAGGCACTGAGGACCACTGGTAACCATATCATACTAATTTGAATTTCCCAGATTTTTGTTTACTATGTTACTATGTTCTAGTCTATGACAGCAAAAGTATGGTTGTTTCTATTGGTAGTAAAACTTGCAGAACTTTGACTTCCTGATTGTAGAAGCTCAAACAATTACAAATTGAACCACTCCTACGACAATTTATTTTCAATGCAACTAGCACTGTTGTTTCTGCTTACAGTGGTACTACAAACACTTCTACAACAAAATCATCAACAACAATACTGCTATTTCCCATTACTACTGCTGATTCTGATGAAATTGATAAGGATAACTGTAATGACAAATCTAAAATACATTTGAAGAGAATGGTGATCTTAACAGCAGCAGAATTGCCCTTCTTTTAGAAGATAAACACTGTCAATTTAATTACATCAGCGTAAATATGTAATATTGCGTAAATGAGATCTTTAGCTAAAACATTCTTGCAAATGGAATCTGTAGCTCAGTACCATTAGTGGCAGAGTTGGAGGCAGCCTAGAGGACTGTAATTAACTCCATTCATGCGCGACTAAACATTTTTGACATTTTCCCTAGTCCGGAATGAACTGTCACTGCAGAGAGAGAGTAACCATCTTGTCACATTGTGTTTGTATAAGAATAACAGAATGCTGTGTGTTCTATTTCAGAGAGTGTCAAGTTTCGTTTCAGAGATTTTTCATTATCAGCAAAATGAAGGAAAGAGAGATAAATATCAGCCTGAAACACAAGAGTATGTCTGCCTTTTGGAGTGTGCCTATGTGTATGTGTGTGTGTGTGTGTGTGTGTGTGTGTGTGTGTGTGTGTGTGTGTGTGTGTGTGTGTGTGTGTGTGTGTGTGTGTGTGTGTGTGTGTGTGTGTGTGTGTGTGTGTGTGTGTGTGTGTGTGTGTGTGTGTGTGTGCAAGAGAAAGACAGAGGGAAAGGAAAGAGAGCAAGCATATTCAAAATGCTTGGCAGCTTAGGATGGCAAGATTCTACTACCATCTTCTTACCAAACTGCACTAAGGCCCCGATTCAATCAGATCGAGTGTTAACCCACGTTGAAAGTCCCTTCCTAGTTGTAGGAAGTCAAGCTAGCCTATTCTAAAGCCCATAAACAGTCCAAGTGTGGGCTTTAATGGACTCCCTTTGCCCACTGGGGTTATCCTTTACAGAAAATAGGCCCCAGTTTGTGCCTCCAGAGTTATATCTCCACTTGGAAGGAAAAGGGTTCATTACATCTGCACAAAATTCAACCACCTTCAGACCACCCTTAGCGGGTCAGGAACAACCGGATGCATCCAGTGTTCAGGGGAAATGGGAAGAGGGTTTCCAACTAGCCTGTGATGCGGCTTTCATTTTTTGGATGTTAACCAGTATTTCTGTGATAACAAGGCAACACTCCATCTTAACTCTTCCTCCACATTTACTGGATTGGTTGAACAGTGGAGAAGAGGACCTCCCCAGACATTTGTTTCTCTCTCGCCAGGACCAGAATTAAGCAAACGCTGCACATGCATTTATTTCACGCCTGCTACATTAGGTTACCTACAAACCGACATGCTAGCCACCTCTCCAAAGTGAGAGCACGTTCTGTCAAGTTAAACACAGTCGACCCTGTAAGCCTACCAGCCATGTGGCAGGATGCCTCAGTTGCTCCACTACCCTATCAACAGGCAGTCATAGATGGGACTGAGCCCCAGTCTCAGCCTCGCTACCTGAACAACATTGATACTGTGCTGCACATTAATGCTATACTGTTTGAACCGTGGTCCTACTATAGCGCCAACCTAGCTACCAACCTAGCTACCAACCTAGCTACCAACCTGCTGCCTCTTGCTGTTATGACTCTTGCTGTATTTCCACTCCAATTTTGGAGCAAGGAGTAAAGTATGTGGGTACTTTAATTGTAAGTCATTCTGTTTAAGAGCATCTGCTAAATGACCAAAATGTAAAAAATACAAATAAAAGAAAGTAAACATACTTTGTGTTTTTTTCCTAGATACAAGTATAATAGGTTGCAGTGCATGGTGAACAAAGCATAAAGAGATGACGAGGTGACTGACAGTAGCTTAGGTGATATTCCATGAGCATACTCGAAAAGACAAAAACATTCATCAACCTCCTTTTTTCAGGAGAAAATGCTATATCCTACACAACATGGTTCCTGAAAGTACATTACATGCATTGAAAGAACCAATAATTGTAGCTATGTGGAGAGGTATCGATTTTGTAACAATAAAGTATTACTTTAATTGACTAAACAATATATCTGTCTTCGTTGTGTACAGTGACATACCGTAGGTATGGTAGAACATATATACAATAAATAAGGATCACCATAATGATTCTTCATTTTATGAAGTCTCAATTTAATTTTAGCAAAACCTTTTTAGCTTTGTTTATTAGTTGTGGTTGTGGTCGCTTGTTCAGTGTGAATCCAAATGCATTCAGTCAGGGTCATACAAAAAAATCCAGTATTAAATAAGTCAATATGAACCAATATGGGAGATTTGTGAATATTGTTTCGACTGACATGAGCGTGAACATTGAGATTATAAACACTGTCGTATAATTGCAGTCCTACCTTGTGTGTTTTTAATAATGGGGAAACATATTTCCTGCATGACTTAATGGAGGAACAATATGATTTTTGTCAAGGCACATCAGTTAAGTTTTGATTGAATTCCAGTCTCAGTTTCAACGACAGTGAATTCGCTTCAGTAAAAAACAACAAGTGAAGTCAAGCTTTAAATCTGGTTGCATACCATGTGACTTGACACGAAGACAGAGAGAGTGCAATACCCCCATACAAACCATCTTTGTATTCGGTTTAAATAGGTCCTATGATTTCCATGACAACAGTGGTAATGGTAACATGGAAATATATTAATGCAAAACCATGGCAACGTTCTCCAATTGAATTAAGCAGCACCTGTGCACATTACAGAAAAAGATAAAAGACTAAAGGAGTTTGCGCTTGCCAAGCAGCTGTGGCTTTCAGACCTTAAGTTCATGTATATTTTCTGTATGGGAATAATTTGTTTTCATACGTGTCTGTGTGGTACATCACCGTGGCATTCAATGGGTTTGTGTGATATTTGAGCAAACAGGGATGTGTGTGAGTAATGTGTATTTGGTTTGCAATCAACCCGATATGAATGTCAAAGAGAAGGGTTTCATGATTAAATTAATTTCATTGGGTTTTATGCACGTAAAGAGAAAGGTTTCGATAGGTGAAAACTGTGGTCGTTGTGTAGAGAATGATGAATAGTGGTGATGTGGTCTCTTTTCTCTAAGCTGTGGTGGGAGAGAACATGATCTACATCACCATGCAATCAAATATGATTGATTTACCCCCCTCCCCCCAGCTTCTGTGTTCAGTGGAAATGGCATCACCTTTCAAAATATGTGTGTGTGTGTAAGAGAGTGAGAGAGTGAGAGAGGGATGGAGAGAGGGAGATGGAGGGAGGTAGAGAAGGAGAGGGGAGTTAAGTGAAATGACTCTTAAAAGGATATTGTTGTTCCCAAAGAATGTTGAACACCTCTCATTGCAATATTTTATTAAAGTATTCATTGTTCTCACAGTGATGTTCAGCATAGATGTACGTTCAATTTGTCCACCCTGTTTTTTTTATGAGGAAATTAATGACATGTCCTTACAGTGCAAGATAGTGCTGATAAAAGCTTTGGTTTTTCTTCAATGAGTCGGACGCGAGGCATATACTGTTGACACCCGACCAGGCCCCGATCCTCGTGATTCGCTGGGGAAGGAAACAGAGATTTTGAGGCAAAAGAACAGGGTGCCTTGTGAGGACCAGGCGACGAGTAGCTAATCTGCCCTTGCCCTCCGTTCTGCTAGCTAACATTCAATCGCTATAAAATAAATGGGACGAACTGAAAGCACATATATCCTACCAAAGGGACATTTAAAACTGGAATATTTTATGCTTCACCGAGTCAGGATGAACAACGACATTAAGAACATAGAGCTGGCGGGTTATACACTCCATCGGCAAGACAGAACAGCAGCCTCTGGTAAGACACAGGGCGGGGGCCAATACATTTATGTAAACAACAGCCGGTGCACGATATCTAAGGAAGTCTCAAAGTTTTGCTGGCCTGAGATTGAGTATCTTATGATAAGCTGTAGACCACACAATGTACCCAGATAGTTTTCATGTGTATTTTTCGTAGCTGTTTTACATACCACCACAGAGCGAGTTTGGAACTAAGACCGCACTAAATTAGCTGTATTCTGCCTTGCAAACAGGAAAATGCTCATCCAGAGGTGGCGTTCCTAGTGGCCTGTGACTTTAATGCAGGGAAACTTAAATCTGTTTTACCGAATTTCTATCAACATGTTAAATGTGCACCCAGAGGGAAAACAACTCTAGACCACCTCTACTCCACACATAGAGACACGTACAAACCTCTCCCTCGCCCTACATTTTGCAAATCTGACCATAACTCTATCCTCCTGATTCCTGTTTACAAGCAAAAATAAAAGCAGGAAGCACCAATAACCCGGTCTATAAAAAAGTGGTCAGATGAAGCAGATGCTAAACTACAGGACTGTTTTGCTAGCAGCGACTGAAATATGTTCTGGGAATCCTCCGATGGCATTCAGGAGTACACCACATAAGTCACTGGCTTTATCAATAAGTGCATCAAGGACGTCCCCCCCCACAGTGACTGTATTTACATACCCCAACCAGCCATGGATTACAGACAACATAGAGCTGCCACTTTCAAGGAGCGAGACTCTAACTATCAAACAGGCAAAGCATCAATACAGGACTAAGATCGAATCGTACTACACCGGCTCCGACACTCGTCGGATGTTGCAGGGCTTGCAACCTATAGACTACAAAGGGAAGCACGGCCGAGAGCTGCCCAGTGACACGAGCCTACAAAATGAGCTAAATAACTTCTATGCTCACTTCGAGGCAAGTAACAATGAAACATGCATGAGAGAACCAACTGTTCCGGACGACTGTGTGATCATGCTCTCCACAGCCGATGTGAGTAACACCTTTAAACAGGTCAACATTCACAAGGCCGCTGGGCCAGACGGGTTACCAGGACATGTACTCCAAGCAGGCGCTGACCAACTGGCAAGTGTCTTCACTGACATTTTCAACCTCTCCCTGTCTGAGTCTGTAATACCAACATGTTTCAAGCAGACCACCATAGTCCCTGTGCCCAAAAACACTAAGGCAACCTGTCTAAATGACTACCGACCAGTAGCACTCACGTCTGTAGTCAGAAATGCTTTGAAAGGCTGGTCATGGCTCACATCAACACCATTGTCCCAGAAACAGTAGACCCACTCCAATTTGCATACTGCACCAACAGATCCACAGATGATGCAATATCTATTGCACTCTACACTGCCCTGTAACACCTGGACAAAAGGAACACCTATGTGAGAATGCTATTCATTGACTACAGCTCAGCATTCAACACCATAGCGCCCTCAAAGCACATCACTAAGCTAACGACCCTGGGACTAAACAGCTCCATCAGTAACTGGATCCTGGACTTCCTGGCAGGCTGCCCCCAGGTGGTATGGGTAGGTAACAACACATCCTCCATGCTGATCCTCAACACGGAGGCCCCTCAGGTGTGTGTGCTCAGTCCCCTCCTGTACTGCCTGTTCACTCATGACTCCACGGCCAGGCACAACTCCAATACCATCATTAAGTGGGCTGATGACACAACAGTGGTAGGCCTAATCACCAACAATGATGATACAGCCTATAGGGAGGAGGTCAGAGACCTGATCATGTGGTACAAGGACAACAACCTCTCCCTCAACGTGATCAAGACAAAGGAGATGATTGTGGACTATAGGAAAAAGAGGACCGAGCACGCTCCCATTCTCATCGAATGGGGCTGTAGTGGAGGAGGTTGAGAGCTTCAAGTTCCTTGGTGTCCACATCAACAACAAACTAACATGGTCCAAGCACACCAAGACAGTTGTGAAGAGGGCACAACAAAACCTATTCCCCCTCAGGAGACTGAAGAGATTTGGCATGGGTCTTCAGATCCTCAAAAGATTTTACAGCTGCACCATCGAGAGCATCCTGACGGGTTGCATCACTGCCTGGTATAGCAACTGCTCAGCCTCCGACCGCAAAGCACTACAGAGGGTAGTGCCTAGGGCCCAATATATCACCGGGGCCAAGCTTCCTGCCATCCAGGACCTCTAAGTCCAAGTCTAGGTCCATGAGGCTTCTAAACATTTTCTACCCACAAGTGATAGCGATAAGACTCCTGAACAGCTAATCAAATGGCTAGCCAGACTATTTGCAACCCCCACCCCCATACTACGCTGCTACTTTATTTTATTATCTATGAATAGCCACTTTGACAACCCTACCTGCATGTACATAATTATCTCAAATACCTCGACACCGGTGTCCCCTGTAAAAAAAAACTCTATTGTTATTTACTGCTGCACTTTAATTGTTTATTTTTCTTACTTTTTTTTACTATTTATTGTGTATGTATTTTCTTAAGACTTCATCATTGGTTAAGTGCTTGTAAGTAAGCATTTCACTGTAAGGTAATACAACACCTGTTGTATTCAGCGCATGTGACAAATACAATTAGATTTTATTTGATTTGATTTCTACACTCTTAAGGAAACTTGATCCAATGGAAAACCATTTTCTCCATCAGACTTTTACATTGATGAATTCCTTTCCTCTCCAATATCAATTCTTTGAATAACAATCCAACAATTTATTTTACCATCAAGTGAGCTGAAATAATGCACTCAAGCCTCATGGTAACCTCCATTTAATGGGCAAAAATTACAGAACCATCCCTTTAAAACTTCAGCCATTTCAAGACAGAAAGAGACAGAGTGAATGAAGGTAAACAAGTGGACAAGAAATCAACAACAAGAGCAAACATTGAGACTCTTATCGGGCTTTGTCTCCATAGTGCATTAAATATATTAGAGCTGCTTGTTTCACTTTATGACCCCAGTTTTGTTGCACCACTGCCAGTGGGGGAGAAAATGTGCATAGCTTTAACAGTATATGTCCCTTTGTTATTTTACCCTATTTTACCAGGTAAGTTGACTGAGAACAAATTCTCATGTACAGCAAAGACCTGGGGAATAGTCACAGGGGAGAGAAATTAGTCAATTGCAAGCTTGGGATGTTTAGACAGCCATGATGGTATGATGTCCAGACTTGAAATTTAGCCAGGACACCAGGCTTAACACCAGGCTTAACACCCCTACTCTTACGATAAGTGCCATGGGATCTTTAATGACCACGGAGAGTCAGAACACCCACTTAAAGTCTCATCCAAAATACGGCACCCTTCACAGGGCAATGTCCCCAATCCCTGCCCTGGGGCATTTGTATCTACTTAGACCAGAGGAAAGAGTGCCTCATGCTGAGCCTCCAACATCACTCCCAGCAGCATCTGACCTCCAATTCAGGAACCGACCAAGACCAACCCTGCTTAGCTTCAGAGGCAAGCTAGCAGTAGGATGCGGTTATTAGTGCTACATGTTCATGCCCTGTTACTTTTGTATCCTGTCTTCAAATTCAATTGTAGAGTAAGTTCAGATCACCTTTTAGCAAGGTGAGTAATTAATTAACTAATAGATCATTCACAACAAATTATTTATGGGTGAACAATTGAAAATGTTGGTATTTGGGCTGTATCTGTTTTCTGTATCTGTAATTTCCCAACATAAATCACAGACAAAAATAAGTATTTACCCTCTAAAGTAGTAGCATTAGCATTAAGAGTAATACATATACATTTGAATAATTTAGCTGACACTCTTATCCAGAGTGACTTACAGTTAGTGCATTCATCTTAAGATAGCTAGGTGGGACAACCACATATCACAGGAATAGTAAGTACACGTTTCCTCATTAGCGTAGCTACCAGCAAATTAAGAGTTGAAAGGGGGGATGGGACTATTTCAGATACTCTTTGAAGAGGTAGGGTTTCAGGTGTTTTCGGAAGATGGGCAGGGACTCTGCTGTCATAGCTTCAGGGGGAAGCTGGTTCCACCATTCGGGTGCCAGCACAGAGAAGAGCTTGGACTGAGCTGAGAGGGAGCTGCCCTCCCGTAGATGTGGGAGGGCCAAGAGACCAGAGGTGGCAGAAGGTAGGGAGGGGCAGTCCCTCTTGCTGCTCTGTAGGCAAACACCATTTAATTTTTAAATTTTATTTCACCTTTATTTAACCAGGTAAGCTAGTTGAGAACAGGTTCTCATTTACAACTGCGACCTGGCCAAGATAAAGCAAAGCAGTGCGACACAAACAACATCACAGAGTTATACATGGAATGAGAATGTCTATATACAGTGTATGCAAATGGCGTAAGGAGGTAGGCAATAAATAGGCCATAGTAGCGAAATAATTACAATTTAGCAGATTAACATTGGAGTGATAAATGAGCAGATGATGATGTGCAAGTGGAGATACTGGTGTGCAAAAGAGCAGAAAAGTAAATAAAAGCAATATGGGGATGAGGTAGGTAGATTGGGTAGGCTATTTACAGATGGACTATGTACAGCTGCAGCGATCGGTTAGCTGCTTAGATAGCTGATGTTTAAAGTTAGTGAGGGAAATATAAGTCTCCAGCTTCAGCGATTTTTGCAATTCGTTCCAGTCACTGGCAGCAGAGAACTGGAAGGAAAGGCAGCCAAAGGAGGTGTTGGCTTTGGGGAAGACCAGTGAGATATATCTGCTAAAGCACGTACTACAGGTGGGTGTTGTTATCGTGACCAGTGAGCTGAGATAAAGCGGAGCTTTACCTAGCATAGACTTATAAATGACCTGGAGCCAGTGGGTCTGGCGACGAATATGTAGCGAGGGCCAGCCGACTAGAGCATACAGGTCGCAGTGGTGGGTGGTATAAGGGGCTTTGGTAACAAAACGGATGGCACTGTGATAGACTGCATCCAATTTGCTGAGTAGAGTATTGGAAGCTATTTTGTGATGACATCACCGAAGTCAAGGATCGGTAGGATAGTCAGTTTGGCGGTGTGAGTGACGGAGGTTTTGTTGCGAAATAGAAAGCCGATTCTAGACTACCATGGTCTTGTAGTGGATGCAATCTTCGACTGGATGCGAGTGGAGTGTGTGGAGGAGCGGGGTGACATGGGAGAACTTGGGAAGGTTGAAAACCAGGCTGGACAAGTTGCAGGGGTTTGATGGCACAAGCGGGGAGCCCATCCAACAGTGAATTGCAGTAGTCCAGACGGGAGATGACAAGTGCCTGGACTAGGACTTGCGTGGCTTTCTGTGTGAGGTAGGGTCGTACTCTACAGATGTTGTAGAGCAAGAACCTGCAGGAGCAAGTTACTACTTTGATGTTTGCAGAGAACGACAGGGTGTTGGCTAGGGTCATGCCAAGGTTTTTTTCACTCTGGGAGAGTGACACTATGGAGCTGTCAACCTTGATGGAGAGATCTTTGAGCGGGCAGGCCTTCCCCGGGAGAAAGAGAAGCTCCGTCTTGTAGAGGTTGAGCTTGAGGTGGTGAGCCGACATCCTAAGCTAAGATATCTGCAAAGCAGTGTCATCTGCATATCAATGATAGATGAGACCATGTAAGGATATAATGGAGCCGAGTGACTTGGTTTATAGAGAGAAGTCAATAGTTTTTTATTTCAGATGATTCGAGTGTTAGTTTCTTGAGGGGAGCAACTCCGCCCATTCTGAAGTCAGAGGGGATGCAGCCAGTGGTCAGAGATGAGTTGATGAGGGAAGTAAGGAATGAGAGGTCTCCAGAGATGGTCTGGAGAAGGGAGGAGGGGGTAATAGCAGAAAGTGTATTCATATCAAGATCTTCACATCTTTAACATATACTGTATATCTTTACATATATATACAGTATAATGGCGCCGGAGGAGATGGCTGGCTGCCTTTTTACGGGCTACTAACCAATTGTGCAAATTTTTTTTTTTTTTTTTTGCATTGTTTGTAACTTATTTTGTACTTAATGTTTCTGCCACCATCAATTATAACTGAAAAGGGCTTCTGGATATCAGAACAGCGATTACTCACCTCGAACTGGACAAAGATTTTTCTTTAACGATTCGGAAGTCAAGAATTTACTGCTGATACGACAATGCCCAAATCCCCGTCATTGTCATGAAGAAGAGAAGCCAATACAGGGGTCGCAGGTCCGGGTACCTTGTGAGAATTCGTTGGTGAGTGTGTAACCCGCCCTATACCATCTGTCCTATAGGCCAATGTGAAATCAGTGGAGAATAAACTCGATGAGCTCATACCAATGGGACATTAAAAACTGTTATATCTTATGTTTCACTGAGTCGTGGCTGAATGAACACATGGATAATATACAGTTGGCTGGGTTTTCTGTGCATCGGCAAGACAGAACAGCTGTCTCTGGTAAGACGAGGGGTGGTGGCATGTGTCTATTTGTCAATAACAGCTGGGGCGCGATATCTAATACTAATTACTAAGTCTCTAGGTCTTGCTCACCTGGTGTAGAGTATCTCATGACAAGCTATAGACCACACTATTTACCAAGAGAGGTTTCATCTATATATTTTGTAGCTGTCTATTGAACACCACAACTGATGCTGAGCACAAAGAACTAGCTGTTTAAGACTATAAGAAAACAACTAAATGCACATCCAAAGGCGGTGCTCCTATTGGCTGGCGACTTTCATGGAGGGAAACTTAAATCTGTTTTACCTCATTTCTTCCAACAAGTAACATGTGCAACCAGAGGGAAGAAACTCTAGACCACCTTTACTCTACACACAGAGGTGCTTACAAAGCCCCGACTTGACCTCCAATTGGAAAATCTGACCATAATTCTATTCTCCTGATTCCTGCTTACAAGCAAAAACGAAAACAGGAAGTACCAGCAACTCGCTCAATACGGAGGTGGTCAGATGATGCAGATGCTAAGCTACAGAACTGTTTTGCTAGCACAGTTTGGAATATGTTTCGGGAATCATCCGATAGCATTGAGAAGTATACGACATCTGTCAACGGCTTCAACAATAAGTGCATCAATGACTTCGTCCCAACAGTACATACCCCAACCAGAAGCCATGGATTACAAGCAACATCCGCACTGAGCTAAAGGGTAGAGCTGCCACTTTCAATAAGAAATCCTGCAATGCCCTCCGAAGAAACCATCAAACAGGCAAAGTGTCAATACAGGACTAAGATTGAATCGTACTACACCGGGCATGCAAACTATTATGGACTACAAAGGGAAGCCCAGCCACAAGCAGCCCAGTGACACGAGCCTAACAGACGAGCTAAAAAACTTCTATGCGCGCTTCGAGGCAAGCAACACTGAAGCATAGCACCAGCTGTTCCAGACCACAGTGTGATCACGCTCTCCGTAGCCGATGTGAGTAAGACCTTTAAACTGTTCAATATTCACAAAGCCGCAGGGCCAGACGGATTACCAGGACGTGTACTCAGAGCATGCTCTGACCAACTAGCAAGAGCCTTCACTAACATTTTCAACCTGTTCCTCACCGAGTCTGTAATACCTACATGTTTCAAGCAGACCACCATAGTTCCTGTACCCAAGAACACCAAGGTAACCTCCCTAAATGACTACCGACCCATAGCAATCACATCTGTAGCCATGAAGTGCTTTGAAAGGTTGGTAATGGCTCACAACAACACCATAATCCCAGAAACCCTAGACCCACTCCAATTCGTATACTTCCCCAATTGATCAACAGATGACACAATCTCTATTGCACTACACACTGCCCTTTCCCACCTGGACAAAAGGAAAACCTACGTGAGAATGCTGTTCATTGACTACAACTGAGCGTTCAACACCATAGTGCCCTCAAAGCTCATCACTAAGCTATGGACCCTGGGACCTAACACTTCCCTCTGCAGCTGGATCCTGGACTTCCTGATTGGCCGCCCCCAGGTGGTGAGGGTAGGCAACAACATGTCTGCCACGCTCCGCAACAGTAGGACCCCTCAGGGGTGCGTGCTCAGTCCCCTCCTGTACTCCCTGTTCATACATGACTGCACGGCCAGGCATAACTCCAACACCATCATTAAGTTTTCCGACGGTGGTAGGCCTGATCACCGACAACGATGATACAGCCTATAGGGAGGAGGTCAGAGACCTGGTAGTGTCGTACCAGGAGAACAACCAACGTGATCAACACAAAGGAGATGATTGTGGACTACAGGAAAAGGAGGGCCAAGCACGCCCTTACTCATCGACAGGGCTGTAGAGGAGCAGGTTGAGAGCTTCAAGTACCTTGGCGTCCACATCACCAACAAATTCCCCTTCAGGAGACAAAACACATTTGGCATTGGTCCTCAGATCCTCAAAACGTTCTACAGCTGCACCATCGAAAGCATCCTGACGGGTTGTATCACCACCTGGTATGGCAACTGCTCGGGCTCCGATCGCAAGGCGCTACAGAGGGTAGTGCGTATGGCCCAGTACATAACTGCGGCCAAGCTTCCTGCCATCCAGGACCTCTATACCAGGCGGTGTAAGAGGAAGGCCCTAAAAATTGCAACCAGTCTAGCCATAGACTGTTCTCTCTGCTAATGCACGGCAAGAGGTACCGGAGTGCCAAGTCTAGCTCCAAAAGGCTTCTTAACAGGTTCTACCCCCAAGCCATAAGACTGCTGAACAGCTACTAAAATGGCTACCCAAACTATTTGCGTTGACAACCCCCTTTTTTTACGCTGCGGCTACTTGCTGTTCATTATCTATGCATAGTCACTTTACCCCTACCTACATGTACATATTACCTCAATTACCTCGATTAACCTGTACCCCCACACATTGACTTGGCACCCTTACCCCCTGTATATAACCTCATTATTGTTACTCTTAAATTTGTTTACATCAGTTTATTTAGTAAATATTTTCTTAACTCTTAAATCGGTCTTCTCACGAAAACGTCTGTAGCTTCCGAACGGTTTGGCCAAACGGTTTGCCCCCTCTATAGAAAGGTGAGACTCTCAGGAACACATACACTACCATTAAAAAGTTTGGGGTCCCTTAGAAATGTCCTTGTTTTTGAGCACATTTTTGGTCCATTAAAATAACATCAAATTGATCAGAAATACAGTGTAGACATTGTTAATGTTGTAAATGACTATTGTAGCTGGAAACGGCAGGTTTTTATGGAATATCTACATAGACATACAGAGGCCCATTATCAGCAACCATCACTCCTGTGTTCCAATGGCACGCTGTGTTAGCTAATCCAGGTTTATAATTGAAAAGGCTAGTTGATCATTAGAAAACCCTTTTGCATTTATGTTAGCACAGCTGAAAACTGTTGTACTGATTAAAGAAGCAATAAAACTGGCCTTCTTTAGATTAGATGAGTATCTGGAGCATCAGCATTTGTGGGTTCGATTACAGGCTCAAAATGGCTAGGAACAAAGACCTTTCTACTGAAATTCGTCAGTCTATTCTTGTTCTGAAAAATTAAGGCTATTCCATACGAGAAATTGTCAATAAACTGAAGATCTCATACAACGCTGTGTACTCCCTTCACAGAACAGAGCAAACTGAGCCAGTTTAGAAAGAGAACCAGAATAGAAAGAGGAGTGGGAGGCCCTGGTGCACAACTGAGCAAGAAGACAAGTACATTAGAGTGTCTAGTTTGAGAAACAGACACCTCACAAGTCCTCAACTGGCAGCTTCATTAAATAGTATCCGCAAAACACTAGTTTCAATGTCAACAGTGAAGAGGCGACTCCGGGATGCTGGCCTTCTAGGCAGAGTTCCTCTGTCCAGTGTCTGTGTTCTTTTGCCCATCTTAATCTTTTCTTTTTATTGGCCCGTCTGAGATATGGCTTTTTCTTTGCAACTTTGCCTGGAAGGCCAGCATCCCGGAGTTGCCTATTCACTGTTGACGTTGAGACTGGTGTTTTGCAGGTACTATTTAATGAAGCTGCCAGATAACTTTTTTGGGCAAAGGCTCAACATCAAAACTCACAAGAACAGACAATGACTCTTCTGTTTCACAACTCACACCACCCTGTCTGCGTCTTACCAAGCGAAGAGCATCTCAAACACTGGGAATCTTCCCCTTCAGTTAGTCCACTTTCACATTTACCGCTACACCAGTAATCACTCCTTTCAATGGCTCCCTTTTCTTGAGCGCAAAACAGGTCACAGCTCTTGTCCTCATCTGTGTGGCGTGGAGCTCCCTATCCCTCTGACTGGCAGAAACACAAACAGTGATCACAAGACCACTATGGGTTATCTTCACCGATTTCACAGCTACCAACTCCATTTTCACCCACCCTGTAATCCCGTATGGATCAGCCAAAAGACAGGGGTCCACTTTATCCAAAAATGGCACTCCTACCGTCACAGAAACATCTTTATCCTGACCATCGGTGCAAGCCTCGGGCTCCGAGAACTTCACCACACCTGCCACTTCCAGTAATTCACTTCCATTTCAACTCCAGACCTCGATCCAATTTACGGCTCACTCTGCTTACACATTCTACTTCCACGAACCATCTCCCTTTTATCCACCATTGTCAACCGTTTCAAGCTCACCCTCTACCTCCCTCACTCTCTTCGACCTTCTCCGCCTCTCTTTTCCCCTCCATTCCTCCTTATAATACTATTGCACTTCTCCTAACATACAGTGAGCTCCAAACTTTTGAAGCTCATTGTGCATCTCGTTCTTGCCCTCTCAAGGGACGCCATATTTCCCTCGCGGTCCTCCCTCCTCGCTCCAAGCACCACTCTACCTCATCTCGTAAAAATCAAATCTCACTTTCATTCTCAGGCACAGTGCAAGAAACTAAATCCATTAACATAATGAAACTCTGAAGCTAAGCAGAGTTTGTCCTGGAGGGGAGACCAGATGCTGGTGGAAGGGGTGTTGGAGGGCCACTAGGAGGCACTCTTTCCTCTGGTCCCAAAAAATAAATATCCCGATGGCCCAAGGCAGTGATTGGGGACATTGCCCTGTGTAGGGTATCTTTCGGATGGGATGTTAAACGGGTGTCCTGACTCTCTGTGGTCACTAAAGATCCCATGGCACTTATCGTAAAAGTAAGGGTGTTAACCCTGGTGCCCTGGCTAAATTCCCAATCTGCCCTCATACCATCACTGTCACCTAATCATCCCCAGCTTTCAATTGGCTCATTCATCCCCCCTCCTCTCCCCTGTAACTATTGCCCAAGTCATTGCTGTAAATTAGAACAAGTTCTCAGTCAATTTACCTGGTAAAATAAGTTAAATAGGTGAAATAAATCAAATAAAACAGAATTAAACTATATAATTCCAAGATTTGCATAAACATGCAGTTTTGGGAAGTTACAGAGTGGTGAGGAGGAGGAGTCTGCTGTGTCCAGGTGCGCCTTCACCATTCATTTTCTGGATTCAGGTTCACTCAAATATCGTTTGAAGCTTTGTTTTACTATTGACAGTTACAACTGTTTTGGGATTGTATATCGATTCGCTATCCTTAACTATTTGTCATCTAATGTATTCGTTTCACTCTCTGAATTGTTTAAACAAACTTTTCGCCACTTTTCGATATCAGGGCATAAAAACTACAGTCTGTGTCCTGAATTAGACTGGTGTGCATATGCACCCAGATTATCCTGTCCCAAACTAGTTTTCACCGGTTTTGCCTGGCTAAACTAGCTGGCTAGTTTTCGTCCTGATTGACAAAAATGTAAAATACTGCACCCTCAACTTCAATGCTTCTTTGCTAGTTATACATTCATGTAATCAAGTCATTTGTTGGACTGAAACTTTTAAATTATTTATTGTTTTGTTGAATAGTCATAACTGGTTTGAGCTATCTGTCATTTCATAAGACAACGGTGGCGAAGGATATCATTACTTTAACTCGGATCCATGTTCAGTTTTGAGATCCACCGGCGTCATTGGCGTAGCATTAGCTGGACGTTTCTGACTGGTCTTGGAACTTCCCATTTGGCTCGATTGGATATGTAGTGACTTGTGTTGGCAAACTTTATTTTAAAACTTTATTTTAAATGACTATCGTATTTGTTGATTAAATCTGACTTTATTAGTAGAATGAGTAATCCATTAATGTCACGAGTTCTTTGACAACTCTACAAAAAGAGCCAAAGGCTACAATGAATTAATGGCTAAATTATTTCTGGACACAAATGGTTCTCCTCCTCCTCAACACTCTATTAGGTCTACACATAAATGTATACTTCCAAGGACACAGAGCGGAGCTGTGATGAAACCTGCAACAATGTAATCTTATTCCATGCCATTTATATTACAGCAAAAGGATGAGTGAGCTCTTAGGCATTGTTTTATTTTAATGTGAAAGATAAAACAATGTTGCCTTAAAGCATCCCAATGTTCTTTCAGACAAAGCAGATGAAGAATGAGGTTTGCATGCTTTCCGATTTTAGTAATGATTATGAAGCTATGGCAAAAGACCATGGCAAAATTCATCACATTGGAACGAGGAAAGTTAAAAGTGTTATTATAAAAGTATAAGCTAATACAAATTGCCATTTGTCATTATGCTTCATCTAAGCTTAAAGTTAAAAAAAAAAATATATATATATATATATATATATATATATATTTTTTATCCAATTCTGCTTACATTTATGCAGATGATTTCATGGTATAACAATTAGCACCACCTTTATCAAAACAATAACAGATAGGTGTAGGTTTAATGGTGAGCATTTATGAAGATAAATACAACAGAGAATAGGTCTCGTTGCTGATTACTGCCATGAAAGGTGATATATATTGTACATTCTCAAAGGAGTGCAAAATATGAACAGGAGCTGAATCTTATATGGCCAAGTGAGTGTAAATGTATAGGGAAAGGTTGAGCGAACTAGCTCCCTTTGACAGCTCACTGAATGTGATGGATTGTGCTCCCTTCTCCTGTGATGTGCATGCACATTGATGTTGAAATGGCCTATCCATGGGACCATTGTCTTTCAATCATGTCAAGGCAAAGTACAGAATACACTCTGCAGCGCTGTGTTGTTATTATCATACCACTAGTCTGTAGCAGATCATGCACCATGCACAAAATGGCTTATACAGTGCATTTGGAAAGTATTCAGACCCCTTCACTTCTTATTTTTGTTACGTCACAGCCTATTATAAAATGTATTAACCCCCCCCCCATCAATATACACATAGTACCCAATAATGAGGGAGCAAAAACAGGTTTTTAGAAATGTTTGCAAAATTATTAAAAATAAAACCTGAAATATTACATTTACATAAGTATTCATACCCTTTACTCAGTACTTGAAGCACCTTTGACAGAGATTACAGCCTTGAGTCTTCTTGGGTATGATGCTACAAGCTTGGCACACCTGTATTTGTTGAATTTCTCCCATTCTTGTCTCTGTCAGCCCTGTCAGGTTGGATGGGGTGCGCTGGTGCACAGCTATTTTCAGGTCTGTCCAGAAATGTTCGATCAGGCTCAAGTCCGGGCTCTGGCTGGGCTACTCAAGGACATTCAGAGACTTGTCCCGAAGCCACTCCTGCATTGTCTTGACTATGTGCTTAGGGTCGTTGTCCTGTTGGAAGATGAACCTTCGCTCCAGTCTGAGGTCCTGAGCACTCCGGAGCAGGTTTTCATCAAGGATCTCTCTGTACTTTGCTCCGTTCATCTTTCCCTCGAACTTGACTAGTCTCCCAGTCCCTGATGCTGAAAAACATCCCCACAGCATGATGCTGCCACCACCACTCTTCACAGTAGGGATGGTATTGGCCAGGTGATGAGCGGTACCTGGTTTCCTCCAGACGTGGCACTTGGCATTCAGGCAAATGAGTTCAATCTTAGTTTCATCAAACCTGAGAATTTTGTTTCTCATAATCTGAGAGTCCCTTAGGTGCTTTTGCCAAACTCCAAACGGGCAGTCATGTGCCTTTTACTGAGGAGTGGCTTCCATCTGGCCACTCTACCACAAAGGCCTAATTAGTGGAGTGCTGCCTGACCAAGGCCCTTCTCCCCCGATTGCTCAGTTTGGCCGGTAGGCCAGGTCTAGGAAGAGTCTTAGTGGTTCCAAACCGCTTTCATTTAAGAATGATGGAGGCCACTGTGTTCTTGGGGACCTTCAATGTTTCAGAAATGTTTTGGTACCCTTTCCCAGATCTGATCCTCGACATAATCCTGTCTCGGAGCTCTAAGGACAATTCCTGGTTTTTGCTCTGACATGCACTATCAACTGTGGGACCTTATGTAGACAGGTGTGTGTGCCTTTCCAATCATGTCCAATCAATTGAATTTACCACAGGTGGACTCCAATCAAGTTGAAGAAACATCTCAATGATAATATTTTTAATACATTCGCAAACATTTCCCAAAATATTTTTTCATTTGGTCATTATGCGTAGATTGATGAGGATTTGTATTTATTTAATCAATTTTAGAATAAGGCTGCAGCGTAACAAAATGAGGAAAAAGTGAAGTGGTCTGAATACTTTCCAAATGCACTGTAATGTTTATCTAAAGTAGGTAAATATTTCAGGTGCCCAATTTGTTCCATACTGTATATTGTTGCTTGCAGCGTTCACAAACAGAGAGGGCAGACTTCTTCCATTCAAGCCTTCCACACCAGTCCTTAGAATTATTGTGATTTGCATTTACCAACCAAAAAACAAAGAATGTGGATCTTAATACATTTTTTAGTTGCAGTAGGTTATGTCATAATGATATTTTGCCAGGATAGGCCTTCAACAGTTTATTTGTAAACTCCAGATGTTCCCCTTATAGGGTAATGTATGACTGATGATGTTATTTTGACGGGAGACAACAACAATGTATTTGTAAACGATGGATGTTCCTTATGATTGGTTGTGGACCTGATTCATTCTGGAGCATATAGTGCATGCTGATTGTGTCGTGTGGACCGGACTGTATAGATTTGCCATTTGCCACACAGGGTTAACTCCGTGGCCCAGTGCCATAGATTCATGGGAATGGAATGTGGAGTGCTGTATGTGTAGGGCTCCCTTCCCCAGCAGCCTTCACTGCCCACTGAATGCTAATGATCAGTATTATTAAAGAACAATTGATGGGCTAGCAAACAAACAAGATAATAAAATTACTTCTAAAGTTTTATTGTCCTTTAATTACTAAATGCTCTATGGCAATTAATGGAACAAAAACACTACCCGCTTTAATGCAAAATAAAATGTATTGTGGCTGGGGTTAAAACAATAGTATTTGTAAAAGCTGGATAATGTGATCTAGCTCACGATACTGCTGTTGACGAATAGTGCAAAAATTATTGTTGAGTTTGAGATGGTCTTTACTGAGAAATGTTCGTATAATACTATGCCCCATTGTCTCACACCAGTCTGTCTGCATAATAATTCTGTATCCTTTCAGTTGTTCTTTAAACAAACTTCAACTTAAAGGCTTTATAGGGCATTTATAAATAATTTATAAACAAAGTCATAAAGGATATTATTCATATTTAATTTGGTGGTTTAATAAATGTGGCATTACCCCTTTGCCACCCGTAGGATGACATTTGGTTACATGAATGATTTAAAAAAGCAATGCAGCTCCAAATGCATTTCTAAAATGGATGTAACATGCAGCATATACTTTAGATCTGCATAAAGGATGCAAAGCCTACTAAAAACATTGTACATTGAATTAGCTATACTTTAATACATGTAATAATAAATATAATAACAAATATATGAGGTACAGCACTGAAGAATCCGCTGAGGGAAATGATCATTTTCAAGGGAACCCTTTTCTTGATCAGGTTCCAAATCAAAATGCTAGCTGCATTTAAATTGGAAATACATGGTTGGTTCTAGGTTTTTCCTAAATATGTGCTTTAAGAGGTTTGTGTTTAAGTATGAAAATAAATTTAAAAAACATGAAGAAACCATGCATTGACAGCAGAATGTGGGTCCAAACGAGTTCCTTTCAGCTTGGCACACGAAAACAAATGGAACCTTTGGAAAGAAGTAGACCTTGTAGTAGCAGTAGGTTCTTTATAATGCACAGCCGTGCACACTACTACATTTCCAGCTAATCAGAATCCCGCAGTTGCAGAAAGGAGAGCGGTTGTCAAGGCAGCCCCCAATATCCCCTCCCCCTTTTCCCGTTTATCAGCAGAGGTCGCATGGCATATGGAGAACAGTCCAACCACTTCTCTGTCCTGGAACCAATGTATGAATATGCACCTCCGTGACAAAGCCTATGGAGTATGAGAACAGCGGGGGAAAAAGAAGCAACATTATTAGAGTCTTACGCTTTTTAAAATATATTTTTTTAACATAAACCAAGGGGGGATATTTAATTTAATTAGTTCTGGAGTACGTAATAGTATAACCGATCTGGATATTTGCAGTTACTTTTGTTCTACGGTTGAGTGATAACTGCATTTGGCTCTCCAAAGTGGACGCATCTTGTAGTCTAGCGAAAAAAGGACTGTGCATCACCGGGACGCGAGTTGGTGCAGAAGTTCGACCGCGAACGGATGTGAGGGAAGAGTGCACTGAGAACCTCAACCCCCTTTTCTTTCTCTCCTGGCTAAACAATAGAGTCAAAGTCAAAGACACTGAAACTGATTTCATGCCGTCAGTCTCACAGAACCTGACATGGACGTGAGATTTTATCCTACGCACCCGTCAAGTGTGGGTTCTGATCCAAGTTGTCTAAGCTCGTTGGACTATTACCACGCGAACAAGGTAAATACAAAGTGCAGTCCTCCTCGTGCTAGTAGTACCATGAGTTTGAAGACTACACGTTTTCTCACCTGCCCCCGCTTCTTCTTCAGCATGTCTGCAACATTTACGCAATGCACGTGTAGGCTATGGAATGTGGTGTTTAAAAGCTTAATTTGTTTCCTCCTACAAAAAGTATGTTTTGAGATGGTGTTCGTTCCCTGACAACCCACACCTCCACATAAATGTTGTTTAGGCTTTCTCTACTACATATCTTATTCAGTCAACATTTTCGGTATATGATATAACTATTCTAGTCTAGAACATATAGCTATTTTGCTTTAGGCTATGTTTAACACAAGTTGGATACCTGCTACAATATATAGGCTACATGATTGCTGTTAGAATCAGTCTAGGCTAACGTTACTTTTGATAAACCATATCGCTGTTATCATAATGCATTGCTCTTGCAGATGAATGAATGCACTTTCACGTTACCCAACATTTATAACCAGAGTGCGAATTACTACATTCGGTGGTCTGTTTTCTTTCACTGGACCTCCTGTGTGAACGCGCTTGCGTGTACAATAAAATGTTTTATGGGCCTACTAGTAAAGACGTGTCATTTAACGGTAAACATTTTTTTTAAATGATCTTTTAATTTGGCATGAACACAGCCAGTCATGGTTTCGTCTTATTGTCAAACATATCACTTCAAAAAGTAGGATACCTGCGCATGTTCGTTCAGTCCAAAATAATAATTTCATCCAAACAGTAATATGCACTCGCGTCGTTAAATGAATGGAAAGAGACATCTGTAACAAAACACCTAACTGTTATGACATTCGGCGATTGTCGATGGGTCTACTTTCTTGTTGCCTGAATTAATTTTGGAGTCTTGTTGACGAAATTACCTTTTTTTTTTGTAGAAAGAACAGTTGGGACATCTGAAAAGGGGCTGAAATACAGGACGGTCTCTGGATGATGAGTGCAGCCACATGGGGAAACATGTTTTTAACCATGACACAGAGGTGGGGTTGTTGTTTCATTTGGAATAAGCTTTCCACTGTAGCAGCTGGCATAGGATTGACATTTTAAACAAATAGGATAATGGTTAAATCATCATTATTTAGAGACCCCCTCCAAAGTTTGGCTTTCTTACATTTTGGGCAGTCTTCATTTTTGCAATCTTTTTTAGATTTAGTCTAGTCTTAGTCATTTTGACTTAAATACTATTAAGCTTAGTCGCATTTTTTGTCATTTGAATAAGGATTTAGTCCAGTTATTGTCAAAATGACAAAAACAGTGGGCCATTTTAGTCAACTAAATGCCCATTCATTTTTAGTTACATCACATTTGTGTTGCTTCATTAATCTATAATAAACATAAATCACTGACTTCCATGTGCACAAACATACATAGCCTTGTCCTGCCGACATATTTTTCGGCCTAACATCCTAGCGCATGATTCTCTCCCTAACAGCCAAATTGGCAGAAGAACACATTACTCTGCAGCAGATTTTTTTTAAATCACACCCTTGACAGGGCTCCAGACTAACATTTTCCCCTGGTGGAACTGGTGCTACTAACTTTTTCAGTTGGTGCCATGTCACCAGCCCATGATTTGGTCACACCAATTTTTTTCCTCCGTGTCACGCAAACTATTATTTTTTTAAAATCACTGTAGAAAGACATTCACAGTGCTTTAGGCTCTGTAATAGACCACTGAGATGGTAGGCTATTCAATAAATAAGTTGTTTCATCTAACATGTCCAAGCAGGAATGCATGATTAAAGATGTTGATGTGCAACTTAATCCAGTGATTGTCATGAATTGTGAGTTGACAATAGGGTATTGTTGTTATATTTTACTGTTAAAATAGGGCTCCAGAATTTTCAGAATTTTGTTCTTTAATAGATAATCTCTATTGCACCCCGCACTGCCCTCTGCCATCTGGACAAGAGTAACACCTATGTGAGAATGCTGTTAATTGACTACAGATCAGTGCGCAACACCATAGTGCCCCCCAAGCTCAGCACTAAGCTCAGGCCTAGGACTAAACACCTCCCTCTGCAACTGGATCCTGGACTTCCTGAAGGGCTGTCCCCAGGTGGTGAGGGTAGGCAACAACACATCAGCCACACTGACCCTCAACACAGGGGCCCCTCAGGGCTGCGTGCTTAATCCCCTTCTGCACTCCCTGTTCACCCACGACTGCGTGGCTGCGCACGATTCCAACACCATCATTAAGTTTGCTGTCGACACAACCGTGGTAGGCCTGATCCCCGATGACAATGAGACAGCCTATAGGAGGTCAGTGACCTGGCAGTGTGGTGTCAGGACAAAAACCTATCCCTCAACATCAGCAAGACAATGGAGCTGATGGTAGACTACAGAAACGGAGGCCCGAGCACACCCCCAACAACATCGACAGGGCTGTAGTGGAGTGGGCCGAGAGCTTCAACTTCCACGGTGTCCACATCACTAAGGAATTAACATGGTCCACACACACCAACACAATCGTGAAAAAAGAGGTTGAAAATAATTGGCATGGGCCCTCAAATCCTCAAAAAGTTCTACAGCTGTACAATTGATAGCATCTTGACTACGGCTGTTACGGTGACCGTATTACCACCACACTGGCGGACACGAGTCATGACCGTAGTCTAATTCACGGTCACGGTAACTTGGCTTATCCAAGCTCTGATGCTGCTGATTGTCATTAGTAGCCTATCAAGCGTCCTACATTCGCTATTTATGGGCATATATTACCTTTTTTTCCCCATGCCCCTGTTCCGAGACAGGTGCATGATAATGGTCCATTCTAAATCAAAACTAATTTCATATATATATTATTTAGTATATGTGAAGACAATATTAAATACAGAATAGTCAGATAGGTGAAAATATTAGCCTGTCACTTGTGAATGATGTATTATCACTTGTGAATGATGCCCAGAGTGTGCAGTAAGGCAAGAAACAGCGCATGCCTTTTTTTCCCAGACTTTTCCCAATTATAGTCGCACACCTCATGTAGCCTAGCCCATAGGCCTATATGTTTTGATAAGGTTTGTATCACAACTAAAGTGGCTACATAACTTCTTAAAATTAAGCACATTAATCCACTTCACAACTGGTGTAGAGCCTAACTGGCATACATAGGCGGCAAGTGAGTTTCAAGTTTGAGCAAGATCATTTTTAGGGGGAATTACGGCCACACAAGGGGGATGCTGCCGGGAAATTGGAGGCCTGGTGAAAATATTATGAAGTGCTTGTCAAATTGTGAATGAGAGACTGATGAGTTGTGTGCAGCCTGCACAAGAAACAAATCAGAGCTCATGACTTTCATGCAACACTTTTTTTCAAATCATCATTACTGTCGCATCATGCAACCTTCAGAATCTATTAAAATCCAAACATATAACCCAACATTTGTATCACAACTAAAGTTGCATAAATACTAAGAATATAGGAGGACCTGTTTCTTTGTTAACTGCTCAACACAGAATAGCCGCATGTGCACATCCTTTCTATTTTATTCAGCTAAATTCAATTGTATTCTTCATACTCTATAATAATAAAAATAATGCCACATAATTCTAAGCAAATCTTGTCTGCTAAATGAACTACTGTAGGCCACAGCCATAAGGCGTAGCCATATCAGGGCCTAAAATAAGGACAACTCACAGTCTGCATCAGTGGCTTGTAGGCTATGCATGGAAGCTAGGAGATTAACGGTCAATTACCGTGAGACTGACAGTTATTTACTGACAAAATATCATGACCGCCACAGCCCTAATCTTGAATGGCTGCATCACTGCTTGGTATGGCAACTGGTTGGCATCCGACCGCAAGGCGCTACACTCACAATGGCCAATTTGCAATTGTGTCATGTTGCGGGCTTCGTATCATATCAAATATCTTCGTTGTAAAATAGTTCCTATTGAGCTCAATATTAAGAGATGAAAATTAAATTATTAAAGTCGTTTCTTCCAAAGCTATGTATTTCCCACAATTGAATTTTGAAATGTTATACAACAGACACCTTTTTTCCCTCTCCCAGAGTGCACATCAAGTGGCTCGCTGATCACAGAAGCAGACCCCAGAGAAACAGGCAAAGGGGCTACAGTAGGCACTTTCATTACAGGCATCATGAGGATAATGCAGTTTATTGTTTGACCAAATCATGCTTTTAGCAGAAAGAAAAAAACAAGTTTTGAAACTTTTGAGTGAGGTGACCATGTAATGAATGTTCAGCTCGCACTGATGCGATCAATTAAAAATGTAACTTGCACAGCCAAGTCAAAGGGTCGCAAAATGCGACTAAATGGTCGCAGTCTGGAACCCTGTCCCTTGACATACCGTAGCTATGTTGTAATCAAAGTTATGTCATAAGTAGTGGTTACAGCAAGCTAACTTGCTAGCATTATCAATCTGTTATTACCTGAGCGTATATATTGGAATGATGTGCTTTCCGATGTCTTTTGAGGTTGGTAGTATTTTTCCCTGTCAACTTGTCAACCTGCCTCCCTGTCAGCGATATAACAAACGCTGTCTTTTCCCGTGGAAATCATTGCATTCTTGTCTTGTTTGAATCGACCTTATACGTAAAGTGGCTCCAAATGTCGCTATTTTTTCTACCAGGAGCTTGTACCACTGGGAGAGTAGCCATGTCTTATTCACATGATTGATTTTTGCTGCCAGATTGGAGAACGGTTGCCTGGCAGAGAGGTGACTCGTGAATGACCTGGGCATGGTATATATTTTCCACCGCATTGCAACAATTGAATGAGAAAGCCTTACAATCCTGCTCATGTCATGCATGCTTTTGATTAGACCAAGCAAATAACACTGAAAAGCTCTCAATGTCTCCAAAAACTCTTGTCAAATCCACTGACTAGTAAGATTTTAGTCACAGAGAACATTTAGTTAACATTTTGTTTCCGTCAACAGAAATTACAAAAATGCTTTGTTTAGTTATAGTATTTTTCTGGGTCTATTCAGTCAGTTATCGTCTCGTTAATTTAGGGGGGCTCATGTCTCATTCAGGGGGTCTGAGACCCTCTCTGGGCCGCTGTAATCCATACCTTCTTGGATTATTTTCAATCACCTTGCACGGTAGGTAGGCTACTGCTCTCGTTCTGAGAGGCTATCCCGTCAGATGAATTAGCATGTTGGATCAAAATAGGCCATGGGCTATTTATCCATATTGTCCGTATCTTTGATGATTATGAGTCCCAATCATGGTGTCTCACTGTGAGATGAATACTAAAATGGTTTTAGAGACGCATCATTTTACACCCCACTGCTTCAGTTCTCGAACTGACCTCTGGCACTTCATCTCCATCTTTGGAGGATGTATGGTTGACCTAGCCAACTATAGCTAGGCTACTTATGATCTATTGCTTGTTAGTTTTTTGCTTTTGTTGTGCTTGAGATTATGAAAAGCGCTATAGAAATGTAATCAAATTATTATTATACCAACTATAGTTTATTCAAGCAAAAAGCTCTAACAAAGGCCAAGAGGCCGACACGTAAGCTTCAATATAAAAGTGATAGTGTTAGCAAGAGCAGTGTGCGGGTTTCTTTTTTCTTTTAACGTATTTAATTGTTATGCACCTGCAACAAGATAGCTCAGATGTGCGAGTGCAGTTTTGAATGTTGAAATGGAACACAACAACAGTAGATGTACCGGTATCAAATAAATGATTTAATTACACACAAGAAACACTTTTCAATGAGAAAACAGAAATCCACTTTGAGTTTAAAAAAAGGACCACTTCCAGTGTGCGGCTGTGACCTCCCCTCCCCCCCGTGCCGACTCCGGTGGGGGGAGCTTTTAACTCCTGGAAAATATGCAAAAGAATAGCTCTCAGTCATCAAACATACTACATGTAAAGGCCTGTAAAACGTATTATGCCAAGTACAGTACATTTCTCTGGAATACACTTGCACGTTTCTAACACGTAACACTGAGTGTACAAAACATTAGGAACACCTGCTCTTTCTATTGCATAAATTGACCAGGTCAATGCTGTAATCCCTTATTGATGTCACTTGTTAAATCCACTTCAATTATTGTAGATGAAGGGGAGAAGACAGGTTAAAGAAGGATTTTTAGGCCTTGAGACAATTGAGACGTGGATTGTGTATGTGTGCCATTCAGAGGGTGAATGTGAAAGACAAAAGATTTAAGTGCCTTTGAATGGGGTATGGTAGCAGGTGCCAGGCGCACTGGTTTGACTGTGTCAAGAACTGCAAAGCTGCTGAGTTTTTCACGCTCAACAGTTTCCCGTGTGTGTCAAGAATGGTCCATCACCCAAATGACATCCAGCCAACTTGACACAACTGTGGGAAGCATTAGGGTCAACATGGGCCAGCATCCCTGTGGAACACTTTCGACCGAGGTTCTCCCACTTATTTTTCACCCATGCAGGTGTCAGCTGCCCCTCCAGCTCACACTCCTTCACATATATTCTTAACAGGCATAAGATGAAGTACAACATTAACCAAAACATAGCTAGACTGCCACATAATTTGTCAAATTGGAAGGTGAAACAGTAATGAGTGCATTTTACCATTACTTTCACCATAACAGCTTATGTGCAATGAAACTACACAGATAAACAGTGACAAATCAGGAGAACTAGGGGATTAGAGAAGTGTTGGGACTAGCTAGCTCTTGATCAGGACTCTCGGTTCCATTACATTACACATAAGAGTCATTGGACGAAGGCGTCTTCTGTTGGGTGGAGTTTTGTTAAGATTCCCACATCGCTTGCAGATGTGGAGACGAGGCAGCCACATGTGCTAATTAGCTATCAAGCATGCTCCGAACTCCTGTGTGTAAGAGTAACTCAGGAAGTGTAGTGGAAGTGTAGTTTCGTCAGACGGAGACACCCATAGCTGTATGGATCTGTTCAAAACTACTACAGTAAGTGTATCTTCTTTCTCGCTGATGAAAGATAAGGGCCATATGTTTCAAAAGCGAGATAGCGAACAATGATTATTGACGTTTTTAAACGTTAAAACTCAAGAGTCGGGATTGTAGTTCACACGAGGCAGTCGTGGGCAAAGCTAATGGCTGTGAACTTTAGGGAGAGGGCAGAATGCCACCTAGAGTTTTGGAGCTGTGACCAGCACCACTGTGGAAAATAGGAATGTGGGCTGCCACGTTAATAACGTTAGCTATAACACAGCTAGTGGCAATGCATAGTGCATTGGCAAGAGGACTAACTATGTCCACATGACTTACTCAAACCCTTTTCTTGTGGCATTTCTCCTGCTGATTTCATGACTGAATTAAATGCCTTGTATTGTCATCAGACCTTGTAACAGTTTGAACACAAGCCCTGGTATTTACAACAAGTAGCTCGCTAACTCGGTTAATATCAAATATGAAGTTATCGCTAAACAACAAGAAAGTAAACCTATAGCTAACATTACTGTTCAAACAGTTATAACCTTTAGTCCTACTAAAGCACGTAGCCAGCTAAATGCACGGCAGGCAGCAGGCTGCAGATCTGTTTTCAATGATGTAACGTTATGATGAAATAGTTCGTTATTCACTATCCTCCAAGTTGTTTTGTTGTTTACGTGAAGCTATCTATCAAAACGCTCAGCCCTCCCTTTTCCAATGTATTGTGGCTGTGAAATTCCCGAAAAGTGTGCAGAGAATTCTACTAGATGAAAAACCAAAATTAGTATAATATCCTGGCATTTAAAGTCGATTTTCAAAGATGCACATACTTCTATTTTCACATACTGAGAATGTGTCATGCACAATTGCGTTGTTTCCCCACTATAAATTGATTTCTGTAGTGCATCCCCATATCTAATTGATCAGCTGTTGTCAAAGCCAAAGTGAGTGTGACATCTGGGCATTTAAAGTATACTTTGTGTTTGAAATGTCTATTAAACATGATTTTTTTCCCGCATACTCCAGTGGCCTACTATTTAGGATGCAATTATGGGTAGTAGGACACGGCCAGTATCTCAGGAAGAAAGAACGCATCAAGTTGGCTATAATAGGCTACAATGGAATGCTCCAAAATATGTATTCGGTCCCTTGAATCTCAGGTATTTATTTGAAATATTTAAAGGTGGCCTGTGCTTCTGGTTGATAGGTCCCTCACAAGGCGAGATTACAATCATCCCACATGTAACATTAACTGCCTTCACTGGCATTACAAATGGGACGGAGACCATTGGGACCGTCTGATCTCATGTTAACAAGGTGCACAGGGTCAGTTTCTTATCCTCAAACCGTTGTCAAACTGGCTGTCTCATTTAAGAGTGGCATCAACCTCTCTAATGTAGGCCATATCTATATCTGATCTATCAGTAGCTAATCGTTTTAGGTGGGCTCTGCTGCCGAGATCTTCAGGAATTTTGACACATACCCTTTCAGAGATGGAAAGGAGGCAAGAGAGTCTCATGATTGCTCATTTCCATGACAAGATAATATGCCATTAGCAGACACTTTTATTTAAAGCGACTTCCAGCAGTGCGTGTATAAATAATCAAATGGGTGGCCACAGCGGGAGTCAAACCCATTTTTAACACCATGCTCTACCAACTGAGCTACACAGGTGCTGTTTTAGGTTTTTGTTGCACACTTCCTAATTAGACATTGTGATCCCTGGTTAAACCTATGGCGTATTTTGGGAGGAGAGATGAGAATATGATTGGCTTAACGGTGAGGTAATTTGCCTAAAAAAAGGTCCCGGAAAGATTTGCTGGCTGCAGTATGCCCCTTGAATATCCATCCTCAAGCCGAATCACATCTCTGAAAATATGGGAGAATGAACAATTCTTGTTTCTTACTATCCCCCTGAAAAGCAATTTGCAGCCTGAGGAATCGTTTTTCTTTTCATAGGTCTTGAATTAACAAGTCTCACGTGTCTCACCAAAGCTTGATTGGAAAACACGATAAAACATTTTCTGGTATAGATAAAAAGGTATGTTTCTTTGCCAGCATTTTGTCAGAGCAAATTTACAACTTACTTTCAAATCCACATAGGTTACAAACCTTGTTATGGTAACTAATTAGCATGCTTATGAGGCATCCAGAGAATCAAGAATGGTGTGGGTCTGTTTTAGCATACAACTGTTAATTTTAGTGTGACTGCTCTTACATATTTTAAAGGTATTTCAAGGAAATTAATTTCAGTAAGAGTTTAATCAATGACCCTATGATTCAGTTCAACTGACCATGGCACTCTCCATAATTGGTTGAAATGTCTTGATGAGAGAAAATGTAAAGCCTTTTTTTCAGATTTCATTTTTATATGGCTCCAAAGCATTGCATGTCAATTCCTCCATAATGTCTATAACACCCTATAGCTAGCCATTTTACCTGGTGGAGCTGAACCGTGCACATTTGAGGGCAAATGGAATTCTGTGAAATTATCACGAGAGGGGCTGCTGGAGAAGGAAAAGAGAATTGGTAAGGAGTTGAGACTTTCACATGTCCATGAATAACTCTGAATAATGTCTGTGATAATATGTCTCTCTTACTCTGTGGCGCTCCCGCAGCCTAGAAATAACATCAAACGTTGTAATTACTGCCGTCTTTGTGCTACTTTGGAATATGAACCAGTACTATGTTTTAGTGTTCTCTACCTTTGCTTTCAGCACATCAAGAAATTGCTGCATAGGTTGTCTGTAAACGATAGAAAATAATGGAGTTGAACTACATTTTTTCTACTGCCACTTCTAGATGTTTTGTTCAGCTGTAATTATGTATGGTCTTCTATTCTGTCATCCAGCACGTTCAGTTTGTTTTGGGAAATAAGGGTACGCAATGGCAAATCCACTGTTTGTATAACTAAATCAGACAGTGCAGCTGTCCTTCTGTCCTACAGTATGCTGAACACTTTAAGTGGAGGCCACACCCAGGTCCTATAATTTCCGACAACTGACATCTGGATGCCTGTCTGCCTGTTTTATATACCAAGCCAAGGCCACGTAAATCATTGTCTGTAGGATATATATATATATATATTATTTAAGTTTACATACACCTACTCAGTTTTTCACAATTCCTGACATTTAATCCTAATACAATTCCCTGTCTTAGGTCAGTTAGGATCACCACTTTCTTTTAAGAATGTAAAATGTCAGAATAACAGTAGAGAGAATGATTTATTTCAGCTTTTATTTCTTTCATCACATTCCCAGTGGGTCAGAAGTTTACGTACACTCAATTAGTATTTGGTAGTATTGCCTTTCAATTTTTAACTTGGGTCAAACGTTTCGGGTAAACTTCCACAAGCTTCCCACAATAAGTTGGGTGAATTTTGTCCCATTCCCCCTGACAGAGCTGGTGGTACTTGGGCCTTCTTGCTCGCACACGCTTTTTAAGTTCTGCCCACACATTTTCTATAGGATTGAGGTCAGGGCTTTGTGATGGCCACTCCAATACCTTGCCTTTGTTGTCCTTAAGCCAATATATCCACATAACTTTCCTACTCATGATGCCATCTATTTTGTGAAGTGCCCCAGTCCTTCCTGCAGCAAACCACCCCCACAACATGATGCTGCCACTTCTGTGTTTCATGGTTGGGATGGTGTTCTTTGGCTTGCAAGCCTCCCCCATTTTCCTCCTAACATAGCGATGGTCATTATGGCCAAACAGTTCTATTTTTGTTTCATCAGACCAGGAGACATTTCTCCAAAAAGTACGATCTTTGTCCCAATGTGTAGTTGCAAACTGTAGTCTGGCCTTTTAACCTCTCTAGGGCTAGCGTCCCACCTGGCCAACATCCTGTGAGATAGCAGAGCGCCAAATTCAAATACAGAAATACTCATTGTAAAAATTCAGAAAAGATACAACAATTTCACATAGGTTTAAAGATGAACTTCTTGTGAATCCAACCACGGTGTCAGATTTCAAAATGCTTTACGGCGAAAGCATACCGTACAATTATTTGAGAACATAGCCCAGCAGACAAATCATTACAAACAGTAACCAGCCAAGTAGAAGAGTTACACAAGTCAGAAATAGAGATAAAATTAATCACTTACCTTTGATGATCTTCATATGTTTGCACTCAGAAGACATTCATTTATTCCATAAATGTTCCTTTTGTTCGATAAAGTCTCTCTTTATAGCCGAAAACCTCAATTTTCTTCAGTAATCCACAGGCTCAAACACAGTCACAACAGGCAGACAAAAAAATCCAAATTGTATCCGTAAAGTTCATAGAAACATGTCAAACGATGTTTATATTCAATCCTCAGGTTGTTTTTAGCCTAAATAATCGATAATATTTCAAACGGACAATAACGTCATCAATATAAAAGGTAAACAAGAAAGGCACTCTTGGTCGCGTGCATGAAAAAGCTCTCTGACACGGCAGGGTCCACTTATTCAGACTGCTCTTACTCCCTAATTTTTCAGAATACAAGCCTGAAACAATTTCTAAAGACTGTTGACATCTAGTGGAAGGCATAGGAACTGCAATTTGAGTCCTAAGTCAATGGATACTGTAATGGCATTGAATAGAAAACTTCAACAACAACAAAAATCCTACTTCCTGAATGGATTTTCTCAGGTTTTCACCTGCCAAATCAGTTCTGTTATACTTACAGACATTATTTTAACAGTTTTGGAAACTTCAGAATGTTTTCTATCCAGATCTACTAATTATACTAATATGCATATCCTATCTTCTGGGCCTGAGTAGAAGGCAGTTTACTTTGGGCATGCTTTTCAGCCAACATTCCAAATGCTGCCCCCTACCCTAGAGAAGGTAAAGGCGGTTTTGGAGCAGTGGCTTCTTCCTTGTTGTTCCTTTCAGGTTTTGTCGATATAGGACTCGTTTTACTGTGGATACAGATACTTTTGTATCTGTTTCCTCCAGCATCTTCACAAGGTCCTTTGCTGTTGTTCTGGGATTGATTTGCACTTTTCACACCAAAGTACGTTCATCTCTAGGAGACAGAACGCATCTCCTTCCTGAGCGGTATGACAGATGCGTGGTCCCATGGTGTTTATACTTGCGTACTATTGTTTGTACAGATGAATGTGGTACCTTCAGGCATTTGGAAATTGCTCTCATTTTTTTCTGAGGTCTTGGCTGATTTCTTTTGATTTTCCCATGATGTCAAGCAAAGAGGCACTGAGTTTGAAGGTAGGCCTTGAAATACATCCACAGATACACCTCCAATTGACTAAAATTATGTAAATTAGCCTATCAGAAGCTTCTAAAGCCATGACGTAATTTCCTGGAATTTTCCAAGCTGTTTAGCGGCACAGTCAATTTAGTGTATGTAAACTTCTGACCCACTGGAATTGTGATACAGTGAATTATAACAGTGAATCAGTGAATCATGCACAAAGTATAAAGGAAATCAGCCAATTTAAATATGTTCATTAAGCCCTAATATATGGATTTGACATGAATGGGAATACAGATATGCATCTGTTGGTCACATATGCCTTTAAAAAAAGTAGGGGCTAGGATCAGAAAACCAGTCAGTATCTGGTGTGACCACCATTTTCCTCATGCAGCACGACACATCTCCTTCGCATAGAGTTGGTCAGGCTGTTGATTATGACCTGTGGAATGTTGTCCCACTCCTCTTCAATGGCTGTGCGAAGTTGTTGGATATTGGCGGCAACTGGAACACACTGTCCTACACGTCGATCCCGAGCATCTCAAACATGCTCAGTGGGTGATAGGTCTATTGAGTATGCAGGCCATGGAAGAACTGGGATATTTTCAGCTTCCAGGAGTTGTGTAAAGGTCCTTGCGACATGGGGCCGTGCATTATCATGCTGAAACATGAGGTGATGGCGGTGGATGAATGGCATGTCAATGGGCCTCAGGATCTCATCACGGTATCTCTGTGCATTCAAATTGCCATCGATAAAATGCAATTGTGTTCATTGTCCGTAGCTTATGCCTGCCCATACCATAACCCCACCACCACCATGGGGCACTCTGTTCACAATGTTGACATCAGCAAACTGCTCGCCCTCACGATGCCATACATGGTCTGCGGTTGTGGGGCCAGTTAGACATACTACCAATTTCTCTAAAATGACGTTGGAGGCGGCTTTTGGTAGAGAAATTAACATTTCATTTTCTGGAAACAGCTCTGGTGGACATGCCCGCAGTCATCATGCCAATTGCACGCTTCCTCAAAACTTGAGACATCTGTGGCATTGTGTTGTGTGACAAAACTGCACATTTTAGAGTGGTCTTTTATTATCCCCAGCGCAAGCTGCACCTGTGTAACGATCATGCTGTTTAATCATCTTGTTGATCTGCTACACCTGTCAGGTGGATGGATTATCTTGGCAATGGAGAAATGCACACTGACAGGGATGTAAACAAATTTGTCCACCAAATATGAGAGAAATAAGCTTTTTGTATGTATGGAACATTTCTGGGATCTTTTATTTTAGCTTTACATGTTGTGTTTATATTTTTGTTCAGTGTATATTCACACACATGAAACCAATGCAAAACTTGTTGGTCTGAAGCATTTGTAATATTGTTAATTCCATTAGATGCCAGGAAATAATTCATGCTACGGTACAGTTTTATATCCTAGGGCAGCAAATGTAGTAATGTAGCTATTAGCTAATAACAAGCTCTATTGTGGTGAAGGGAGAGCGAGTGGAATGGGTTGAAATAATCAGTGCCACACAGCAGGTGGACAGTGTGTGTGTCTCAAATGGCACACTATTCCCTATATAGTGAGCTCCTTTTGACCAGGGCTCATACGATGTATTGCACTGTGTAGAGAATAGGGTGCCATTTGGATTGCAGCCAGTGTGTTCTCACTCTGACCTCAGCCATTCACTGGTTTTGCTGACTTAGACATCACAATCACAATTGCTTTTCTAGACTGTGAAGGGGAAGGCCATGCATACCACAGTGTGGACTCATGACACAGAGCGCCCAGGAGAAACAACATGCAGTAAATCACTTGTGCTCCAAGGAGATTTTACTGTGAATTTATACCATTTGAAATCATCCATGGGGCAAATATTTTGTACAGGAGACTCACTAGATTATTTTTGTTAGATGTGAGAAAGTCTTCGGACCCCATCTCATTTTGAACCTCTAACTGAGCAAATTTTGTTCTGCCCCAAGCTTTAGATTCTCCAGGAAGATATACATTTGAATGTGTGAACTTTTTTGCCAAGTTTTAATAAAACACCTCTAGTTGTCAACTGTACTGTAATATCATCAAGAGAGTAATTACAGCATAGAAGAGCAGCTCGTCTTAGAACAGGGATTAGTCCTATTTAAGAGTTGGACTTATGTAAATCAGCCTGAAGAGAGAGCAAAGGAAGCCAAGAAATGATCTGTCCGTACTAGAGGTCGACCGATTAATCGGAATGGCCGATTAATTAGGGCCAATTTCAAGTTTTCATAACAATCGGAAATCGGTATTTTTGGACACCGATTTGGACGATTAAAAAAAAAATATATATATTTTTTTACACCTTTATTTAACGAGGCAAGTCAGTTAAGAACACATTCTTATTTTCAATGACGGCCTAGAAACGGTGGGTTACCTGCCTTGCTCAGGGGCAGAACGACAGATTTTTACCTTGTCAGCTCGGGGATTCAATCTTGCAACCTTACAGTTAACTAGTCCAACGCTCTAACCACCTGCCTCTCATTTCACTCCACGAGGAGCCTGCCTGTTCCGCAAATGCAGTAAGAAGCCAGGGTAAGTTGCTAGCTAGCATTAAACTTATCTTATAAAAAACAATCAATCAATCAATCATAATCACTAGTTAACTACACATGGTTGATGATATTACTAGTTTATCTAGCGTGTCCTGCGTTGCATATAATCGATGCGGTGCGCATTCGTCAAAAAAGACTGTCGTTGATCCAACGTGTACCCAACGATAAACATCAATGCCTTTCTTTAAATCAATACACAGAAGTATATATTTTTAAACCTGCATATTTAGCTAAAAGAAATCCAGGTTAGCAGGCAATATTAACCAGGTGAAATTGTGTCACTTCTCTTGCGTTCATTGCACGCAGAGTCGGTGTATATACAACAGTTTGTGCCGCCTGGCTCGTTGCGAACTAATTTGCCAGAATTGTACGTAATTATGACATAACATTGAAGATTGTACAATGTAACAGCAATATTTAGACTTAGGGATGCCACCCGTTAAATAAAATACGGAATGGTTCCGTATTTCACTGAAATAATAAATGCTTTGTTTTCGAAATGATAGTTTCCGGATTCGACCATATTAATGACCAAAGGCTCGTATGTGTGTTATTATGTTATAAATAAGTCTATGATTTGATATTTGATAGAGCAGTCTGACTGAGCGATGGTAGGCACCAGCAGGCTCGTAAGCATTCAATCAAACAGCACTTTCGTGCGTTTTGCCAGCAGCTCTTCGCAATGCTTCAAGCATTGAGCTGTTTATGACTTCAAGCCTATCAACTCCCGAGATTAGGCTGGTGTATCCGATGTGAAATGGCTAGCTAGTTAGAGGGGTGCGCGCTAATAGCGTTTCAAACGTCACAAAATCTGAGACTTGGAGTGGTTGTTCCCCTAGCTCTGCAAGGGCCGCGGATTTTGTGGAGCGATGGGTAACGATGATTCGAGGGTGGCTGTTGTCGATGTGTTGCTGGTTCGAGCCAGGTAGGGGCGAGGAGAGGGACGGAAGCTATACTGTTACACTGGCAATACTAAAGTGCCTATAAGAACATCTAATAGTCAAAGGTATATGAAATACAAATGGTATAGAGAGAAATAGTCCTATAAATACTATATTAACTACAACCTAAAACCTCTTACCTTGGAATATTGAAGTTAAAAGGAACCACCAGCTTTCATATGTTCTCATGTTCTGAGCAAGGAACTTAAACGTTAGCTTTTGTTCATGGCACATATTGCACTTTTACTTTCCTCTCCAACACTTTGTTTTTGCATTATTTAAACCAAATTGAACATGTTTTATTATTTATTTGAGGCTAAATTGATGTTTATTGATGTATTATATTAAGTTAAAATAAGTGTTCATTCAGTATTGTTCTAATTGTCATTATTACAAATACATTTTAAAAATCGGCCGATTAATCGGAAGCTTTCTTTTTTTGGCCCCCCAATAATCGGTATCGGCATTGAAAAATCATAATCGGTCGACCTCTAGTCCGTACTGTGCATGTAGTGTTTGTATTGAGCGTCTCTCTGTGTGTTGGATAGTGTGAGGGAGAGGGAGATTCAGAGCGATAAAGAGAGAGAGAGACAGAAAAATGAATACCCGTGCACTAATTAGTGGGACTGGCAGCCATGGATTGCTGCCTGTTGTTGTAAGAGAGAGAGGGGGGAGTAGTCTATTCCTCGGAGCGGCTGTTGGCATAATTAAGACCAGTCGGCCTGTTCCAGTAAGACTTCGTCAGAACGAGCCTCCCATGGGGCAACTCCACGGCACTCTAATTTTACCTGCAGAAAAGAAAGAAACTGCTGTGGGTTAGGCCCCTGGGTGTAGTGTTAAGCGTTGATTATGTTTGTTAATGGTTACGAGCGCCGAGAAGTCAAAAGCTGGGGTTGTTAAAATGGATGCGCTAATAACAGTGTATGTCCATCACGTTGGTTCCATTTCTTGCTGCATGAGGACAGAAGCATGGACAAACATTTTGGATGTCTTAGCATCACAAGGAAGCTATTGTTCTACTGGCCTTGACATGTTCATAGACCTTTCTGGTATCCTTCAGCCATTTGTGTGTGGGGTTGAGTTGTGTAGAATATTTGAGGGGATCAGTTTGAGCAAGGCGAGGGACAAAACCGATAATCCTGATCACATAATGAACAGATATTTGGGATGTAGGTGTTTTGCAGTCTCACAAAGCCAACCTTACAAATTGTGCCTCTTTGACACGACTATTGGAATATGACTATTCTGTTAGAAATTCCTGGGCTTCTGAGGCTAGATGATTTGTAGATCAGTGATTCTGCCCAGTCCGGCTGCAATGTAGAGGATTTCAAAGTCAAAGATGTACACTAAGCTATATGGAATTGTTTAGCTATTTGATTTAGAATTTTAAGACCCCTTGAAGTATAAAGAAAATATAAAAACATTTTTTTTGTATATATTTTTATTCAAGTTTTACTAAATGTACAAAGATATGACCACATTCCAACCACCCTCCCTCCCTCCCTCCCTCCCTCCCTCCCTCCCTCCCTCCCTCCCTCCCTCCCTCCCTCCCTCCCTCCCTCCCTCCCTCCCTCCCTCCCTCCCTCCCTCCCTCCCTCCCTCCCTCCCTCCCTCCCTCCCTCCCTCCCTTATTTTTGTACATGTATTTAACCCCTTAACTTAAGCACTAAACTGTCTCCATATACACGGAGTATACAAAACATGACTCTTTCCATGACATTGACTGACCAGGTAAATCTAGGTGAAAGCTATGATCCCTCATTGATGCCACTTCTTAAATCTACTTCAATCGGTCTAGATGAAGGGGAGGAGACAGGTTAAAGAAGGATTTTTAAGCCAATTGAGACATGGATTGTGTATGTGTGCCATTCAGAGGTGAATGGGCAAGTAAAAAATGTAAGTGCCTTTGAACAGGGTATGGTAGTAGGTGCCAGGCACACCGGTTTGTGTCAAGAACTGAAACTCTGCTGCAACTCCGTGTGTATCAAGAATGGTCCACCACCTAAAGGACATCCAGCCACAACTATTGGAAGCATGGGAAACAACATGGGCCAGCATCCCTGTGGAACGCTTTCGACACCTGGTAGAGTCCATGCCCCAACGAATTGAGGCTGTTCTGAGGGCAGGGGGGAGGTATATTCAGTGTATACTTCCATACATTTTTTAAACTGTTATCTGGGGATATTCAGACGAGTCTTCTAAGGCCTGTGGACCTTAGTCCAAACTGTTCAGATGCTACAGACAGAAGTTGGCATATCGTCTGTACCGACTTCAGACGAGTCGTAGAGCAAAACAGAAAACACTGTCTGTAACGATCCTCTTCCTGTGAATGACTGGACCAAAGCGCAGTCTGAGACGTGTTCATGATATTTATTTAAAATCAGAACAGTAGAAGAAAAAATAACAAAAGAGGAAAACGAACAGTTCTGTAAGGAAACTAATAATACAGAAAACAACTACACACCAAACCCATGTGGGCAAACCCATGTGGGCAAGAGCTGCCTAAGAATGGTTCTCAATCAGGGACAGCTGTCTATTGTCTACTGTCTATACCCGGCCAAAAACAAAGAAATACAAAAACATAGAAAAAAGAACGTAGAATGCCCACCCTAGCCTAACCAAAATAGAGAATAAAAGCCTCTCTATGGCCAGGGCGTGACACCATCGTGTTTGTGAGAGTCTCATCTTTTCCATAATAGTTTGCAGGCCAAACCGTTCGGACGCTACAGACGGTTGTGTGAGAAGACCAATTTTCGGGATGTCTCACGGTCTGACAAACACAGCTTTAGCTTTGTCATTTTTCACCGCAGATGCGGAAGTGCGACATCGGTGGATGCGGTGGATTGAGACGCAAACAGATTTTTTTATTATGTTAATTACATTTCCGCGGGGACATCGACGCTTGTTAAAGTGATCAACCAACAGAGGGAGATAATACGAGGGGGGAAATTAATGAATTTATTAATGAATGGGGAGGAATGCAAGCTGCTCGGGCTGTGTGTATGTATGGAAGAGTCTGTGAGCTGGACAAACATTCACAGTTGTCTCAGCCTCCTGAGGTATGTCCTGTACAAATAGTATCAGCAATGGCAAGCTCTTCGTCTGGCTTAAAAGCTCTTTCCCACACTTGTTTTTTCTGAATATCCTTTACAAACATTATCGGGTGAATGTCAATGCTGTGTTTGCACTGCGGCCTGGAGGGATGGTATCAACGAAAAAGGTTACATTCATTAATGATCTAGCTCCAAATGCAAACAAACAAACAGATGGGAAGAGGGTCCAGTCTTACATTTTATCCAACTGTTCTAACAGTTCAAGTAGTTATTTAAAAGGCTCTTATCTAGACACCAAAGATACGTTTTGTCGTAATGTTGCGCTGTTCTGTTGCAAAATGGCAGTGTTGCATCATCCCTTGTCGATCCAACATATGTTTAGCTTGTGGTGTGTTGCCCTCAGCCTTGATAAATGGCAAACATGCAATCCATCACCATGACATAGAATGTGTGTTATATTTAGTATCAGTCTCCTTCAGAAATCCATTGGGCTTATCGATCCCATTGGTTGTCAGGTAGGAGATGGACTTGAATGACTGTGCCTCTCTCTTATACGAGACTGTGTCTCCTGCCTTGTCCCTCGTCTGTCAGGAATGCCGGATTTATTGTGTGTGACATATTTAGCTAGCAGATATAATTGCCTGTGCGAGGTGATGATAGCCCCATCCAATGGAGTCACTGGAGAGGGCGCCGGCAGCGCGACAGCGAGATCGAATCTGTGTCTCATTCTTCTTCATTGAGACTTTAATGATGAGATTAATTCACAATGGGCAGAGAGAAACATTACAGCGTATGGCAGAGCCAAGCAGAAGCCGTCTTTTTCCTCACAGCATTTCTGTAATGAAGTGGTGTGGCAGAACAGAGAGGGAGAGAGACGGAGAGGGAGGCCTTATTTGTCTTTGTTTTGTCCGGCTGTTTAGTTTCAGCCAGACAAGCCATCCTGTTGAGGGATGTAAGAAAAACAAACAGAGGAAATAAAGTGTAACACCGTGTTGTGCTCAGTTGATTCCGTTTCGTCGAAACAACACCATGACAACTTAGTAATTGTTGTTAACACCGCAAACACAGGAAAGAGTACCTTAGCATATATTTTTTTATAGAACTGTTAATCACACAGTAGACAGTAGTGAAAAAAACACTGCCTGTGTGTGCACACTTGTGCACATGCATGTGTATGTGTGTTGGGAAGAGAGAGAAACAGAGACGCTGAAAGAGGAATGTATGAGAACATTTGAACAGTTGCTCCTTTCAGCCTGGATCTGAAACTGAAATAAAACCCGAATTGTTTACCAAAATGGCTAGATCTCTGTTCTTCAGCAGCTCAATGTCCTGCAGGACCTCAGGTTGTCTAAATTCGTGACGTTCCAATGTACGTGGTGACTTTGAATATCTCAAATAGCATACTGTATGTGGGCAATTCCAAGGTAACAGACTGATGTGGAGACTCACTTTAAAATGTACCTCAAACATAAAACAATGATTGCAAAGTTAAACAAACCATAGAGCTCTATGCACAAGGAGAACTTTAGTCATTTTGCATAGAGTTGTGTGGTTTGTTTAACATGGAATTGCCCATGTATAAATGCATTTAACATGTGGAAGATACCACTCCAACTCAATTTAATTTACTGAACAGCAGGTTTTGGGTATGCACTGGTACCCAGTACTCAAATGGCAAAACATGCTTGACTCCTTACTTACTTTCTTGAGTCCTTTCCTTCATAAACAGTGCAACCATGAGGCCTGAGGTCAATACGATATTTGGTGGGATTTACTTCACTACACAGGTCTGAAAATACACACCAATCAAGCCTAACTGATTATAGACGAAAATAGGCTGCTGGTCAATTGTACCTCTTCACCCTTTCTGTTGCTTACCCTGTTGTAAAAACCCATAGAGAGGATAGAGGCTTGAGGGTGCAATGCCAGCAAGGCTAAAAAGAGCTCATGAAAACATAATAACCATCCTGTTTTGGGCTTGATGAGTATCAATAATTAAATGAAGAGCTCTGATGATCCGAAACAAGGCCCGTGGAATAAGAATGTCTGACTCATTTCATCAGAAAGAGCAGGTCAATATCGATTATATTGTCAGAATAAGGGTTATCGTTGGGCGCTCTCATTGAAAATAAAGCACCGGGGCCCTTATGCATAAAAGTGTCTCTGAGTAGGAGTGCTGATCTAGGACCTGACCATACAATCATATTCATTGTGATCTAAAAGGCAAAACTGAGCCTAGCCCAGCACACTTTCTTTGAGACACTTTGTGGATATAATCCCAGGTCCTCCCTATCCATACCATTTAAATCATTATGATCAAAAAAGGAAAACGAATCCTAAATCAGCACTCCTACACTGAGACGCTTTTTGAAAGTGGGCTAAGAGGTTCCTGTCGTAAACAGGAGCAAATGTTTGCGGTCCGACAGGTCATGTGATATCAAGGGAAACTGAATGGAGCCAACAAAGAGATCGTCGTCATATTTTATTGAACAAGATAACGTGGGCTAATCTCTGGCTCAGGTTACCCAGTGCTTTGTGGGAAATTAGATATCATGTTGTAGGGGAAAATGACACCCCTCTAATCCCTTCCTCCCCATCATCCTTTCTCTCTCATCAACCTCCCTACTTTCCCTCTTCATTGAACTGCATGCTTCCCATAAGCTGGCACCGTTTAAGACCAAAAACAAACAAACAAACAGCCATGTCCATGCTTCAGAGATTGCGGCTGTTAAATGAATGACTAATCCGTTCGGGCAAGTGCTCAACGTTTACTCTTACCCAAACAATGGCACTTGATACAGTGTGTCCTTGGTTTACACATAGGACTTCAGACCACTGGTGCTTTCTTACCGAAACACTGGCCTAGGGCCTATTATATTAGAGCAGGTGTTACGATAGAGTTAATACGATTTCCCAATTAGAACTGTACATCTCAGACAGGACCACCCCCCCTGTGATTTCCACATGAGACTGTAATTAAGTCATCTCAGAGCCTTGAGCGCATGAGTTGCGCACCGAGCTGAGACCAATCTGGAGCTAATTGTCCTGAGTTTTAATTTCTAATAGAATAAGGACCAGCGGGAACAGAGCTTAATGAAGTGCATGCTGTGTGTGTGTGTGTGTGTGTGTGTGTGTGTGTGTGTGTGTGTGTGTGTGTTAAACTGCTTCAGAGCTAAAGATCAACTGACTCTGTATGAGTACTGTTTGCTTTCATCACTTCATCATCCGTCAAAATTTGATTAGCCTTCCGGATTCTTCTAGATGGGTGGATTTGTGGTGTTCAAGAACTTGTATTCCATTATCAGTTATGGACTGATAATAACCGAGTTCCTTTCAATGTAATGCTTTACGACTGTTCCAAGGCTAACGTCTTAGTTGTTCTAGGGTGTTGTGCCTTTCAACCGTGTTGAATCATTTATTTTGCTACAGTAATAACAAGGGTACGGGGTGAGGGAGGTGGGCCCGCTCCGCCTTAGTAAAGTGGAGAAAGTGCCTTTGCCTCAGGCGTCAAAGTTATTGCCTAGAAACCATGCATGTAGATTGTAACATTGAATGTGTTTACATTGCCTTGGGAATGTTTGTCTAATGATTTAGATTCCAGTAAGTTTGACATTGGAACAAATCCGTTTTGACTTGTGTGGGAAAATAAACCTCCAATAAGACAAGTAACAGCTGTACAAAATATGCTAGATTGTTTTCCATGATACGTTCAGAACACTGTGTGGACAAAACATTATGAACACCTGCTCTTTTCATGACAGACTGACCAGGTGAATCCAGGTGAAAGCTATGATCCCATATTGATGTCACCTGTTAAATCCACTTCAGTCAGTGTAGATGAAGGGGAGGAGACAGGTTAAAGAAGGATGTTTAAGCCTTGAGACAATTGAGACATGGATTGTGTGTGTGTGGCATTCAGAGGGTGAATAGGCAAGACAAAAGATAGTAGTTAAATAAACATTGAATTGTTAATATTATCTCATTAGCTTACATAACATGCTTTAGCCTTTTTATTAGATTCTGTTTAGTCCATTGCTATCGCATATTCAAAATGTTTTGAAATGCTATTGCATTAGCAACAATATTCATTGGATCTTAAAGGATTGACTTGGCCTATACTGTGTGTTATATCTCTTCATGAAGCCGAACCCGATCTAAATCCACTGGCAATACTTTTGCACCATCAAATTAATTATTCTAGAAAGAATATAGTGAATGTCATTTACTGTGCGCACTTGAGTCGAGTTTGCTTTTGCAACTGGCTCAAGGCTCTTCCTCTTATTGTTTCAACATGTCAGAGGCATTGTTTGAATGAGGTCATCCATTACCGATTTGGCCTGAGGCCAGGTTGACTTCGGCTGATTTTAATTGAATCTACAACATGACTCAAACTCAAACAAGCAGAGATTGCTCCGCCATGACAGCCTCATTATTCCACATTAAGGACTCATTTCGGAATGCATTGTGACTCGGCTGCTTGACGAACGATGGAAAGAGACTAAATAAATAAAAAAAGTGGGGAGGGCTCGTTCTGGAGAAATATATTCCCAAGACATGAAATGATGGGAAAAGGGGGCTTGGGGGGGGGGTTTGGGTTTTTACAAGTCAGAAGTGCATCATGCATTTGTCAAATAATGTCAAGTCAATAGCTATTAGTCTATATACTTGTACTATAGTTCATCAACGGGGAATGGCATTGACAGGAACGCTCTCATTAATGTATTACAAAATCTAACCAAAATTATATGTAAAAGCATTGGCAGTGCAGAGAAGGTCAAACATGCAAATCAAGCCTAATATAGATACAGACCTATGTCATCTGCAAACACAAGCAAATTAAGAAAAGCCATTTCAACACTTTAACTAACTGTACATCAGGTAAAGGACGGATCAATATCATATACCAAGGCACTACAGAGGGTAGTGCGTACGGCCCAGTACATCACTGGGGCCAAGCTTCCTGGCATCCAAGACCTCTATACCAGGCGGTGTCAGAGGAAGGCCCTAAAAATTGTCAAAGACTCCAGCCACCCTAGTCATAGACTGTTCTCTCCGCTACCGCACGGCAAGCGGTACAGGCCACAAAACGAGCGGTACAGGCCACAAAACGAGGCCTCTATAAGTATAGACCTTTAATTGTTTGTATAAGGGACTGCGCCAAGTTTAGGTCCAAGAGGCTTCTAAACAGCTTCTACCCCCAAGCCATAAGACTACTGAACATCTAATCAAATGGCTACCCAGACTACTTGCATTGCCCCCCCTTTTACGCTGCTGCTACTCTCTGTTATTATCTATGCATAAGTCACTTTAATAACTCTACCAACATGTCTATATTACCTCAATTACCTCGACTAACCGGTGCCCCCGCACATTGACTCTGTACTGGTACCCCCTGAATATAGCCTCGCTATTGTTATTTTCCTGCTGCGCTTTAATTTTTTTCGTTACTTAATTAATTTTTTCTTCTTAAAACTGCATTGTTGGTTAAGGTAAGCATTTCACTGTAATGTCTACCTGTTGTATTCGGCGCATGTGACTTGCACAGAAACGCACGGTTGGCTTCGAACCGCCAGTGCCTCACAATAGGAAAGGAAATGTTGAGACTGTGAGGGCTGCAGAGAGAAGATAGGCAATGTTTGCTCAGGGCTAGGTATCGGGCACAAAAACAAACATGGCCACCCTTAATGAGCCTGTTTGCCTGCCAAAGGTAAAGACAGCTGCTCTCTCTCTCTTGCTCTCTTTCTTGCCACAATGGAACAGCTTCACTGTGCCACAGACACAGAGCAGTGGAACACTCCACGTCCCCATAGTAACGTTCACACTCTCTACATCCGGGGGAACTTATAACTGAGGTCAACAGAGATGGATAGAGTGATATGTACTGTAAATAGTGAGGCTATAGCTACAGGGCACAAAACGAGGCCTCTATAAGTATAGACCTTTAATTGTTTGTATAAGGGACTGTGTACTAGCCAAGTGACTGTAGTTTAATGTACGAGTTGAAAGAAGAGGGAAAACATACGCATAGGTTTGTGAGTTGAGAGCTTGTCAATGATGAGGCTCTCTTTGCAGTCGTATGTATGGGTAATGACTATAGTGGTCATACAGTAGTGCACAGTTGTCTTATATTTATCTTGCCATCAATGGGGGGTTGTTTTTAGTGTTTGAAAATTCGGTTATTTCCCTTTTACCTCAAGGGACTTCTGAAAATGCCCCTAATGCAAAAGAATATGAGCAAAGTGTGTGTGTGTGTGGGGGGGTATTGAAACGTTGAAAAGCACTTTCCAGGCTTACGAGAAAATGAATACACTTTCCTGTACCTGTCTGGCTGAATCAGCATTGACAAGTTTCTGCTTTCAGAGGCTATATTTAGCAATAGTTTTCAGGGTCGGTTTTTGAGTGAGAAGACTGCACCACTACCCTGCAGTGGGGAAGGCAACAAGAGACCACAAAACTAAGTCAAAGAAAGGGGCTTTCAAAACGATTTTATAATTACAGTACCAGTCAAAGGTTTCGACACACCTACTCATTGAAGGATTTCTCTTTATTTTTTACTATTTTCTACATTGTAGAATAATAGTGAAGACATCAAAACTATGAAATAACACACATGGAATCATGTAGTAACGAAAAAGTGTTAAACAAATCAAAATATATTTTATATTTGAGATTCTTCAAAGTAGCCACCCTTTGCACGCTCTTAGCATTCTCTCAACCAGCTTCACCTGGAATGCTTTTCCAACAGTCTTGAAGGAGTTCACACATATGCTGAGCACTTGTTGGCTGCTTTTCCTTCACTCTGCAGTCCACTTCATCCCATACCACCCCTACCTCGTCACAACACAACTGATTGGCTCAAACACGTTAAGAAGGAAAGAAATTCCACAAATAAACTTTTATCAAGGCGTTCCAGGTAACTACCTCATGAAGCTGGTTGAGAGAATGTGCAAAGCTGTAATCAAGGCAAAGGTGGCTACTTTGAAGAATCTCAAATATAAAATATATTTGGATTTGTTTAACACTTCTTTGGTTACTACATGATTCTATATGTGTTATTTTATAGTTTTGATGTCGTCACTATTATTCTACAATGTAAAAAAAATGTAAAAATGTATTAAAACCATGGAATGAGTAGGTGTTTCCAAACCTTTGACTGGTACTGTATGTGACTAGATTCAGAATGTTCTTTATCTCAATAAAAACTTCATTTAGATTTTAATTAGGATTTTCATGTTGTGAAAATACTGATACATTTAGACTGTGGTATCTATGTTGAGTAGAGTGGTAAAATATGCCAAATAAGATAGCTATTTGTATTTGTATTTATTAAGGATCCCCATTAGCTGCTGCCTGGCATCTGGCAACATTAAGGCAGTTATGTACAATTTAAAATATTACATGACATTACATTTCATAACACTTTTCACAACACATTAAGTGTATTCCCTCAGGCCACGACTCTACTATCACATATCTATAATACAAAATCCATGTGTAGGTGTGTGAAGAGTGCATGGCTTATCATGTGTATGTGTTACTGTGCATGTGGGTGTGTCTCTTCACAGTCCCAGCTGTTCCATAAAGTGTATTTTTATAGATAAAAAAAAAAATCTGGTCCTACTGCTTGCATCAGTTATCTGAAGTGGAATAGAGTTCCATGTAGCCATGGCTCTATGTAGTACTGTGCACCTCCCATAGTCTGTTCTTGACTCGGGGATTGTGAAGAGACCTTTGTTGGCATGTCTTGTGGGGTATGCATGGGTGTCTGAGCGGTGTGCTAGTTGTTTAAACAGACACCTCAGTGCATTCAGCATGTCAACACTTCTTACAAAAACAAGTAGTGATGAAGTCAATCTCTCCTCCACTTTGAGCCATGAGAGATTTACATGCATAATATTAATGTTAGCTCTCCGTGTTCATTTAAGGGTCAGCCGTGCTGGTCTCTCTTTGTAGCACCTAACCACACGACTGAACAGTAATCCGGGTGCGACAAAACTAGGGCCTATAGGACCTGCCTTGTTGATGTTGTTGTTAAAAAGGCAGAGCAGTGCTTTATTATGGACAGACTTCTCCCCATCTTAGTGACTGTTGCATCAGCATGTTTTGTCCACCTCAACAATTTTCACATCTTGTATTACAAGTTTTAGTTGAGGTTTAGGGTTTCGTGAATGATTTGTCCCAAATACAATGCTTTTAGTTCATTTTTTAAAATGTAGCTTATTCCCTGCCACTCGTTCTGAAACTAACTGCAGCTTTTTGTTAAGTATTGCAGTGTTTCCACTCTCTGTAATAGCTGACGTGTATAGGGTTGAGTCATCCGCATACATAGACACACTGGCTTTACTCAAGGCCAGTGGCATGTCATTAGTAAAGATTGAAAAAAGTAAGGGGCCAAAACAGCTGCCCTGGGGAATTCCTGATTCTACCTGGATTATGTTGGAGGGGCTTCCATTAAAGAACAACCTCTGTTCTATTAGACAGGTAACTCTTTATTCACAATATAGCAGGGGGTGTAAAGCCATAACACATATGTTTTTCCATCAGCAGACTATGATCGATAATGTAAAACGCTGCACTGAAGTCTAACAAAACAGCTCCCACAATCTTTTTATCATCAATTTCTCCCATTCATCAGTCATTTCTGTATGTGCCATGCTTGTTGAATGTCCTGCCCTATAAGCGTGCTGAAAGTCTGTTGTCAATTTGTTTACAGTAAAATAGCATTGTATCTGGTCAAACACAATTCTTTCCAAAAGTTTACTAAGGGTTGGTAACATGCTGATTGGTTGGCTATTTGAGCCAGTAAAGTTTTTTTTACTATTCTTGGGTAGTGTGTTTGCTTCCCTCCAGGCCTGAGGGCACACACTTTCTAGTAGGCTTAGATTGAAGATATGACAAAAAGGAGTGGCAATATCGTCCACTATTATCCTCAGTAATTTTCCATCCAAATGTGCATGCTTCTCATCTTACTTGTATTGAAAATGCTTAATTTTCTCTAGTGTTCAAGGTTATTTTTGATTACCCCTTGCTGGAAAACATGAACCGTTTAACATTGTGATTGCCGTTCATATAGACATATTTCTAGTTGAATATCAACTCACATTTTAAGAAATACCACATATTTTGGGTCAAAATGTCCCTAACCACACATTTTACGCCACTTCCGAAAAGGGTTACATGGCACAAGCCACAGTGGTGACACACTTAAACATGCAGCATTCATTTAGGCTGGGACTGCTGAGGTACTCAAAAACTGGAGTTGGGAAACACTGTTTTGTTTTTCACAATGTGGAGTGCTTTCAGAAAGTATTCACTCCCCTTGATTTTTTTTCGACATAATTTTGTTGTGTTACATGGTGGGATTAAAATTGATTTAATTGTTGTTTTGTGTCAATGATCTAACCAAAATACTTTAATATCAAAGTGGAAGTAAAATTCAAACATTTGTAAAATAAAAAATAAATATATAACTTAATTAATATTTGGAATATTTGTATTCGGTACAGACTTCCTTCTTTTCACTTTGTCATTTAGGTTGGTATTGTGGAGTAACTACAATGTTGTTGATCCATCCTCTGTTTTGTCCTATTACAGCAACTATGTTTTAAGATCACAGTTGGCTTCATGGTGAAATCCCTGAGCGGTTTCCTTCCTCTCCGGCAACTGAGTTAGGAAGGTAGCCTGTATCTTTTTAATGACTGGTGTATTGATGCATCTGCCAAAGTGTAATCAATGACTTTAGGCTTGCCATAACAAGACATTTCAGCTTTTCATTTTCAAAAACATTTCTGAAAACATCATTCCACTTTGAAATTATGGGGTATTGTGTGTAGGCCAGTGACACAAAATCTATTTTTTTAAGGCTGTAACACAGGTGCATCCAATATCCTTTGATCATCTTTAAGATGTCACTACTAAGAAGGACCTTGGTCAGGGAGGTGACCAAGAACCCAATGACCACGCTGACAGAACTACATAGATCCTTGGCTAAGATGGGAGAACCTTCCAGAAGGACAACAGTCTCTACAGCACTTCATCAATCTGGGGTCTGTGAGAGAGTGGCCAGACGGAAGGCACTCCTGAGAAAAAAATCACATGGCAGCACGCCTGGAGTTTACAAAAAGGCACGTGCAAAACTCTGAGATCCTAAGGCAAAACATTCCGTGATCTGATGAGCTTTAACTCTTTGGCCTGAATACAAAGCACTATGTCTGGAGAAAACCAGGCACAGCCCATCACCCGTCCCTACCGTTAAGGGCGGTGGTGCCAGCATCATGCTATGGGGATGCTTTTCAGTGTCAGGGACTAGAAGACTGGTAAGGATAGAGGGAACAATGAATGGAGCCAAATTTAGGCAAATCCTTGATGAGAACCTGCTTCAGTACAAACTATCTTAGACTGGGGCGAAGATTTATGTTCTAAATGGACAATGACCCCAAGCATACAGCCAAAGCAATGCTGGAATGGCTAAAGAACAAGAATGTGAAAGTCCTTGAGTGGTCCAGCAAAAGCCCAGACTTGAATCCCATGCTGTTATCCTGCGCTCCCCATCTAACTTAACAGAGCTTGTGAAAATCTGCAAGGAAGAATGGGAGAAAATCCCCAAATCCAGATGTGTAAAGCTGATAAAAACATACCCAAGACGACTCAAAGCTGTAATCACTGCCAGGGTGCTTCTACAAAGTATTGACTCAGGGGTGTGAATGCTTCTGTAAATGAGATATTTCTATTTTCCATTATGAATAGATTTGCAAACATTTCTCAAAACATGTTTTCACTTTCTCATTATGGGGTATTAAGTGTAGATGGGTGTGAGAAAAAAAGATTGAATCCATTTTGAATTCAGGCTCTAACACAACAACATGTGGAATACGTTAAGAGGTATGAATACTTTCAGAAGGCAATGTTAAACATTCTCCTGAGAAAATGGAAATTCGACATATGAGCTTGTCTGAACATCACCCGTACTACCGCATACTATTCTTATTTTTTTATCCCATCCCCGCAGGAGGCCTTCTGCCTTTTGGTAGACTGTCATTGTAAATAAGAATTTGTTCTTAACTGACTTACCTAGTTAAATAAAGGTTAATTAAATAAAACATATAATAATAATAATAATGTAGCAGGCATTATAGAAAATTAACACAGGTCTCATAAACAATCTCTCAAGCACAAGCCCACGTGCTAGTGAGTAGTCAGCTAATATTTCTATTTCAAGTTTAGCCAACTTAGGTCTAGGTATAATTTCACAAGCTCTGAATTCAGCTAACAAGGCAAAACGGTTGAATTGTTATGAACACAACCTTCTGTCCGTCTCCAACTGTTTGAACAGCGTGCTAGCCTGTCCACTTTGTTAAGATGTTGAAATCAAGTGGCCTACCGTATTTCTCAGAATGAGAATGAGTTGCCAATTCCTGATATAATTGTTTCATGCTTATTGCACATTTATAAAACACAGTCTCAACAGCTAGTATAGCAATCTTTATATGACTGAAATGCTGCTGTCGATACATGGTGCCGGAATGCGCGTGCAAACTGAGCATACATTTTCCAGAATGAGTGTTCATTGGTACGTCCGCTTTAGTAGTGTCTGCTCGAAATTTGAGGAGCTGAAATGGTTCGAACGGTTTTAGCTTCTCCTCTATTACAGTAAAATAATGTCTCCAAGTGTTTCGGTGTCCATATGACCGATTCTGTTGCACCAAACCTCAAATACAAATAGCGAGTTGAAACTGTTTGTCAGAGAGGAAGACGTGATCTCTTAGGAGATGGAGGCGAAGCGAGAGGTTTCACTCTCGCCAAAACCTGTCCAAAATAATCCCAATGCTTTTCTATGCTCTTATTTTAAACCTAAGCGTGTCACCTGCCTTCCCGCCTTTGGGACAACCACTCCCATTGTTAGGGCGGAGACATGAGCATCTCGTTATTATATACAGATCTCTGGTGTAAATGGGAAGGAGCACAGCACAGAAGGAGCGAACGAGACGAGACCAAAAAGTTAACATGACAACAAGAGGACATAAACGCTCATAAAAACGAAAAATACAAAGAAAACTAAATTCAGCGAAACAGGCATTTGTAATATCGTGGAAAAACATACATTCTAATTAATTAAATTAATTCGATATATCGCCCAGCCCTAATCCACATCAAGACTAAATCCTTTCTAAAATAATTAAGAACTACTCTTCTCTCAACTGAGCAAGCCGCCGCGCTGGGAGCCCAAATCTTCTTCAATGAACTGAAAAGGGCATTGGATAGCGTGAATAAAGATATTCCTCCTGAGGTCTATTTGACATTTAGGAACTAATTAGGTGTTTTAAATGATTAGAACAGCCGTTCACAAAGGCTCATTTGGGAGAGTTGTGAATAGAGCACAATTTTTGCTTTTATAAAAAAAGGTAAGGATGCCACCCATTGTTCTCATTATCACCCCCTATCCTTGATAAACACCGTTATTAAACTGTTTTCCAAAATGTTGTCATCCCGTCTTGAGACTTAATTACCCAAAGAGGTCCACATAGACCAAAGCGGGTTTGTAAAAAAATGTTATTGTCGTATAATCGTCGACTATTATAATCGTCAACTTTTTTTATCTCTTGATGCAGAAAAAGTTTTTATAGACTAGAATGGTCATACAGAGTATTTGGAAATATTCAGACTCCTTGACTTTTTCCACATTAAGTTACGTTACAGTATTCTAAAATTTATGAAATTGTTTTTTTCCTCATCAATCTACACACAATACCCCATAATGACAAAGCAAAAACAGGTTTTAAGACATTTTTGCTCATTTATAAAAAATGTACAGAAATATTACATTTACATAAGTATTCAGACCCCTTACTCAATACTTTGTTGAAGCACCTTTGGCAGCGATTACAACTTCGAGTCTTGGATATGACGCTAACCCATTTTGAGGTTCTGAGTGCTCTGGAGCAGGTTTTTATCAAGGATCTCTCTGTACTTTGCTCCGTTCATCTTTCCCTCGATCCTGGCTAGTCTCCCAGTCCCTACCTCTGAAAAACATCCCCATAGCATAAAGCTGCCACCACCCTGCTTCACCGTAGGGATGGTGCCAGGTTTCCTCCAGATCTGATGCTTGGCATTCATGCCAAAGAGTTTAATCTGGGTTTTATCAGACCAGAGAATCTTGTTTTCTTAGTCTTAGCCTTTAGGTGCCTTTAGGCAAACTCCAAGCGGGCTGTCATGTACCTTTTACAGAGGAGTGGCTTCTGTCTGGCCAGTCTACCATAAAGGACTTATTGGTGGAGTGCTGCAGATATGGTTGTCCTTCTGGAAGGTTCTCCCATCTCCACAGATAAACTCTGGATCTCTGTCAGAGTGACCATCAGGTTCTTGGTCAGCTCCCTGCCCAAGGCCTTTCTTCTCCTATTGCTCAGTTTGTCCAGGAAGTCAGCTCTAGGAAGTGTCTTGGTGGTTCCAAATTATTTCCATTTAAGAATGATGGAGACAACTGTGTTATTGGAGACCTTCAATGCTGCAGACAATATTTGGTACCCTTCCACAGATCTGTGTCTCAGAGCTCTACGGACAATTCCATAGACCTCATGGCTTGGTTTTTGCTCAGACGTGCATTGTCAACTGTGCAACCTCATATAAACAGGTGTGTGCCTTTCCAAATCATGTCCAATCAATTGAATTTACCACAGGTGAACTCCAATCAAATTGTAAAAACATTTCAAGGATGATCATTGGAAACAGGATGCACCTGAGCTTAATTTTGAGTCTCATAGCAAAGGGTCTGAATACTTATGTTTTTTTTAGGTATTTCTGGGTTTTTAAAAATAAATTTGCAACAATTTTGAAAATCCTGTTTTCACCTTGTCTTTATGGGGTATTGTGTGTAGATTGATGAGGAAAATGTTTACTTAATACATTTTAGAATAAGGCTGTAACGTAACAAAATGTGGAAAAAGGGAAGGGGTCTGAATACTTTCTGTATCTCTGGTCTGTCTTGGAACATGGGAATTGGCTCCAATTACATTCATGTGAATATATTGCCGTGGAAAAATGTATATATTGCCACGGCTGAATTTCTGTAGTGCAATGCATGTCTCCCCCTTCTGGCTATTGGGATACAATTCATAGTGCAGTTTCAAAATTCATGTGGCAAGGTAAGCAATCCCGGATTAAATTAACAAACTTACAAAGAGTGGAAGACGTAGGAGGACTATCCATACCAAACTTTAAATTGTATTCCCAGGCACTAGCATTTAGCCCCATCCTAAATGGGTTTAGACGTTATTCTTCTGCCCCCTGGCTGAGTATAGAGAGCAATTTGGTGTCTTCTTTTGCCCTGAAGAGGTGCCTTAATCAATGTAAACTACTCTTTGGTTCTATTATTGCTCACAACATTTATATTTGCCTCAAAATAAAAAAGCTATCTAACTGGGAATCAAAATGGCATGCCCGTACTCCCATTATTTCACTATAATGCCTTGCGATCTGGAGGGCAGGGCGGCCTTTTGCATCCCCGCAATGGTCAACATGTGGAATCTGTACCATTGTCGATATGATGGACAGTAATGGTTTGAGAACATTCCAAGATTTGAAAGACACATATACATTACCAGGCAACTCCAAACTGTCCAATGATGGGATTTATAAATACATTATCTGGGCTCCCAGAAGGACTGATCTCTATAATATATAAACAGCTTTTGGAAAGCTCATATTCTGAGCTAGCCATTAAAAAAGTATGGTCCACAGATCTAAGTGAATAACAACCCTTTAAATGGAACAGAATATGGAAAAATATGACCTTGGCATCCTGTTTGTTCACAGACTGTATTTAACGACAAAGAAACGTTTTCAGAGGAAGTTGGCCCCACCTCCCAACTGTTCACTGTGTTCCCTAAATCAGGTAGACACATTCCTTCATATGATGTGGGAGTGACCTGCAGTTAAATGCTTCTAGGACAAAGTTACAAAATTCATTTTGAAGTGCATGAATGTTAAAATGTAATGCGTTGCATTTACTATGTTACGTAACATTGACAGCTCCTTGAATCTCACCCTCTGAATGGCACACATACACAATCCATGTCTCAATTGTCTCAAGGCTTAAAAAACATTCTTTAACATGTCTCCTTTCCATCATCTACACAGTTCAGTCTGTTATGGAAAGATGTTTTGTACGCTCAGTGCATATATAGTACCAGTCAAAAGTTTGGACACACCTACTCATTCAAGGGTTTTTCTTTATTTTGTTTTACTATTTTCTACATTGTAGAATAATAGTGAAGACATAAAAACTATAAAATAACACATTTGGAATCATGTAGTCACCAAAAACTGTTAAACAAATCAAAATATATTTTATATTTGAGATTCTTCAAAGTAGCCATCCTTTGCCTTGATGACAGCTCTGCACACTCTTGGCATTCTCTCAACCAGCTTTATGAGGTAGTTACCTGGAATGCATTTCAATTAACAAGTGTGCCTTGTGGAATTTATTTTCTTCTGAATGCGTTTGAGCCAATCAGTTGTATTGTGACAAGGTAGGAGTGGTATACAGAAGATAGCCCTATTTTGTAAAAGACCAAGTCCATATTATGGCAAGAACAGCTCAAATAAGCAAAGAGAAATGACAGTCCATCATTACTTTAAGATATGAAGGTCAGTCAAGAACTTTGAAAGTTTCTTCAAGTGTAGTCGCAAAAACCATCAGGCGTGATGATGAAACTGTCTCTCATGAGGACCGCCACAGGAAAGGAAGACCCTGAGTTACCTTTGCTGCAGAGGACAAGTTCATTAGAGTTACCAGCCTTAGAAATAAGGTTCAAGTAACAGACACATCTCAACATCAACTGTTCAGAGGAGACTGCGTGAATCAGGGCTTCATGGTTGAATTGCGGAAAATAAACCACTACTAAAGGACACCAACAAGATGAAGAGACTTGCTTGGGCCAAGAAATACGAGCAATGGACATTAGACCGGTGGAAATCCGCCCTTTGGTCTGATGAGTCCAAACGTGAGATTTTTGGCTCCAACCGCCGTGTCTTTGTGAGACGCAGAGTAGGTGAACGGATGAACTTTTGACTGGTACTGTACTTATTTTCATAATTTTTTACTTTCTTTGCTTCCAGGCCCACAGGAAAGGGGTGTTATGGGCAGTGTTTTCTTTTTTGGGGGGAGGGTGGATGTAAAAGCATCCTAGGTTGATAAGGGGATGGAGACATGTTGGGCTGGGGGGAATGGGATGGGGAGTTGGCGGTGTAGGCCCACCTCCTTTTTGTTTATTTTTCTTTACATAGCAATTTTATTTTTACAAAATCCTGCGTGATAAATATTATCAGTTCTCTGTATGTATTTTGTACGTGTTTTTTTCCTTTAGAGTGGAAGTCTACGGGTACATGTGGTATAAACCTAAGTGTGTAAATTTACATGAATATTGTACCCATTCCTCTTTCTATTCTGGTTAGAGCCAGTTTGCGCTATTCTGTGAAGGGAGTAGTACACAGCGTTGTATGAGATCTTCAGTTTCTTGGAAATTTCTCGCATGGAATAGCCTTAATTTCTCAGAACAAGAATAGACTGACATCAGGAGCTTCATGAAATGGGTTTCCAGGGCCTTGCAGCCACACACAAGCCTAAGATCACCATGTGCAATACCAAGCGAGTTTCAGAAGAAAGTTATTTGTTTCTGGCCATTTTGAGCCTGTAATCGTACCCACAAATGCTGATGCTTCAGATAACCAACTAGTCTAATGAAGGCTAGTTTTATTGTTTCTTTAATCAGTATAACAGTTTTCAGCTGTGCTAACATAATTGAAAAATGGTATTCTAATGATTAATTCGCTTTTTAAAATGATGGATTAGCTAACACAACGTGCCATTGGAACACAGGAGTGATGGTTGCTGATAATGGGCCTCTGTACGCCTATGTCGATATTGCATAAAGAAATCAGCCGTTTCCAGCTACAATAGTCATTTACAACATTAACAATGTCTACACTGTATTTCTGATCAAGTTGATGTTATTTTAATGGACAAAAATGCACTTATCTTTCAAGAACAAGAACATTTCTAAGTGACCCCAAACTTTTGAACGGTACTTTAATTCCCCCTATGGGAAGATGATGGAACATGAGTGCTGTGTAGGTTGTGTTCATTAGGCACCAAACGTAAGAAAACGGACTGAAACAGGAAAGACTTATCTGGACTTGTCCAATAAGAAACAGAAAATGTTGTTTTCTGCTGCAAAACATTTCAAAGCATTTCCCGTTTCATTCGTGACTTAAAATGAAAACAAACTGAGCCACTCACACCCTGTTCTCTTTGTGAAACGACATGAAGTCAATGATGTTTAAAGGCAGAAAGTGCACTTCTCAGAGATGGATAGTTAATAGCCTCAGCTGGTTGTTGATTGAGAAATAAACCCTAATAAAGAGGAGCCAATTAGCCTAATAGGATAGGGAATGTAATGGCAGAATTAAATGCCTGTGACAGACAGACAATGGGCTGCTCTGTCACTGCCACACACTGACTAGTTTATTACAGTTAATCTGGCATGATTAAGAATGCAAATGGTTTAGGTCATTGATGAGTTTAAATGTTTTTATAACGTTTAACTGACTTAATTACACGGAAAATGAACCGGCGATGTGTGATTGAATATTTCCCCCCGCCGATTGCCACACTCAAAATAATATTTATTCCCTCTTGCCAGGAAAACAAGGTAATGAGATTGTTCCTCTCAAGGAAAGTGATGGCATTGGTTTTAGAGAAACTAAGAAAGGGGGACATTTTTTAAGAGGGCTTCACTTGCAGAAAATGCATGCTTTTTTAAAACTTCATTTTACACCTCGTAATGTGGCCATCCGATGCCATGACATGTTTCTGGCACTTCAAACTACACCATGTTCATTATGCCCAATTAGGCTCGATTTAATAAGACAAGATAATATGACCGTGTGTGTCTGATGTTACAGATTTTCTTCCTAGCATCCAACACATATTCTAAATAGTAAGTTCTGATGACATATTGCAGTCAGCTTTACAAACAGAGCTAAACAGGACCACACTTAGATAAGGTAGATTTGTAACTAAATGGATAGTTTCTCAGTTGAAACATGCTAGTTTTTTTTACACCTTTCAGCTGCTGTGGTCATTAAGAATTCTATATCATGAGAGGATATCCTGTCGGGAAGGAAATAGATTTTTTCCACTTTGTTTGTTCAAGACTGGTGGGCAGCTCTCACTGTATGTTTTCTTATTCATGTTCTTTTTTTGCTGGATCATTTTATTGACATATTAATATGTTTTATGACCTTTATCGCTTCACTGCTGTTTTTGGAACAGCTTTATTTTGAAACTAGTTAGACCTTATTGTTTTCCACAATAGACAGCACTTTTCTGTGCTGGCATTGATAGCTGTCTGTCAACTTGATTGATATGAATCTGGTGCCAGCTGGGTCTATTTTACCAAAAGAGTAGCTTTGACACATGTTCCTATTTGGACATACAGGTGGCCATGTTATCTTTTTATATTTGTGTTGGGGCAAATGAGAGGGATAATGTGTGTGCTTGCCATCTAGCTGGCTATGTTTAGGATATTTAATAGCGTGGCTCTGGGGCTTCTCCAAAATGCCTCCTGATCTTCGATCAGATCGATAGCCGAAGTGATGCATTTCAGTTTAGCTCGCAACGCGCAGCCCCTACAAACACATTGAAAACTTGCTCTATACAGTAACAGTGACCTCCGTTGTGGCCAAAACTACTCTTTCCCATAGGCTTGTAATATCTATACGACAGCATCAGCAGTTAGCTACCAACAGCTGGCAGACATGTTTACATTTTGGTTAGTTTTATCAGTGTTGTTTAGATGGAAGACGTGAGCTAAATGGGCTATTGCTAGCTAACATTAGCATAGAGGTAGCAAGCTAGCTCTTTGAATTTCACTTACCAGGTGGACTTTCATGCTCACTGAAGCCCATGATAATGCCCTGTCTCTGCTGGTGCTGCTGGCTGTTTGAGATGCTTTAGAAGCCACATTTATGGTAGGGACAGCATCCACTTTGAGAAGCAACTTCTTACTGAAGCACTCCTTCCATGGTTGATAGCGGTGGAAGTTCTCAAGGATGAAATGTGCCCCGCAGATGGACGAGTAGATGCCCAATTTGCCCGCCTCATTCTTACAAATGTATCCCACTTTTTATGAAGTTTAAGTAACTATTAAATGTGTTTCTGGCACTGAGAAATAAGTGCTAGACTGCCTTTAAAATTCAGAGGTGGCAATATAAACTTGCATTTTTTAAAGCAAAGTGTCTATTAAGAGTCACCGTAGTAATATGGTAATATTGCTTGATGTCCCATTTGCTACTAAAAGCAGCCCATGGAACTCAGTAACATTTTCTTGGCATCACATAATTTATAGTGCGGAAATCAGGTAGTTCATAATGTGTCTACAATACTATTTTCTACGCAGCTATGAGGCTGCATTGCAGACATACTTCAGTTATTCCCCCTTCCCCAGTCATTTTCCCTCGAGGGAAAAACATAATTACTCAATGTGCTGTGCCTTATATCACATTTTGCACATTTCAGGCAGAGAAGAGAGGCACTGTTTTTTGTGGCATCATGATCAATATGGTTGAGAGGAGGAGGGTGGTGGTGGTTCACTGTCAAGGCATACATTGAATGAACAATAGTGTGGTGACTGGAATAACATACTGTAAACAATGGGTTATTTAAAAAAAGATATTCCAGTTCAAGTGTTTCTATATTAAAGGGAAGTGAACTGAAAAATAATGACTGAATATTTGCGAGAAACAAAAAGGCACGAAAAGGGTTTGAATTTAAATATTGACGATTGGTTTGATTTGATCATTACTTGGTATGTTTGGGAATGCTGATATGTGGTAAATAAATGTTGTCTCAGCGACAATTATAACTTGGATCCAAAAATACTGTCTGGCAGTGAGTTAAAGTTCTATTTTGCCTCAACGCAGAAACTCAAACTCTCTAGCCCTCTCCTAGTACAGTCGGGGGCATTCAAAAGTTGGCCTTTATTGCAGTGCAAGTAAAAACACAACCTTTAAAATGGACGTACCTATAGGTGGAAATAACTGAACCATCAGGGGCATATTTCAGAAATGTATTTCCTCACATGGGTCATTGTTAGATGATGACTAATCAACTTGCTTCATGGAGACGAGAGTGGATACAGAGAGGTAAAGGCATGATAAGAGCGAGAACGAGAGACTCTCCTTGAAAAGCGATTGAATTGGGTCAGCACATCTACTGTACTGTGAGCCAACACTGAAATGACAGGAAACGTGTCGGTGACAAGGAACACCCTGGCAGTTGCACACAGTAAAGCAGAGAGTAAAAATAGGGCATGGAGAGAGGGGCAGGAAGTTAGTGGACAGTGGCTTCTAGCAGGGACTTTCTTCTGGGGAGCAAAGATAAGAAACTTAACCCTTCGGTGTCTGTGTGGGCTTTCAGTTCAATCTTTCATCTTTGTCTTATTGTCTCCAAAATTGTTCAAGAATGTTGTTCGGCTTACCAAGGGCCTAGTGTTACTCATAACCCCTCTTTTGGAAAGGTGGCGTGCTGTATATTCTTGTGTGGTAGTTTCAAGGTTTACATTAAGCAACTCTCTTAGCCTGGTCGACCATATAGGAGTGGGCTATACAGCACAAACAGATCTGGAACCAGCCTATGACTTTACACCAATCTGAGTACGGTTTCACAGAGGTCACGTTCTGGTCATGTAAAAAGGGTCAAACAGGTAGCCCCCAGGGAAAGCAACCACATAGATCACTTCCATCTCCACAGGTTTTCCCATTCATCTGCGCTCCTCCTTAATGGGTAATTACCTGTAATTAGTGAATCATTCCTCTTAATGAGGATGTTTAGAGCTGCCAGAAGGAGCAGTCCAGGTTCGGAATGATGTGCAAGACGGGGCATGACTCGAATTAATTAAAGCCTGCGTGGGCTACTTGTTTTGCATGCACATCAGGGGCCATATGTATCAAGTGTCTCAGAGTATGATTGCTGATCTAGGATCAGGTCTCCCCTGTCCATTTAATCTTATTATTTGTGATGTAAAAGGCAAGACTGATCCTAAATCAGCATTTGACCTGATTACTATATATTTAGGCCATTGATCCCCATAGACATATATTGTACGCTAAGTTAAGCTCTCAGTAGACGCCTTCTAACCTGTCTTTCTATGCAGGCTTTCTATGTAATGTAAGCTAGGCAAAGTAGCTTCAGTACTGTACATGCGCTGCCTGCCTTAGCCAGCATATATTACATCTAACCATAACTCCAGTGACATCACATTTCCTTACTCTGGGGGGCAAGTGTGAGTTATTATATCAAAGCAGGCTAATGCTGGAGATGATAGCTGTGTGTATGTGTGTGCACAGTGACTGTTTAATCTGGCCCAGTGGTGTGCCTTTGGCCCGGCTAATCATAGTCTGTCTGTGGGAGCGAGGTGAGCCAGGGGAGCACGCCATTGCTAACAGCGCCTGACAGACTCATTAGAGAGGCCTGGCACTGAGTTAGCGACTCCCCGACCCACTCACACACTCCACGTGTGAGAACAAGGCAGCCGGTGACCTCTCACAGTCTCAGGCCAAACACGAGGCAGTGCCAGGAGAGCATCTGGTAAAAAGGGAGGGAGGGTGGGAAAAAAGGAGAGATGAGGAAAGGAAAGGAAGGAAGGAGAGGACCAAGCAAGTGAATCGCCTGACACAGCAACTTTCTCTCCAATTCAAATTGTTACTCAGGCAGTCAAATGACTGTGAACTTCAATGGACTCCCGAGGCTTATTGCCATCTATGCCAAGGAGGCAATGTGTGTCCCATGTAGAGTTTTTTTTAATCAACCTCATACCAGCACAGTGGATGGATATGGGACTACAAAATGTGATGTTTTTATTTTTTATTTATTTATTTATTTCACCTTTATTTAACCAGGTAGGCAAGTTGAGAACAAGTTCTCATTTACAATTGCGACCTGGCCACTATAAAGCAGAGCAGTTCGACACATACAACGCCACAGAGTTACACATGGAGTAAAGCAAACATACAGTCAATAATACAGTATAAACAAGTCTATATACGATGTGAGCAAATGAGGTGAGATAAGGGAGGTAAAGGCAAAAAAAGGCCATGGTGGCAAAGTAAATACAATATAGCAAGTAAAACACTGGAATGGTAGATTTGCAATGGAAGAATGTGCAAAGTAGAAATAAAAATAATGGGGTGCAAAGGAGCTAAATAAATAAATTAAATACAGTAGGGAAAGAGGTAGTTGTTTGGGCTAAATTATAGGTGGGCTATGTACAGGTGCAGTAATCTGTGAGCTGCTCTGACAGTTGGTGCTTAAAGCTATTGAGGGAGACAAGTGTTTCCAGTTTCAGAGATTTTTGTAGTTCGTTCCAGTCATTGGCAGCAGAGAACTGGAAGGAGAGAGAGGCGGCCAAAGAACGAATTGGTTTTGGGGGTGACTAGAGAGATATACCTGCTGGAGCGTGTGCTACAGGTGGGAGATGCTATGGTGACCAGCGAGCTGAGATAAGGGGGGACTTTACCTAGCAGGGTCTTGTAGATGACATGGAGCCAGTGGGTTTGGCGACGAGTATGAACCGAGGGCCAGCCAACGAGAGCGTACAGGTCGCAATGGTGGGTAGTATATGGGGCTTTGGTGACAAAACGGATGGCACTGTGATAGACGGCATCCAATTTGTTGAGTAGGGTATGATTGGTTGATCATTTGACTTTGGATTTTAAAAATGATTACATACCAAATGCCTCTGAAACAATGTTATTTTTTAGTTTGTTGCGTAATCAAATCAAATCAAATTTTATTTGTCACATACACATGGTTAGCAGATGTTAATGCGAGTGTAGCGAAATGCTTGTGCTTCTAGTTCCGACAATGCAGTAATAACGAACAAGTAATCTAACTAACAATTCCAAAAAAAACTACTGTCTTATACACAGTGTAAGGGGATAAAGAATATGTACATAAGGATATATGAATGAGTGATGGTACAGAGCAGCATAGGCAAGATACAGTAGATGATATCGAGTACAGTATATACATATGAGATGAGTATGTAAACCAAGTGGCATAGTTAAAGTGGCTAGTGATACATGTATTACATAAGGATGCAGTCGATGATATAGAGTACAGTATCTACGTATGCATATGAGATGAATAATGTAGGGTAAGTAACATTATATAAGGTAGCATTGTTTAAAGTGGCTAGTGATATATTTACATCATTTCCCATCAATTCCCATGATTAAAGTGGCTGGAGTAGAGTCAGTGTCATTGACAGTGTGTTGGCAGTAGCCACTCAATGTTAGTGGTGGCTGTTTAACAGTCTGATGGCCTTGAGATAGAAGCTGTTTTTCAGTCTCTCGGTCCCAGCTTTGATGCACCTGTACTGACCTCGCCTTCTGGATGACAGCGGGGTGAACAGGCAGTGGCTCGGGTGGTTGATGTCCTTGATGATCTTTATGGCCTTCCTGTAGCATCGGGTGGTGTAGGTGTCCTGGAGGGAGGCTATTTATTTCTGCAACAACACACTCATCAAATGAGGGTGGACTATCAGCTGATTGTTGATGATTGATGTAAATCTACTAGTAAGATTGTGATTTACCTCTATGTCTTTCTGCCTCTCTCTGCTGCTCATATCAGCCAACCAGACAGAATATTGATGATGATGTAGGCTAAATCAAGTGTTATCAAATGTTGTGCTGCTGTGTGGCAGTAATGTTGATATTTAAACTAGGTAGCTACACACACTCGATGGGTGAACTCATCTCTCAAGCCATGCATGTTTGGATACCGGATGTGCACAATCTCCATACAGGGTAGACTGGGGGAAACGGGCACAACCAACAGACTGGGTGGTGAGGGTGAACTTGATGATGACTTGCGGGTAGTGGGTTCTGAACAACAATGACAAAAATGTATTTTTAAAAATGTATTTGGGGGGGAGAAATTATACCACCACCCAAAAGGGCACTTTGAAAACTGGGAGGGCAAAGGGGCATGTGCTCTGCACAGGTAGAGCCCTATCTGTGCATGTGCCTGCTTAGAACCTCTTTCACCCCTTTGGTGAAAAAGTTCTACCTGGAAGCAAAAAGGGTTCTCCTACACATAGACAGTCAAAGAACCCTTTATGGTTCCCCCCTTTTTTCTAAGAGTGTGTGTGTTTTCATTGGTGCGTTGTTGTGATGAAATGAAGGTGTTGTGTGTGTGGTTCAGTGCAGAGGAAGACTAGGGCGTTGGATGTTGCACCTGACACACCAATGGGCAGATTCACACACTTTGCACTGGAGTTGATGGCAGGGCAGGAGCGCTACAAACAGACAGTGGAAAATGTTTGGTTTGGCTCACTAACAGGTGGATGCAAAACAAGTCAAGACAATAATGTAGTCAAGAACACACACACACACACACATACACGCGCCTGCTCCTGCTCCAGGTAAACCTTTTTCATCCGTTGTGCATTATGGGCACTCGCAGAGTAACCTTCTTGTCAGTGACTTTCATCTTGCCCACTAGCTATAACAGGTAGACCCCTCTCTGGTGACCTTGTTTCACGCAAAAACCAAATCAAACACGCTTGAATCTTCTCTCTCACTGTTCATAGAGACTGCGTCTCTGTGATGTGAAGGGATGTAATTGTGGTGAATAATGTATTCTGCTAGGATTGTAGAGAGCAAACGGAGCAGATGGCTGCAGGTTGGTGTGTGTGTGTGTGTTCTTGGGGGAGGGGGTGAGAGGAGGGTGCTGGGCTTGGGGTTCCATTGTGAATGTAAAACGTGCAAATGGTGGATTATTTTAATGCATTTTTTTCTAGATCTGAATCCCTAATCCCTAAAGCAGTTTGAAATGAAAAAAGTATATGTTTTCCTTCAAAGTAACGCCATCCCCCTTTCCAGATAGGAATTTACAACTACCAGCTGTCTAGGAATGTGATCCTTTGCACTTTAATTCCACTGTGGCACAGTTTTATACTGCAAAGCAAATAGTTACATCACTGTAACATGGAATGGAGCCAGTTTGGTCAAAACCATACTGAATTAATTCTCCTTTTCAAATGTTATATGATGGTTATGATAATGACAGTTGTGTTGTTACTGTGGAATTATTTTTATCTTGAGTATTTACAGAGTTTAAAAAATTACACCCACACAAATAAATTCACCTTTGGAAAGGTTGTTTGACAGTGATGATAATTGTAATGATACTGTAGAAAATGTACTGTATTTAGAACCTTCAATTGAAACAGGGTGGAGGCCCACACATCAAGTCTCTTGTGTCAGTTATCCTCTATAGACTCCAAGGTAACCGATGAGAAAAGCTCTTTGCACTCATAGTATTATACTGTAGGTGGTCATTTTACCCCTACCTACAGTATTATCTCAATTACCTCGACTAACCTGTACCCCCGCACATTGACTCGGTACCGGTACCCCCTGTATACAACCTCATTATTGTTATTTTATTGTGTAACTTTTTTAAACTTTAGTTTAATTAGTCAATCTTTTATTAACTCTTATTTTCTTAAAACTGCATGGTTGGTTAAGGGCTTGGAAGTAAGCATTTCACAGTAAGGTGCACACCTGTTACCTATTGTATTTGGTGCATGTGACAAATCAAATTTGATTTGATTTAAATCACTTTGTGAACAACAGTGTTGTTTGACATGACAATGAATGAAAATAAAAGGGAGGTATTGTGACAGGGTAGGAACCACGATAAAAACTCAGTAAACAGAAGGCACAGTATGTGTAGATGGATGGTGTGGTGTGTGTTTTTTGGTGTTTGGGAAAGTGTGGCGTTGAATGGGAAAGGAAATGTTTGCATATCTCAGAGCCAAAGTTTTGCTGTGAGCAGGGGTTGTGAGAGAGCTTTTAATGTTGTTCAGATGAGGGCTATACATTTTATAATTAATTACACATCTTATTTATGTATTTATTTATTGTCCTATCATGGTGGAACAGCGTTTGAATTTTTTAAATATAAATTATACATCTAATGTATTTATTTATGGTCCTATATGGATGGAATGGTCCTCATCCCTATACCCTAGACACACACCTGAATGACCCAGATACTAGTCCCTAACTGTTTTATGGGCCTGCTGTAAGCCGCCTGTATGCAGCCAAAATGCGGTCAGAGATCTAGAGCAGCACCGCCCCCTCAAGATTCTGAGCCTGCTTGGCAGGTTTGATCCTGCAAAGCCAAAGCCCCCTGAGGGGAGAGCATAATATACAAGGAAATTCTCAAAGCTGCTAATGAGAACCTTGATGACCTTGTACCTAGCCGGTGGGGATTCCAGTGGGGTGCCCCCACCCAGGCAGTGGCAGTGCTGGCAACACTAGCTGTAGTAACCCATGGGGAGGGGGTCACACTCAGACATTCAGAGAGGGGGCATATTATTATGGCCCTGGTGGCACAAAATCAAAGGTCTGACTGCATGGAGATGCTTGGGAATATGGTCAATACGGGGGGGCATGTTGTGGGTGTATCTGACCTCCATCATCTAGGATGTGACAATGGTTAATCAAATCTCCCCATTTCTGCCCATTTTTTGCACAGTTTTGCAGGCCTTCTCATACAGCTGCAACTGTATATGCATTCGTAAATCAAGACCTTTCTTGAGTTGGGTTCTGGGATGTTGCAACTGTTGAGAATCTGAGTCTATGGTTGTTGTGGGGGAAAGGGGTTGAGTGTGTATGAGTGTGTATGAGTGTGTATCCCACAACTGTTGCGAGGGAGTAAAAGATTTTAGAGACAAAATAGAGGATGATTCACAATAATTGTTTGCTTATATAATAATTGCTTGCCATAATGTAATTTTGGTAATGGCGAGACTGGTGAGAGGTAAAAATCCTTTGCATAAATTCCCTTACATTACTTCAAATATTAATAGCTAATTATGGAAAATAAGATGAACATGATTTAAAAATATATATATTTATTTAATGGCTATATATAATTAAAATCGATATGAGGTCGATGGAAATGCATATGGCGGTTGTTCTGCTTCTGTTCTGTGGGTGGCACTGTGTGCTCTTTTCGAAGGATGGGTCCTGGTCTCTCCGGGGCCAAGGGATCCAGGGGGTTGGGAGTGGTCTTCCGGGCATTGGGATGACAACCCAACTCGGGATGAGGAGGGCTTTTAGCGGGTGGAATAGTGCGGACCAATTGGAGATTTACTTAGTAGCAATGCAAATATCATGGTACAGCTATATAGACACTCAATCATCATGTTACTTTTTAATGGTATGTTTACAAACATATATTTTGATAAATAGAAGTGAAACTTGTGTCTCATTAAGGTAAGTGGTGAAATAAGTATAGCCAGTTATAATTGTTATGGCTTAGCAGATAATAAGAAAAAGCAATCAGTGTTTACTTGGCTAAAAGAGAAGGAATATAATATCTATTGTTTACAGGAAGCTCATTCAACAATTTTAGATAAAGTTTTGTGGAAAATGGACTGGGGGGGGGGGTAATATATTTCTCCCATGGGCAAAGACATTCAAAAGGTGTGATGATAATAATTAACAGTAATTTTGATCCAAGGTAGGTGGTAGATGGATTATTTTAAGTATGTAATTGGACAATAAATAGATATGGCTTATTAACCTATATGGTCCAAATAATGATGATCCAAGCTTCTTTGAAAATATATGTAAGAATTGATCAACTCTACAAGCAACACTATACTCTATTATTATGTTGGGGGATTTTAATACGGTATTAAATATCTCTATGGGCCGTAAAGGAAATCACACTACAAACTATCACCCTCAGGCAATTAAGGAAATCATGAATGCATTGGATGTATTGGAATTAGTGGATACAGTTGAAGTCGGAAGTTTACATACACTTAGGTTGGAGTCATTTAAACTCGTTTTTCAACCACTCCACAAATTTCTTGTTAACAAACTATAGTTTTGGCAAGTCGGTTAGGACATCTACTTTGTGCATGACACAAGTAATATTTCCAACAAATGTTTACAGACAGATTATTTCACTCATAATTCACTGTTTCACAATTCCAGTGGGTCAGAAGTTTACATACACTAAGTTGACTGTGCCTTTAAACAGCTTGGAAAATTCCAGAAAATTATGTCACGGCTTTAGAAGCTTCTGTTAGGCTAATTGACATCATTTGAGTCAATTGGAGGTGTACCTGTGGATGTATTTCAAGGTGTACCTTCAAATTCAGTGCCTTTTTGCTTGACATCGTGGGAAAATCAAAAGAAATCAGCCAAGACCTCAGAAAACAATTGTAGACCTCCACAAGTCTGGTTCATCCTTGGGAACAATTTCCAAACGCCTGAAGGTACCACATTCATCTGTACAAACAATAGCATGCAAGTATAAACACCATGGGACCACGCAGCCGTCATACCGCTCAGGAAGGAGACGCGTTCTGTTTCCTAGAGATGACCGTACTTTGGTGTAAAAAGTGCAAATCAATCCCAGAACAACACAAAGGACCTTGTGAAGATGCAGGAGGAAACAGGTACAAAAGTATCTATATCCACAGTAAAACGAGTCCTATATCGACATAACCTGAAAGGCTGCTCAGCAAGGAAGAAGCCACTGCTCCAAAACCGCCATAAAAAAGCCAGACTATGGTCTGCACATGGGGACAAAAATCGTACTTTTTGGAGAAATGTCCTCTGGTCTGATGAAACAAAAATAGAACTGTTTGGCCATAATGACCATTGTTATGTTTAGAGGAAAAAGGGGAGGCTTGCAAGCTGAAGAACACCATCCCAACCATGAAGCACGGGGATGGCAGCATCATGTTGTGGGGTTGCTTTGCTGCAGGAGGGACTGGTGCACTTCACAAAATAGATGGCATCGTGAGGCAGGAAAATTATGTGGATATATTGAAGCAACATCTTAAGACATCAGTCAGGAAGTTAAAGCTTGGTCGCAAATGGGTCTTCCATATGGACAATGACCCCAAGCATACTTCCAAAGTTGTGGCAAGGACAACAAAGTCAAGGTATTGGAGGGGCCATCACAAAGCCCTGACCTCAATCCTATAGAACATTTGTGGGCAGAACTGAAAAAGCGTGTGCGAGCAAGGAGGCCTACAAAGCTGACTCAGTTACACCAGCTTTATCAGGTAGAATCGGACAATATTCACCCAACTTATTGTGGGAAGCTTGCGGAACGCTACCTGAAACATTTGACCCAAGTTAAACAATTCATTGGTAATGCTACCAAATACTAATTGAGTGTATGTTAACTTCTGACCCACTGGGAATGTGATGAAAGAAATACAAGCTAAAATAAATAATTCTCTCTACTATTATTCTGACATTTCACATTCTTAAAATAAAGTGGTGATCCTAACTGACCTAAGACAGGGTCTTTTTACTAGGATTAAATGTCAGGAATTGTGAAAAACTGAGTTTAAATACATTTGGCTAAGGTGTATGTAAACTTCCGACTTCAACGGTATATGGAAGCTTAAATACCCTGACTTAGTGAGATATAGGCTTAATCAAGCTAGTTGTCTCAATTATTTTCTTATGTCGTTCTCTCTGGCACAAAAAATGTAAAAAGTGTTGATAGGGGACAGAATGCGGTCGGATCATCACGTATTTGACATATATATTACTCTTACAGAATTTCCACGTGGGCGAGGATATTGGACATTTAATCAAAGCCTACTGGATGATAACTTGTTTATAACTAGGACAGAATAATTTTGAACCGACTTTTTCCGACATAACATAGGTACAGCGGATCCCCTTATTGTATGGGACACTTTTACATGTGCCTTTAAAGGCTATGCAATTCAGTACTCATCTATAAAACAAAAGATCAAGAGTCCATCTTTACAAAGGATGTTGATGGACTAACAGTACAGTTAGATAGAAATAAAAACTGTACCATAGAGGCATTGTCACGCCCTGACCTTAGAGAGCCTTTTTATTTCTCTATTTGGTTAGATCGGGGTGTGATTTGGGTGGGCATTCTAGTTTTCCCATTTCTTTGTTTGGCCTGGTATGGTTCCCAATCAGAGGCAGCTGTCTATTGTTGTCTCTGATTGGGGATCATACTTAGGCAGCCTTTTTTCCCCTTTAATTTGTGGGATCTTGATTTTGTATAGGTGCTGGGTAGCCTGCAGAACTTTACGTTTATTTTGTATTTTGTTGTTTTTCAGTGTTCATTTTAAATAAAGTAAGATGTTCGCCTACCACGCTGGATTTTGGTCTAATTCATCGCACGAACGTAACAGGCATGGAGGAATTTATTCAAGAAATGATCCAGTGTGTCACGCATGATTCACCGAATGATATTTTAAAAGAGGAAGTAAAGTACTTTAGAAATATGTTTTTGTTTCAGTCTCCTCCATCTCCACTAACCAAAGTTAATTGTATGGATTTCTTCCCTATTAATAATGTAAAATTAACATATGTGCAGAAAGACTCATGTGAAGGCCAAATTACAGAGGAGGAACTTCTTTACGGCTGGGATAACTCCAGGGCTGGATGGCATACCAGTGGAAGTATACCAAACTTTTTTTTATATACTCAGAGGACCAATTTTAGCATGTTTTAACCACTCCTATATAAATGGTAGATTATCACCCAACAAGAAGGTCTGATTTCATTATTACTGAAACAGGATCCAAGTGGTATATATAAAATCCAGTCCATTTAAAAAAATTGGAGGCGTCTTACACTTCAGTGTTGCGATAAAAAAAATTGAACTAAATGCTTGGTGCATAGAATTAAAATGTTATTGTCAGATATTATTCATCCTAAATCAGACAGTTATTTTGTACAGGGACGATACATTGGAGATTATATAAGACAAGTACTGGAAACAATAGAATATTATGAAATATCGGGGACACCAGGCCTTGTTTTCAAAGCTGATTTTGAAAAGGCTTTTGATAAAGTATGACGGGGGTTTATACAGTGGGGCAAAAATCAGTGGTCTTGTATGTCTTCCATTTCCTAATAATTGCTCCCACAGTTGATTTCTTCAAACCAAGCTGCTTACCTATTGCAGATTCAGTCTTCCCAGCCTGGTGCAGGTCTACAATTTTGTCTCTGGTGTCCTTTGACAGCCCTTTGGTCTTGGCCATTGTGGAGTTTGGAGTGTGACTGTTTGAGGTTGTGGACAGGTGTCTTTTATACTGATAACAAGTTCAAACAGGTGCCATTAATACAGGTAACGAGTGGAGGACAGAGGAGCCTCTTAAAGAAGAAGTTCTGGTCTGTGAGGTCTGTGAGAGCCAGAAATCTTGCTTGTTTGTAGGTGACAAAATACTTATTTTCCACCATAATTTGCAAATAAATTCATAAAAAATCCTACAATGTGATTTTCTGGATTTTTTTTCTCATTTTGTCTGTCATAGTTGAAGTGTACCTATGATGAAAATTACAGGCTTCTTTCATCTTTTTAAGTGGGAGAACTTGCAGAATTGGTGGCTGACTAAATACTTTTTTGCCCCATTGTATATAAATGCCTAGAATATTTAAATTTTGGAGAATCTCTTATAAAATTAGTTAAAGTTATGTATAGTAACCCTAGGTGTAAAATAGTAAATAATGGCTACATCTCAGACATTTTTTAACTATCAACAGTAGTAAAACAAGGTTGTCCACTATCGGCATATTTATTTATTATTGCCATCGAAATGTTAGCTGTTAAAATTAGATCCAAGAATAATATTAAGGGATTAGAAATCCGTGGTTTAAGAACAAAAAGCCTTAGAAAGTTTGTTGCAATTTCAGTTTAATCCACCTGAAAAGACAGAACAAATAATACAACAAATATTGTGGTTAAACTCAAAAATACTAATTGATTAAAAAAAACATATTTTTCAATGAAAATGTTTAAAAAAGGTATACTTTTTGAAAATTATATCATAATTAGGACTGGTGGAGTTATGTCACACATGCAGCTAACACAGACATATGGAAATCTCTGCTCTACCCAAAATTACAACTGACTAATTGCAGCATTACCACAAAAATTGAAGAGGCAAGTAAAAGGGGGAAAAAGTAAGGAACTTGTCTGTCGGCCCTGGATTAAAGACCATAAATGGTTAAAGAAAATTGTGATAAATAAAAACATACACCAATTTAATTTAGGGGCCGAAAAATTGACAGCTGTGCCAAATAAAATAGTTGGGAAGAGATTTTCGATGTACCTATTCCATGGCACACGATTTATGAATTGACACGTAAAACAACGACAGATTCAAAACTTCAAATAATTTTTCCATTTAAATTATTATACAAAATGCTGGCAACCAATAGAATATATATATAGGGGATACAATCTTCCCAGCTCTGCAGATTTTGCTGTGAGGAGGCAGTCATTAGATAATTTATTTTGGTACTGTCCATATGTAGCTCGTTTTTGGTCACAGGTCCAGGAATGGCTGAAGAATTGCAACATTTATCTAGAACTAACGCTGCAGATAGCAATACTGGGTGATTTGAAAAGTCATAGTCAATCAATCAATAATATAATAATTATTTTAGAAAAAATGTTTATCTTTAATTTACAATCTATTTTTACCTGCTTTTTAAATCTGATTCTACAACTTGCATCAGTTACCTGATGTGGAATAGAGTTCCATGTAGACATGGCTCTATGTAGTACTGTGCGCCTCCCATAGTCTGTTCTGGACTTGGGGAATGTGAAGAGACCTCTGGTGGCATGTCTTGTGGGGTATGCATGGGTGTCCGAGCTGTGCGCTAGTATTGTAAACGGACAGCTCGGTACATTCAACTATTCAGCATATCTTACAAAAACAGGTCATGAAGAAGTCAGTCTCTCTTCCACTTTGAACCATGAGAGATTGACATGCACGTCATTATTGTTAGCTCTCAGTGTACTTTTTCGGGCCAGCCGTGCTGCCCTGTTCTGAGCCAACTGCAATTTTACCAAGTCCCTCTTCGTGGCACCTGACCGCATACTGAACTGTAGTCTCGGTGCAACAAAACCAGGGCCTGTAAGGACCTGCCAGTGTTGTTAAGAAGGCAGAGCAGCGCTTTATTATGGACAGACTTCTCCCCATCTTAGCTACTGTTGTATCAATATGTTTTTTCCCTGACCGTTTACAATCCAGGGTTACTCAAAGCAGTTTAGTCACATTAACCTGCTCAATTTCCACATTATTCATTACGAGATGTAGTTGAGGTTTATGGTTTACTGAATGATTTGTCCCAAATACAATGCTTTTTAGTGTTGGAAATATTTAGAACTAACTTATTCCTTGCTATCCATTTCGAAACTAACTGCAGCTCTTTGTTGAGTGTTGCAGTCATTTCAGTCGCTGTAGTAGCTGTCGTGTATAATGTTGAGTCATCCGCATACATAGACACACTGGCCTTACTCAAAGCCAGTGGCATGTCGTTAGTAAAGATTGAAAAAAGCAAGGGGACTAAACAGCTACCCTATAATCTTTGGCTACATTGAATGTTTTCTCTTAGCTACTTCATGTAGCTAACATATTTTGCATCGGCTTGCAGCTGTGGTAGCGTATAAGAAGGCTGAGTATTTTTATCAATAACTGTTTGACCATCGACAATTTCATGCATCTAAGATGGTAGAAGCGGACGCTGATGTGGATTGTGAATCTAATGGTGGTAGAATCAAGGAGAATTTGAATAATGTCCAAAATAATGGAAAACGAAGCAAAGTAGTGTATAGTCCTCAGAATGACCTTCTGAGGACTACGGTTTATTAATGAGCAGCAGATTGGATTGAAGAATCCATTTGAGATAGCCAAACTGGTGGAGAGAGTGCTGGGAAAAGTGAAGGCTGTGAGGATCACGAGAGGCGGCTTGTTTAGATCTTTTGTAGTTTTGAGGATCAGAGGTAACGTGTGTTGCGTCTCATCCGATTTGACAAGTTAGATGTGTCGTGTGTGTCTCTTCGGAACAGGGCACCCCTCAAGGGGGTAATATCTGGCGTCTCGTAGGAAGTCAATGTTGAAGAGATGAAAAATATTCCTGGAGTGATTGATGCACGTTGGATGAATCTGGTTGTGAATGATTAAAAAGTGAAGAGTCTATCAGTTCTTTTGTTTTTTGATATGCAGTCTCTCCATACTCAAGTGCAGTTGGGGTATATAAACTACAGAGTCTAAGCATTTATCCCAAGACCAATGCAGCAAGATCACTGTAAATGTTTTGGACATGTTTTAAGTGTTTGCAGAAGGGAGATGCCGAGATGTCCAAGTTGCCGAAAGATCATGTCATCAAATCAAATCAAATTTATTTATAAAGCCCTTCTTACAACAGCTGATGTTACAAAGTGCTGTACAGAAACCCAACCTAAAACCCCAAACAGCAAGCAATGCAGGTGTAGAAGCACGGTGGCTAGGAAAAACTCCCGAGAAAGGCCAGAACCTAGGGAGAAACCTAGAGAGGAACCAGGCTATGTCATGTATTTTAAAAGTGCTGAAAATGTGACATGTTGCAATTGTGGGAACCCATGAAGCCATGTCTTTGGAATGCCCGACAAGGGTGAAAGAGATTGAGGTAGATATCATTGTGGATGCGGCGGAGTGGTTCCTGGGACTGAAAGATCTCTCGGCGGATGAGTTGCATGGAGTATTGTCACAAGCCGTACCACTCTCTCAGGCCCTAGAGCCTGAGAAGGGAGCTATGGAGATTTAAAAGAAGGAAGAAGTGGGAGTTTGGTTTTGTTTTGTCAATGTACTTTTTTTATTTGGGTGGATTAAGTTAGTTTTCCCTATCACGTATGGATTTTTTCCCCCTTGCTTTTTCAACCCATCCAGTTGGTGGCGGCAATACACCTTTTTGTGTTGTAGTCTGCCATAAAACCCACAGAAGAAGATGAAGAAGAACATTTTCTTGCTTTGAATTAAAAGATACTGTTGCACAAACAATATGCTGATTTACGTCTACACCATCACTGGTATTATCAGGCTATATAGCTAATTACGTTTGCTCTGACTCAGTACATTTATTAGCTAGCAAGCAATTAGCATTAGCGGCTTACAAGATTTAGACCCAAACTAGCTGTTTGTAGATGTAAGAAACACAAACTAATAGTGTAATTATAGAATGCTAGTGGACTTATATTAAGAAGCAAAGTAAAAAAAACATCTTGTCATCAATGTTGTTGCATGTGCTGCATTGACCATGCAGACTGAACGCAAGTGTCTCGTGGTTGAGAAACAACAAATGGGCTCCTTGAGTGGGGCTAGGTCTGTGTGAAAAGCGGCATGGAGAGAGATGAGTCAAGTATCTTAGTAAACTATAAAAATGGATGTTACACACGGCACATCACATTTAACAAACCAAACATTCAAATACTGTTATAGAAAGTAAAGTAAAAACTCAAACCGGTCCTTGCATCAATACCAGTATACCGCCCAGTCCTACTGACATAACTTTGTCACTCATTATTATGACGTTTTGCACATTGCAAACATATAACAAACACTTCAGTGAAGAGAGCAGCAGGGTCCACAAAAAAAAGTAGCTGTAAGAAAAGATACTGTCAGGCATTACAGCATCATTCACTTTATTGGTCCACGAGGGGCTGGATTCCTCTCTAATTGAAGTTGTTATGGTCATTGGGATTGTTCTGTTGGTCACATAAGCCACGCTATCTCAATCAAGCACAGATAAAGTACACTGCCCAAAAAAAATAAAGGGAACACTTAAACAACACAATGTAACTCCAAGTCAATCACACTTCTGTGAAATCAAACTGTCCACTTAGGACGCAACACTGATTGACAATACATTTCACATGCTGTTGTGCAAATGGAATAGACACCAGGTGGAAATTATAGGCAATTAGCACAGACCACTTCTCAGTTCCTATGCTTTCTGGCTGATGTTTTGGTCACTTTTGAATGCTGGCGGTGCTTTCACTCTAGTGGTAGCATGAGACGGAGTCTACAACCCACACAAGTGGCTCAGGTAGTGCAGCTCATCCAGGATGGAACATCAATGCGAGCTGTGGCAAGAAAGTTTGCTGGGTCTGTCAGCATAGTGTCCAGAGCATGGAGGCGCTACCAGGATACAGGCCAGTACATCAGGAGACGTGGAGGAGGCCGTAGGAGGGCAACAACCCAGCAGCAGGACCACTACCTCTGCCTTTGTGCAAGGAGGAGCAGGAGGAGCACTGCCAGAGCCCTGCAAAATGACCTCCAGCAGGCCACAAATGTGCATGTGTCTGCTCAAATGGTCAGAAACAGACTCCATGAGGTTGTTATGAGGGCCCGACATCCACAGGTGGGGGTTGTGCTTACAGCCCAACACCGTGCAGGACGTTTGGCATTTGCCAGAGAACACTAAGATTGGCAAATTCGCCACTGGCGCCCTGTGCTCTTCACAGATGAAAGCAGGTTCACACTGAGCACATGTGACAGACGTGACAGAGTCTGGAGACGCCGTGGAGAACGTTCTGCTGCCTGCAACATCCTCCAGCATGACCAGTTTGGCGGTGGGTAAGTCATGGTGTGGGGTGGCATTTCTTTGGGGGGGCCATGTGCTCGCCAGAGGTAGCCTGACTGCCAATAGGTTCCCGAGATGAGATCCTCAGACCCCTTGTGAGACCATATGCTGGTGCGGTTGGCCCTGGGTTCCTCCTAATGCAAGACAATGCTAGACCTCATGTGGCTGGAGTGTGTCAGCAGTTCCTGCAAGAGGAAGGCATTGATGCTATGGACTGGCCCGCCCATTCCCCAGACCTGAATCCAATTGAGCACATCTGAGCCATCATGTCTCGCTCCATCCACCAACGCCACGTTGCACCACAGACTGTCCAGGAGTTGGCGGATGCTTTAGTCCAGGTCTGGGAGGAGATCCCTCAGGAGACCATCCGCCACCTCATCAGGAGCATGCCCAGGCATTATAGGGAGGTCATACAGGCACGTGGAGGCCACACACACTACTGATCCTCATTTTGACTTGTTTTAAGGACATTACATCAAAGTTGGATCAGCCTGAAGTGTGGTTTTCCACTTTAATTTTGAGTGTGACTCCAAATCCAGACTCCATGAGTTGATAAATTTGATTTCCATTGATAATTTTTGTTTGATTGTGTTGTCAGCACATTCAACTATGTAAAGAAAAAAGTATTTAATAAGAATTTTTCATTCATTCAGATCTAGGATGTGTTATTTTAGTGTTCCCTTTATTTTTTTGAGCAGTGTATTTGAAATTATTTCAAATAGTATGTGTGCCAGGGTTGGGCTTAATTCAGAATTTTGGAATTGACTCCCATTCAACCCATGAGTTGAAATTGCAATTGAATTGGCCACTGCACAGGCTGTAGCATTTGAATTAGAGTTTGAGTGACAGGAACAGCGGCGATTTGAGCATGTAAATCTTGGTGGGGCAAAAACAAATTATGCATGTCAGCAAAGCCACAACACTAAACAATACATTAATTGCACTATAACGGTGCCCACAAACTGTTAGGGCCTACATAAAGCTGTCCCAACAGCACTACCAACACCTTACCACTGCTCCACCTGGCTATCAGCAGATCCTTGTCTGGCAGCGAAACAGTACTGCCTTTAAAAAAACATAGCTGATATGGCTGACTTGTTTAAATAAATGTGTTTTCTACTGACAATTGAAACCACATTTGAAACCACCATTGGGCGGTAGGTAGCCTAGTGGTTAGAGCATTGGGCTAGTAACCAAAAGGTTGCTGGGTTGAATCCCAGAGCTGACAAGGTAAACATCTGTTGTTCTGCCCCTGAACAAGGCAGTTAACCTACTCAGTGGTATACTGGTATTGATGCACCTGCTGTTCCCTGGTAGACTGTCATTGTAATTAAGAATTTGTTCTTAACTGACTTGCCTAGTTAAATAAATAAAAAAAACATGTAAAATGTGCAAACTATGGCATAAGGGAATGACGAGCGGATAAGAGCCAATCTGTAATCTCTATTAAGACGTTAATGAGCGAGCTAGGATGGACGTTGTCAATATAACTATTTGTTCAGCACTTTTTAAATGTACAGCGATCGAAATCAGAACATGGGCCGTTCCTACAGTATTCTCCCTGTACACCAAGTTAGACCCGTAGGATAAATAACGGGCCATATAAGCAGACAATATTCAATGATTACATTTCTCTAAAACAGGCTATAGGCTACAGGTGCACGTGCACCACCAAGTCAGAACAGTAGGCGAAAGAGGGGAAAAGGGACCAAATGATTAATTAGCGTGAGGCACATGGGCAACAGCTTGCTATACCACATACGCTTAGTATTACTTTCTTAGCTACAGTATACATATCTCCCTGGCATATTACATAATTGATGCAGCAGCATACAATACATTTTTGGGCTCACCTTGTGTAAACTCATTGTTGAACTCATTGTTGAATTTGCGATTACCAACTTCTTGTGTAAAGTTTATGTCCAATGGCCGATGTGCACCGATACGTTTTATCTATAATTTCTCTTCATTATTTCTCTTCATATGACAAGAGGATTTGAAAAGGATTTGCCAGGAGATTGTCAACTTGATTCAGGATGCTGACTGCTAGCTAAGATTTTGAATGTATGATGTTCACATGATCAGTTCAATCGAAGCTACTGTACATATAACGTGATTTGACGTAATGTTATCTGTACCCAATGACCTTGAGCCTTCTTGGATGGGCACTTCTAATGTATTTCTATGTCAATACCCAAAGGGCTCGAATTCCCGAGGTCTCCCCTTAGACTTACAGAGGCGTACAGAGGCCCATTATCAGCAACCATCATTCCTGTATTCCAATGGCATTGTTTATGGCATTGATCATTAGATAACCCTTTTGCCATTATGTTAGCGCAGCTGAAAACTGTTGTTCTGATTAAAGAAGCAGTAAAACTATCTTTATACTAGTTGTGTATCTGGAGCATCAGCATTTGTGGGTTCGATTACAGGCTCAAAATGGCTAGAAACAAAGGACTTTCTTCAGAAACGTTTCAGTCTATTCTTGTTCTGGAAATGAAGGACATTCCATGCGAGAAATTGCCAAGAAACTGAAGATCTCATACAGCGTTGTGTACTACTCCCTTCACAGAACAGCGCAAACTGGCTCTAACAATAGTAGAAAGAGTGGGAGACCCCAGTGCACAACTGAGTAAGGGGACATGAACATTCGTGTGCCTAGTTTGAGAAACAGACACCTCACAAGTCCTCAACTGGCAGCTTCATTAAATAGTACCTGCAAAACACCAGTCTCAACATCAACAGTGAAGAGGCGACTTCTGGATGCTGGCCTTCTAGGCAGAGTTGAGAGTTGCAAAGAAAAAGCCAAATCTCAGACTGGCCAATAAAAATAAAAGATTAAGATGGGCAAAAGAACACAAACACTGGACACAGGACCTCTACCTAGAAGGCCAGCATCAATATGTCGCCTGGTATGGAAAAGAGATGAGATGGAAGCGAACATCCGCTCGTGTTAGTCATATTTGCTAAACCGGGTATAATTGAAAATTGAACCAATCTAGTGAAGTATTTTACAGAGATGATTTACTGTCTCATAGGGATCTTTGATACTTTGAAAGAAATGTAACCCGAGGCAATATTCATTAACTGTAAATAATTGAGCGGCTTGGAAAGTGTATCACCAAGGTGAAATTAGCCTCTTATTATTTTATAAAGTTTGTGTTCCTAGGGCATTCCAGTTAGGATTATAAAAAATGTACAGCCCTCCGACAAATTACTCACTAGAATGATTCGCTATGGGCCTTTAAAACAACCCAATCAGCTCCATATTGTTTCAAATTGATAAAATGTGATGTTGCCCTCTGTCTCGTCTTTGTCTAGTACAGAGGATAGCTTGGTATGTCCTTTATCTCCTGTGCCTTCTATATTTCTAACTACACCCATTATTTTTAACATTTATATTTTAGTAATTAAAGGAGACTCTCTTGTACATAGAGACCTACAATAAGTGCATTCAAATAATGAGAAGTAACCATATCATACAAACATTGCAAGTAAAACCTTCTTCAAAGGTTCAAAGAAATTGTATTTGAAGAGTTTCTTAAAAATGATTTCCATTTTGGGACCCACTTGGATTGATCCACTTATTCTCCCAATAGGGGGTAATGGAGCTCCTCATTGAGCCAGGCAGGCGACAGGCCGGTAGATAAGTAGCCAGGGCTCACACGCGCCAGCTCTCCTAGGGGAAGCCTCACTGGCAAACAAACACATCTACCCTCTGCCAACGCTGAGTGAATCAGCGTCTTTTTTTCTTCTTTCATTTTTACCTCAGGGAGGATCTCGCAAATGGAGTTTGTTTACATTAGCTAACACCAGGCTCATTTCTTAACTGTTTGCGAACCCATATGAGTTTTATGAAGGTTTCACATCTCTTTGCCTCATGTTTTTTTTCTTGTCTCTCGCATCCTCTCTCTCTTTGTATCACCAGAGTACTTTTGCATTGAGTCTCAGCAGCACATAAAAGGCCTCTGAGACTTTATTTAACATTTTATTCACCCACAAACCATGTGACAAACGAGAAATGGGGCAGCTGTCAATGCCTCAATTGGTTATTTTGCAGTGTCCTTTAAGGTGATAGGCCACAGGCACACCACGTTTTGAGGCCCGGGTTTCGGTATGTGTGCCTCGGCTTCACAAATTGTGTTCCAAACTGCTTTACAGTAAAGCAGTGTTGTGTTGGTAGATGTGCGTAAGTGTGGTGCTCAGAGGTGTGCATACATTATGAAACGTGTTGGTCTGTGTATGTGTGGTGGTTGTGAGTGTGTGATTGTATGCCTATGTGTGTGTCTGTGAGTGTGTAGTGTTTGTTCTCATGTGTGTTTTTGTGGGTTTGGTTGTGTGTGTGTGTGTGTGTGTGTGTGTGTGTGTGTGTGTGTGTGTGTGTGTGTGTGTGTGTGTGTGTGTGTGTGTGTGTGTGCCTGTGAGTGAGGTGTCTGTTCTCATGTGTGAGTTTTTGTGTGTGTGCCTGTGTATGTATGTTTGATTATGTATCCTCTCTAGGTACAGTTCAAAGTGATCCCTCTTTTCCATCATTCATCCTAACCCGTATAGACTGCTCTAGTTTGGTCAGACAGCCACTACTATGAGGCCTGGGAGCTCCATGGCTCTTCCCTAGTCTCCAAAGCCTTGGCTCTGTGTCAGTGTTCAACCCGACTCTTCTGGGAATTGGGGGGGCACCGGGAAGAGGGCTGTAAGGGGGTGGCGGAGGATGTCAGCTCATTAAGCTCCATTCTTCCCGTGCAGCATGGCACTGTATGGAACCACGGTTTGAGACCCATGTCATTACCCCTCGGCTCCCCCTGCACGCGTGGGGAGGGAAGGGTGAGAGAGGGGAGGATATTTTGGGGCTTGATATATTCCTTTTGAAAATGCCCTGCTTGTAACACCGATCTAAAGGGATTCCCTTCTCCTTTCCTCCCCCTCCTTCTGTTCTCTCTCTACCTCCTGTCTCTCTCACCACAGGCCCGGTACGGTGCGGGTGGAAGAGGTGTTCACCTCCTCCACGGTACCCCACCCCCAGGCTCCAACCCAGCTGGGAAAAGACTGCCCACTGCTGGGGTGAGATATGGCTAAGGCCCCCCTAACCTCCTACCTCTATGCTAAAGCCCCAGAGGGTGTTCCCCAGGGGTTGGTACTGAGCCCCTTGTAGGTTCAGAAGGTTGTGATCCATGAATTAACACTCCCTAGACTCTAGAGTTAGCACATTAGTGGTCCTCTAGCATGCCAACAAGCAAACCCAGAGGCACTTATATGCAGGGCAGGTACACACACCATTTATTTATTTACCATAGAGAACGAGTAGCAGATTAGCTAATATGCTCTTCTTATATGTTCTACTTTTGTTGTCTATTATACATCTAATAGGATATCATGGCCATAAACACATGTAGGGATTTCTCAAAGGATCTTTGTGACGTTTTATACGTCCGGGTAATTTTTGTAGGACATCTTACTGGAAGTTGCACTGAGAGTATGTTTATATTGTTCTTGCGCTCCAATTATTTATATTCTAGAGGGTTCCCATTGATAGTAAATATGGTAAATCATATTTAAAGCACACACACACTGCTCCGTACTCATCGAGACTCCAAACACTCTAGTAGTCAATGTAACCATCCCTTATGTTTCCCCTGTGGTTGTTCTCGGTTGTTTTCACACGGAACCATGCAGGGAGAAAAGAAGCCCGAGATGTAAATAGACTGATACGCTTCCCTTGCTGGTAATGATTTCTTTTTGTCACTGCCAGAACAGTCAAAACTTCAGCTGCGCTTTTTTTCCTCTTTTCTTTCTATTCCTTTTCTCTTTCATACGTTCATATGGTGCAGGGAGGCACGAGAGCAGTAGATCGCATTCAGATAACCAATTATATGCTGGAGAAAAACTAACGTACCCCCCCTATCTGATGTTGCGGCGAGCAGAGGCAAAGAGCTGGGGTAATGTGACATTCACTCTGCCCTTCATCTCCCCATCGCTGTTTGCCAGATTCAGTTAAAAGTGGGTTCTGCTGTACATCCTCTACCCCGCCAGAGAAACCTCACTGACACATACACACACGCGCGTGCGCACACACACACACGTGTACACGCGCACACAAACGTGCACGCACACGTGCACACACACATACACCCACAAACACACACACAAACAAAGAAATGGCAGACACCCGCTCACACTTACACCATCCCCTTCCCCCTCCATGGCTGCACCTTACCGTTTCATTAGAATGTGTGTCTGTGGATGGGTGCAGTAGATATACCAATTGTTTGTGTTATGTGTGTGTGTGTGTGTGTGTCCATGTGTGCTTGCGTGTGGCGTTCAGTGTCTGTGTTCAGTGTTTATCTACCTCTCCACTTGTTACCCTATGCATGCTCATGTTTAGGTTTCTGATAGTTCACAGGTTAGCCAACACTACAGTATATGAGCTAACACAGTTGAACCTAAGGAAGTCCTCTTATCCCCTGTTCATGCTAAGACTAAAGTGGCAGGCTAGTTATATTTTGCTCATTAATTCTAAGTGTTTCGCCCGACACAGGTTAATAGGTGGGCTGTCAGAGGCCATAGTGGCTGGATGGGTAAAGACAGATTGGGTGAAACACATTTTCCAGGGGACTCAAGGGGGATGTTTTATAAGGGCTCTTTTACTCACGTTCACTTTCTCTCATGCATACACACATCCTTGTTCACACTGTCAAAGCAACAGACACTCAAGCTCATGAAGAAGCACACACACGGATGCATGCACCCTCACACGCATAAAAGACTTGCAAACATAGACCAAGAACTCACTGAATATAAACAGTATTTATTATACAGCTATTTTACATTTCATATCCCCTATTGTGGGCTGTTGAGGCCTTTTGTTATACTATGGCAGTAGTTTTGAATTAGATACTCTTTATGCTTCAATCTTGTCTAGTCCTTGTGTTTTGAACATATTTTTCTCTACTATTGTCTTAACTCCAAACTCTATCCACCAGTATTGTGAAATTATTATTTTTTATAATGGGAGTGAGTTGAAAAGCTTGGAGTTGAAAATGGTCACAGTGGCCAAATCAAATCGGGCAAAAAGAAAAAAACATCTCTCAAAACTGATTCCATCTTTCTTTCAACTATTGACCTGTGAGCGCTGCTTGAATGGGAGATTTATATCCTATTGTACGCGCTCACAGTGAAAACAAGACCTTATTTAGCGCCACCCCACCCAACCCCATTCCATAGCGCCTTTCTCTTCAATCTCTCTTTCAATCTCTCTATTGTTCAACCTCGGCTGTGTTGTGGTGGTTCAACTGCAACAGCAAGTGGATGGATGACAACCATCTCAGCTGGCTGCCATTTTCTTTTTACATATTTGCAGTGTAAACATGCCTCCATAGTTTGTCATCCTTCTTTTGCTCTTTAAATTATCATTATTTTAGAATGAAAACATTATTTTATGCGTTAGCACTACATTGATGTGTCGACCAAATAATGCTACCAACAGAATATATTCTCTTTGAGTCTCTGTATTTATTGTCATAGAGTTGAATATTGTTGTCTTCAAGTCAGTTTGTTGGAGCATTAGGCCAACCTTGCTTACTGGTAGTAGTTTGATCCTAAGGTTAGCTAAAACAGTTTTTCATTGAAATTGTAGTGGGATTCGGGTATAATGCCACACAGTTTGACACTCGCCCTACTAACTCGTGTTGAGTGCTAATTATAGACAGTCATACACTATATTTTAAAAAGTATTTGGACACCCATTAAAATGAGTGGCCACACCTGTTACTGACAGGTGTATATAATCGAGCACACGAGCACACGGCCATGCAATTTCCATAGACAAACATTGGCAGTAGAATGGCCTTACTGAAGAGCTCAGTGACTTTCACCGTGGCACAGTCATAGGATGCCACCTTTTCAACAAGTCAGTTTGTCAAATTTCTGCCCTACTAGAGCTGCCCCGGTCAACTGTAAGTGCTGTTATTGTGAAGTGGAAACGTCTAGGGGCAACAACGTCTCAGCCGTGAAGTGGAAAGCCACACAACCTCACAGAACGGGCCTGCCGAGTGCTGAAGAGTGTAGCATGTAAAAATCATCTGTCTTCGGTTGCAACACAGTTCCAAACTGCCTCTGGAAGCAACGTCAGCAACTATTCGTTGGGAGCTTCATGAAATGGGTTTCCATGGCTGAGCAGCCGCACACAAGCCTAAGATCACCAAGTGCAATGCCAAGCATCGGCTGGAGTGGTGTAATGCTCGCTCCACCATCTGGCAGTCCGACGGATGAATTTGGGTTTGGCGGATGCCAAGAGAACGCTACCTGCCCGAATGTATAGTGCCAACTGTAAAGTTTGGTGAAGGAGGAATAATGGTCTGGGGCTGTTGTTCATGGTTCGGGCTAGGCCCCTCAACATAAAATTACATTCTAGACGATTCTGTGCTCACAATTATGTGGCAACAGTTTGGGGAAGGCCCTTTCCTGTTTCAGAATGACACTGCCCTAATGACAAAGCTAGGTCCATACAGAAATGGTTTGTCGAGATCGGTGTGGAGGAACTTGACTAGCCTGCACAGAGCCCTGACCTCAACTCCATCGAACACCTTTGGGATGAATTGGAACGCCAACTGCGAGCCAGGCCTAATCTCCCAACATCAGTGCCCGACCTCACTAATGCTCTTGAAAGCGGAATGGAAGCAAGTCCCAGCAGCAATGTTCCAACGTCTAGGGGAAAGCCTTCTCAGAAGAGTGGAGGCTGTTATAGCAGCAAAGAGGCGACCAACTCCACATACTTTTGGTCATGTAATGTATCTGTAATATAGATCTGTGTACTAGGTATAGAAATAAATATTTGCATGCGCAAATGAATTGTGTGGTAGAGAGGAGAAAACAAAAGGTGGATTTGAGGCACTGTTGGTGGATTTGACCTAGCAGTGCTGGTGCAGCTCTGTCTGTGTAGTTAGGATCAAGCAGTCAGACCCAGGAAGAGGCCCCGTTTCCCCTTATCTAACGACAACAGAGCGCGTGTCGCCATGGCCACGGGCTGCACTCTTTATGGGCTTACGGCTGTGTGGGTGTGTGTCTGTGCATGTGTGTGTGTGTGTGTGTGTGTGTGTGTTTGTGTGTGTCTTTGTGTGTGTGCAATAAAACATTTTTATTTATTTAATTATTTTCTTTGTGACAGGTTGGGCCCTCTCAAAATTCAGTCACACATTGTTTCAGGAATTGTTTCAGGTTGAAGCTGGCGAGGACCTTCAGTTAATTGCACAGGAAAAGAAGGGGAGAAGAGGAAGATGGAGGAGTAGAGTGCTCAAACCGACATGCATATTGCATGAGTCCCTCCACCGCACCCCGTTCTTCACAGAATGGCTGAGCAGTGCTTGTTAATTCCGCTCGGTGAGAGAATTATTTTTGGAGAGTTAGTGTACTGTACTGGCAAAAGCTTTTAAAGTCACAAGTATCATACACTCGCTCTTTATAGATTGTCTTATATAAATTGACAAAAAATAAATCACTGTCAAAATATTTTCCTTCTTCCATGGTAAACTGTGACACATTGTAGGCACTAATGTTAATGGTTCCGAGGCCACCTCGCCAGTGATTGAGATTTCAGTAACACATTCAACGTGTCGCCATAACGCCTTCAGTTCTCAGTCCTTTTTCTGATTGGTGCCTCAAATACAACCCAGTTGAGTGGTCTGATCGATCAGCCTGTTTGTTTTCTTACTGCCATTCAGCAGTAGGCCTATGCTGCAAGGTAAAATGAATGAAGTCATGTAATGTAGGGCTATGTAAGGTGTTTGTGTTGGCTAGCTTGGCTAGCCCACCAACAGGAATGGATTCTTTCGTGTCATGGTGGGAAAGCAGACCTGGGTTTGAATACTATTTGAAATCTTCAAATACTTTGAGCGTTTAGTTTAGCCTGATTGGAGTACCAAGGGTTAGCACTTTTGCCACTACTCTATTGGTTCTATTGCGCCAGGCGAGCTCAATCAAACCCAGATCACGTATTTGTAAGGATTGTAAATAAAGTTTTAAGCCAGGTCTATGAGATAGTTGTGTTGATATTCAAGAGGAAATTATATAACATTGAACAAAAGCCAAGATGAGAAGACAGCAACATTGTGTTCAACCATTACATCTCTGTAAATATTACATGTATAAGCTAGTTAACATTACTTCCACCTCTGAGTTCATTATTTGTCAAGCTCCACGCTCATCGATGATGGCAAGGCCTGACCTAGTTCTGACTTCCTCTCTCTCTCCCCTTCTCTCTCTCTTATCTAATCTCTCTCGCTCTCTTTCCCAGTTCGTTCCATCTCTTTCTCCCCATCTCTCTCTCGCTCTCTCCCCATTTCGCTCTCTCTCCCCATTTCTCTTTCTCCCCGTCTCTCACTCCCTCCCCGTCTCTCACTCCCTCCCCGTCTCTCTCTCGCTCTCCCGTCTCTGTCTCTCTCACCGTCTCTCTGTCAGCCCGTTTCTCTCTCTGCCCGTCTCTCTCTCCCCGTCTATGTCTCCCCATTTCTCTCTCTCCCCATTTCTCTCTCTCCCCCTTTCTCTCTCTCCCCGTCTCTCTCTCCCCATCTCTCTCTCCCCATCTCTCTCCCGTCTCTCTCTCCCCATCTCTGTCTCTCTCCCGTCTCTCTCTCCCCATTTCTCTCTCCCCATCTCACTTTTCCCGTTTCTCTCTCTCTCTCTCTCTTCCTCCTCGTCTCTCTCTCTCCCTGTCTCTCTCTCGCTGCCTGTCGCTCTCTCTTTCTCCCCGTCTCCCTCTCTCTCCCTCCCCGTCTCCCTCTCCCCGTTTGTTAACATTGCCAAAGCAAAGTACATTATAAAGAAAAGTGAAATAAACAATCAAATTAACAGGAAACATTACACTCACAAAAGTTCCAAAATAATAAAGACATTTTAAATGTCATATTATGTGCAAATAGTTCAAGTTGAAGTTCATTATTTTTGAAGCTCCATGCTCATCGATGATGGTAAGGCCTGACCTAGTTCTGACTACCTCTCTCTCTTTCTCCCCATCTCTCTCTCGCTCTCCCTCCCCCCTTCCCTCCCTCCCTCCCTCCCTCCCTCCCTCCCTCCCCCTCCCTCCCTATTTTGTTAACATTGCCAAAGCAAGTGAAGTAGATTAAAAAGAAAAGTGAAATAAACAATAAAATTAACAGGAAACATTGCACTCATTACAAATACATTTTAAATGTCATATTATGTGCAAATAGTTAAATTACGAAAGGGAAAATAAATAAACATAAATATGGGTTGTATTTACAATGGTGTTCTCTCTCTCAATTTCAATTCAATTCAATTGACTTTATTGACATGGCAAGTTCATTATTACTTACATTGTCAAGTATACGTATCGAAAAATAAAATAAAAATATATATTTATATATAAAATATATAGATATTTATATATAAATAAATGGTGGGACCAACAGCAATAACAGCAACCAACAGCAATCTCTCTCCCTGTTTCTCTCTCACTCCATCTCTCATACATGCTCTCCCTCACTCTCCCTGTCTCACTCTCTCTCTTTTTCTCTCCACCACATGTCACACTGGGAAACATTGCAAGTGGCGGTCCCTGCTGAACAATTACCATGCAAAGCAATCCAAATTGAGATGTTTCCCGAAAACAACATGTGTGTAATTACTGCTTAATGAGCCCCTTGTCTAGGCCGAATGCACAATTAGACCGGAAATGGGGAAGCACTGCCGGGGCCCACTGGAGAGGGAGGGGGAGAGAGAGAGAGAGGGAGGGGGAGAGAGCGGGAGGGAGGGGGAGAGAGCGGGAGAGAAGGAGAGAGAGCGGGAGAGAAGGAGAGAGAGCGGGAGAGAAGGAGAGAGAGAGAGAGAGAGAGGTTTCTGCAGTGAATGTGGAGTAATGGCTGCGCTGATAGCGTTCTGCCGAGGATAAATTGGCATTTTAAAAGGGAGAGAGGCAGCGCAAGGAGAGCTAGAAGAGCAGAGAAAAAGCCTTACATTGGAATATATGTGCAGCCATGTTGAACCACAAAATGGCTGACCTTTCTCTGTTGTATAGGGGCCTTTTGGTGGTTGATTGGTAGTCGGTTGGATTCAATTTGAACGTCAGATATGGTCCCAAGTCAGTGTTGAAAAGACAAGACTGTGACTACACAGATAAAGACTTACATTTTGTATCCATTTTTCAAAAGAAGAGGGTAAAAGGATCTAAAAATTGTTGTATTTGTTGACTGTACTATGAGACCTGACATGAGACCAGACTGAGTCTCTTCCAGCCTCACCTCTTTATGTAACTGCCGACCGACGACAGTGGTTTTTGATAGATGAAATTCAACTCATATATAGAGGCTTTCATGAAACAATTATATCACCCCGTACCACTCATTGATCAAGGTATTGTACACATAATGTATGTTGTGCGGTTTTTTAAGGAGATAGGCCAATGATTTCACCAAGATAAATGTCTGAACATATCATACCTATTCAAAGTGAACAGAATATAGGTGCTTGGCATTTAAACTGTTCTCGCCATAATATATACTTGGTCTTTTACCAAATAGGGATATCTTCTGTATACTACCTGACTGGCTCAATAATAATAATACATGCAATGAACTTTTAACAAGGTGCTCCAGGTGACTACCTCATGAAGCTGGTTGAGAGAATGCCAAGAGTGTGCAAAGCTGTCATCAAGGGGAAGGGTGGTTACTTTGAAGAATCTAATATATATATTGATTTGTTTAACACTTTTTTGGTTACTACATGATTCCATATGTGTTTTCAATATTATTATTATTATTCTACATTGTAGAAAAGTTTTTTTTAAATAAATACAAAATTATAATATTAACTTGAATGAGTAGGTGTGTCCAAACTTTTGACAACCAAAATTAATTATGATTGTGTTTCGTGCCATGCAAAAATGTGTTAAATATATTATTGGAGACAAGAAACTGAGGTGTCATTAAGACATCATATTTATGTGTCTGGGTGGTGAATCTATAGGGACGAATATTAATGTTTATTAGAATAAGCAAGTCGATCCTCACAAGGTTTCCTTGAGATGCATCATTAACCAACCATTGCTTCGGGCCACTGCTCCTTCCCCAGTCATTACTAGCAATAATTTGGTGTAAATTGTGAATCCCTCTCTGTCTTCTTTTCTCTGTATCTTTCATTCTCCCTGGCCGTGTCTGAAATCCATGTTGCCTACTACTTACTAAAACTGCATATTGTGTACTGATCAAACAACATACTATTTAGAACACACTGTTTAGTAAAAAAAACGTATGCAGTAAGCTACAAATATCAACATGCGTCATCTAATGTGGAATTGCGTTGTTTCCCGCCATTCATTCATTTTGGTACAGCACGTCCCCTAATCTGATCATGGTTATGAATAGATGATTCTCTTCCTCAATAGCATGCAGTGAATTTGGACTAGATGACAACCAAAACAGTATGACATCCTGGCATTTAAAACATACTACATTTTTAGAAATTAAATTTTCGCATCCCAAAAATGCCTACGATTTAGAACGCAAGTATTGGTATTCGAACACAACCCGTCTCTCGCTGTCTCTCTCTCGCTCTCTTTCTAATGCTCTGTCTGTAGTAACTCATCTATCTATCTACAGTGCCATTTTCTGTCAACGATCTTCACAAAATACTCTAATCTCAAAGTGGATTTAAAAAAAAAACGTTTGTAAAAAATAAAAATAAAATAAAAAAAAAAGACAAATAAAACATGAATATATCTTAGTTAGATAAGTATTCAACCCCCTGGGTCAATACATGTTAGAATCTCCATTGGTAGCGATTACAGCTGTGAGTCTTTCTGGGTAAGTCTCTAAGAGCTTTCCACACCTGGATTGTGAAAACCTTTGCCCATTGATTTTTTCAAAATTCTTCAAGCTCTGTCAAATTGGTTGTTGATCATTGCAAGACAACCATTTTCAGGTCTTGCCATAGATTTTCAAGCAGATTTAAGTCAAGACTATAACTCGGCCACTCAGGAACATTCACTGTCTTCTTGGTAAGCAACTCCAGTGTAGATTTGGCCTTGTGTTTTAGGTTATTGTCCTGCTGAAAGGTGAATTAATCTCCCAGTGTTTGGTGGAAAGCAGACTGAACTAAATTTTCCTCCAGGATTTTGCCACTACTTAGCTCCAGTCAGTTTATTTTTTATCCTTGTCAGAGTCGTGTGTATAGGTGGCAGGGAAGTCAGGCGCAGGAGAGTCAAACGGAGTGTAAAATGAGAAAAATAGTCTTTTAATGAATGTCCACGTAACATGCTCCATAACACTAATAAGAAATGAATATAAACAAACATGGGTACGAGGACCCGTCGCGCACCTATACAATAAACACAACACTGACAATAAACAATCTCTGACAACGACATGAGGGGAAACAGAGGGTTAAATACACAACAGGTAATGAATGGGATTGAAAACAGGTGTGTGTGTGTGTGGGAAGACAAGACAAAACCAATGGAAAATGAAAAATGGATCAATGATGGCTAGAAGACCGGTGACTTCGACCGCCAAGCACCGCCCGAACAAGGAGAGGCAGTCGTGACAGCACCACGCCCCTGACACGCGGCTCCAGCAGCGGCCTCGGGACGACCCGGAGGGCGAGGTGCAGGGCGATCCGGATGGAGACGGTGGAATTCTTTTAACATGGAAGGATCTAACACATGCTCCAACGGAACCCAGCATCTCTCCTCTGGCCCGTACCCCTCCCAGTCCACAAGGTACTGAAGGCCCCTCGCCCAACTTCTCGAATCCAAAATGGATCGAACAGAGTACGCCGGTACCCCCTCGATGTCTAGAGGAGGCGGAGGAACATCACGCACTTCAGCCTCCTGGAGCGGGCCAGCTCCACCGGCCTGAGGAGAGACACATGTAACGAGGGGTTAATACGGTAATTAGTGGGCAGTTGTAACCTATAACATACCTCGTTCACTCTCCTCAGGACTTTAAACGGCCCCACAAACCGCGGACCCAGCTTCCGGCAGAGCAGGCGGAGGGGCAGGATTCAGGTCGAGAACCAGACCCTGTCCCCTGGTGCGAACACCAGGGCCTTACTGCGGCGACAGTCTGCGCCAATTTTCTGGCGCCCTGAAGGTGGACGTGGGCTGCCTCCCAGGTTTCCTCAGCGCACCAAAACCAATTGTCCACCGCAGGAGCCTCGGTCTGACTCTGATGCCAAGGAGCCAGAACCGGCTGATACCCAAATACGCATTGAAAAGGAGTAAGGTTAGTGGAGGAGTGACGTAGCGAGTTCTTCGCCCACTCCCCCAGGCCGGTCCTGGCAATAAGACCGCAGAAACTTACCCACACCCTGGTTAACTCTCGGGGTGAAAACCTGAGGTAAGACTAACCGAGATCCCCAGACGTTCCATGAACGCCTTCCAGACCCTTGATGTGAACTGGGGACCTCAATCAGACACTATATCGTCAGGCACCCCATAGTGCCGGAAAACGTGTGTAAACAGGGCCTCTGCAGTTTTTAAGGCCGTAGGGAGACCGGGCAAAGGGAGGAGACGACAGGACTTCGAAAACCGATCCACAACAACCAGGATCGTGGTGTAACCCTGTGAAGGTGGAAAATCAGTCAAAAAATCCACCAACAGGTGCGACCACAGCCGTTGAGGAACGGGTAAACGTTGTAGCACCTCTGGGCAGGTGTCTAGGAGCCTTGCACTGGGCGCACACCGAGCAGGAGGAAACATAAATCCTCACGTCCTTAGCTAAAGTGGGCCACCAGTACCTTCCATCAAGACAGCGCATCGTCCGACCTATCCCAGGATGACCAGAGGAGGGTGACGTGTGAGCCCAATAGATCAATCGGCCGCGGACAGCAGACGGAACGTACAGACGACCAGCTGGACACTCAGGGGGAGAGGGCTCTGCACGCGTCCAGCTCCCACACTACTGGCGCCACCAAACACGAAGCTGGGAGTATGGGAGTGGGATCCATGGACCGCTCCTCTGTGTCATACAGCCGGGACAATGTGTCTGCCTTGACGTTCTGGGAGCCTGGTCTATAAGAAAGAGTAAACACAAAATGAGTGAAAAACATGGCCCACCTTGCCTGGCGAGGATTCAGTCTCTCCGCCTGCCGGATGTACTCCAGATTGCGGTGGTCAGTCCAGATGAGAAAAGGGTGTTTAGCCCCCTCAAGCCAATGCCTCCACGCTTTCAAGGCTTTTACGACAGCTAACAGCTCCCGGTCCCCCACATCATAGTTTCGCTCTGCCGGGCTGAGCTTCTTCGAAAAGAAAGCACAGGGGCGAAGCTTCAGTGGCGTACCCGAGCGCTGAGAGAGCACTGCTCCTATCCCAGCTTCGGATGCGTCCACCTCCACTATGAATGGCAAAGAGGGATCCGGATGAGCCACATAGGCACCGAGGTAAACAGAGTCTTCAGGTGTCCAAAAGCCCTGTTCGCCTCAGCCGACCACTGCAACTGCACCGGGCCCCCCTTTAGCAGTGAGGTAATGGGAGCAGCAACCTGACTAAAACCCCGGATAAACCTCCGGTAGTAATTGGCAAACCCTAAAAAACGCTGCACTTCCTTTACCGTGGTTGGAGTCGGCCAATTACGCACGGCTGCAATGGGTCACTCTCCATTTCCACTCCTGAAGTGGAAATCCGATGCCCTAGGAAGGAGATGGATTGTTGGAAGAACAAGCATTTCTCAGCCTTGACATATAGATCATGCTCCAACAGGCGACCAAGCACCCTGCGCACCAGGGACATATGCTCGGTGCGTGTAGCGGAGTATATCAGAATATCATCGATATACACCACTACACCCTGCCCGTGCAGGTCCCTGAAGATCTCTTCTACAAATGATTGGAAGAGTGATGGAGCATTCATAAACCCATATGGCATGACAAGGTACTCATAATGACCTGAGGTGGTGCTAAATGCCGTCTTCCACTCATCACCCTTCCGAATACGCACCAGATTGTACGCACTCCATCCTTCTTTTTCACAAAAAAGAAACTCGAAGAGACGGGTGAAATGGATTGCTGAATGTACCCCTGACGCAGGGATTCAGAAACATACGTCTCCATAGCCACCGTCTCCGCTTGCGACAGGGGATACACGTGACTCCTGGGATATGCAACGTCTACCAGGAGATCTATCGCACAATCCCCCCGTCGATGGGGTGGTACAGAAGGCGAGAGCCAAATTGGCATATTCGGGGGGAATACGCACGGTGGAGACCTGGCCTGGACTTTCCACCGTAGTAGCACCAACGGAAACCCCTAAACACCTACCTGAGCACTCTCGCGTCCACCCTGTGAGAGCCCTCTGTGGCCAAGAAACAGTGGGGTTATGACAAGCTAACCAGGGTAGGCCTATCACCACAGAATACGTAGGAGAATCAATAAGGGAAAGACTAATCTTCTCCTTGTGACCCTCCTGCGTTATCATACACAAAGGTGCGGTGACCTCCCTGATAAACCCTGACCCTAATGGTCGACTATCTAAGGCATGAATAGGGAAAGGCATATCCACAGAAACAATAGGGATCCCTAAACTAAAAATTCCCAGCCGCGCCTGAATCTACTAGCGCCTTATACTGGGAATGCAGGGAAAAATCCGGAAAAGTGACAGAGACAAACATTAGTGCAACAGAGGGCCCTGCCTGCCTTCTCTATTCCCAGAGGAACCAACCCGGCACCGACCAGCAGTGTGCTCTCTGCGACCATAGATGGTGATCGAGCGGGAACCCCCTCCGGTCTCCCTGCGCACCAGCCCTCCCAATTCCATAGGTTCGGGAGAGAGGGTGCGGGAGGATGGAACAACCAGACCCCGATCTAGATGTCCACGAGTAGCCAGCATGTTGTCCAGCCTGATGGACATGTCCACCAGCTGGTCGAAGGTGAGGGTGGTGTCTCTACAGGCCAGCTCCCAACGGACGTCCTCGCTTAGACTACAACGGTAATGGTCGATCAGGGCCCTGTCGCTCATCCAGCGCCGGCAGCCAAGGTCCTAAACTCCAAAGCAAACTCCTGTGCACTCCTCGTCTCCTGCCTCAGATGATAGAGGCGCTCACTCGCCGTTTTGCCTTCGGATGGATGGTCGAATACTATCCAGAAATGGCGGGTGAACTCCTCAAAATGGTCCAACGCCGCATCCTCCTCTTTACACACAGCGCTGGCCCACTCCAGGGCTTTCCCAGTGAGGCATGAGACGAGGGCGCAACTCTTCTCACGGTCCGATGGTACTGGGGAGACTGTGGCCAGATACAAGTTCAGTTTAAGGAGGAAACCCTGGCAGCCGGCAGTATCTCATTTGTATCCCGTGGGTAGGGAAATATGGATCTTGTTCGGTTCAGGAGGGGGAAAAGCGTTCAGGGGAGATCCCGGTTGTGGTGGTGGAGGCGCTGGAGAAACTCCCTGTCTCTCCCAGCGGTCCATATTCTTGACAATGCGATCCATGACGACGCTCAAACAGTCAATCTCCTCCGCTTGTTCCCGGACGCATTCCTCCACCTCCATGAGCGTGTCCTCTCCTGCTGACTTCATATTTTTATGGTCAGAGATTCTGTCAGAGTCGTGTGTATAGGTGGCAGGGAAGTCAGGTGCAGGAGAGTCAAACGGAGTGAACGAGGAGAGACAATCCTGAAAAACTCCCCATGCCTTAACGATTATAAGCATATACATAACATGATGCAGCCACCACTATGGTGGAAAATATGGAGAGTGGTACTCAATAATGTGTTATATTGGATTTACCCCAAACATATCACTTTGTATTCAGAACAAAAAAAGTGAATTGCCTTGCCACATTTCTTGTTGCAAACAGGATGCATGTTTTAGAGAGAAAGAAAATTCTGTACAGGCTACCTTCTTTTCACTCTGTCAATTAGGTTAGCATTGTGGAGTAACTACAATTTTCTTGATCCATCCTTAGTTTAATGGCTGTGATGGGAGAAAACTATGTAAATGTTTTAAAGTCATCATTGACCACATGGTGAAATCCCTGAGCGGCTTCCTTCCTCTCCGGTAACTAAGTTAGGAAGGACGCCTGTATCTTTGTAGTGACTGGGTATATTGAAACCCCATCCAAAGTGTAATTAATAACTTCACCACGCTCAAAAATAATATTCAATGTCTGCTTTTTGTGTTTTTACCCATCAACCAATAGGTGCCATTCTTTGTGAGGCATTGAAAAACATCCCTGATCTTTGTGTTTGAATCTGTAGAGACCTTACAGATAATTGTATGTGTGGGCTACAGAGATGAGGTATTCATTAAAAAATCATGTTAAACACTATTATTGCACACAGAGTGAGTCCATGCAACTTGTGACTTGTTACACATTTTTAATCCTGAACATGTTTAGGCTTGCCATAACAAATGGGGTTGAATACTTATTGAATGAAGACATTTCATATTTTCCTTTTTTATTAATTCCACTTTGACATTATGGGATATTGTGTGTAGGCCAGTGAAAAAAAATCTAAATGTAATCAATTGAAATTCAGGCTGTAAAACAACAAAATGTGGAAAAAGTCAAGGGGTGTGAATACTTTCTGAAGGCACTGTATCTATCACATCTCTCTCTCTCTCTTTATCTACCACTCTCCCCTCTTATGAAATAGTTTTTAATGTCTTCCATTGTGGGTGTTTTCGTTCGACCTCAGGAATTGTATCCATTAGTGCTCTCAGGACATAATTTCTTAGCTAATTGTAGTGGCCCATTTGTGTTCCCTGATATTTTTCTTCTGTTTATCTAGGTAGTAAACCTTCAGTCCATGTCTTCTGGCTCGGAAAATACCACACACCAAATCGCCATGTACCTCCACATCTCTGGAATTTGAAATGGAATGCTGTCTAGTTTGATCATGTTTTCATTGCGGTCTGTCTGTTCCATTTCACACAGAGCTAGGTGATATGCGCTATGCAAAGAATTACTTTTGTCAATAAACAAGAAAACATTGGCTCTTCTTCATGTCTTTCAGCACTTCCACAGCAGTTTGAGAGCTGGCGTTGATATGTGTGAACTTTCTGTATTACCCGATGGGCGGTGAGGTCACTGTCAAGTTTTATCAAACCGCTTCACTACAGAGCTGATTGCTATGGAGAGTCCAAGGTTGCACAGGGAATATATTTACATTCCCTTCTGTTGGGCAATAACACTTTTTTCACCATCCCAATTGCTACCATCTTATTCTTTTGTAGTGTTCTCAGTTTGGGCTTTGTGAACTTTCCCTATTCTTAAAAGATGAGTCTTTAGATGACTATCGTCACTGGTGTAAAGTACTTAAGTAAACATACTTTAAAGTACTACTTAAGTAGTTTTTTGGGGTATCTGTACTTTACTATTTATATTTTGAACTACTTCTACTTCATTACATTCCTTATGAAAATATTGTACTTTTTACTCCATACATTTTCCTTGACACCCAAAGTACTCATTACATTTTGAATGCTTAAATTGTCCAATTCACACACTTATCACAGAACATCCCTGGTCATCGCTACCGCCTCTGATCTGGCGGACTTTCTAAACACACATGCTTTGTTTGTAAATGATGTCTGAATGTTGGAGTGTCCCACTGACTGTCCTAAAAAATATATATATTTTTTAAATGGTGCCATCTACTTTGCTTGATATAAGGAATTTAAAATGATTTAGAATTTTACTTTTGATACTGAAGTATATTTTAGCAATTACATTTACTTTTTATACTTAAGTATATTTTAAACCAAATACTTTTAGATTTTTACTCAAGTAGATTTTTACTTCTACTTGAGTCATTTTCTATTAAGTTATCTTTACATTTACTCAAGTCAAATCAAAAATAAAATAAAATGTATTTATATAGCCCTTCGTACATCAGCTGATGTCTCAAAGTGCTGTACAGAAACCCGGCCTAAAACCCCAAACAGCAAGCAATGCAGGTGTAGAAGCACGGTGGCTAGGAAAAACTCCCTAGAAAGGCCAAAACCTAGGAAGAAACCTAGAGAGGAACCAGGCTATGTGGGGTGGCCAGTCCTCTTCTGGCTGTGCCGGGTGGAGATTATAACAGAACATGGCCAAGATGTTCAAATGTTCATAAATGACCAGCATGGTCGAATAATAATAAGGCAGAACAGTTGAAACTGGAGCAGCAGCACGGCCAGGTGGACTGGGGACAGTAAGGAGTCATCACGTCAGGTAGTCCTGGGGCATGGTCCTAGGGCTCAGGTCCTCCGAGAGAGAGAAAGAAAGAGAGAAGGAGAGAATTAGAGAACGCACACTTAGATTCACACAGGACACCGAATAGGACAGGAGAAGTACTCCAGATATAACAAACTGACCCTAGCCCCCCGACACAAACTACTGCAGCATAAATACTGGAGGCTGAGACAAGTATGACTATTGTGACTATTGGGTACTTTTTCCACCACTGCCTATTGTGATTGAGCACACTACCATCAATCTTTCCTCAGATAGGCAGGATGATTCCAACTTAATAGTAGTACTGATCTAGGATCAGGTCCTCCCTGTCAATGTAATATTATTAATTTTGAACAAAAATGCTAAACTGATCCCAAATCGGCACTCCTAATCTGAGACGCTTGATATATCTGGCCCAGAGCCCTTAAACGGGCCTCTTAGTATCTTTCCCAGGGGTTGTTAAGTATTGACCAGTCAGTTAAGCTAACCATAGCAACATACTGTAGTTAAAACCAGTTTTAGGCATTTAGGGCCATATCATAACATTCTGCCATGCAATCTGATAGGCCAAGAGGCGTGTGAAGCCTTGGCTTTGTCTCATATGTACTGTATGAGCACAGCAGTTCTAAAACCACAATGAATCACGCCCCCTTGTGTATTAATCCTTTATTAAAACATAATTAGCAGTGTTTTGGCATTTGTTTTGGCAAGTGTTCTCTCCATGACTAGAACACTCCTTATTACCTACCTGTGAGAGACATGGATCACCTAACTTCAACAGCACTCGGACATGCACGCACACAGACAGTGTACGCACACACACACACACACACACACACGGTATGAACAACCCCACAGGGAAAGCCCAACGCTTGTCACTCGGCTCAACTAATTACCGCCCCACTGACGAACAGTAATTACCGAAGCCACCGCAACGAGGTTTAGTGAATGTCATTAGACTCACGCTCCTTGCCTCCCGTAGAGCCTTCACTACTTCTCTTTGCTTATTTATAAAATCATTTTTTACCCCCTTTTTTATTCCCAATTTCAATCTTGTCTCATCGCTGCAACTTGGGAGGAAAAGGTCGAGTCATGCGTATTCAGAAACACGACCCACCTAAACCGCGCTTCTCAACACTTGCACGCTTAACCCGCAGCAATGTGTTGGCGGAAACAACGTTCAACTGACGACCGAATGCTGGGCCAATTGTGCGACACCCTATGGGACTCCCGATCACGGGCCGGTTGTGACACAGAATGGGATGGAACCTGGGTCTGTAGTGACGCCTCTAGCACTGCGACGCAGTACCACTCTGGAGGACCGCTATCTTGCTTATTATTCACAAAATGTTTGTTTTTCTTTTTCTGTTCACAGTTTGATGGTGACAACATGTACATGAATGACAATAACCAGGAGTTTCGGTCACCAAGCCAGGTGAGTAGTCTGGTCCAAGGTTCATCCTAAAGGTTATACCTCCATTATGGTCAAGAGACATTCTCTTTGTGGTGACTAGGTGACTTAACATAAGCATTCAAATATCTATTGGCGAAGTTTGGAAAGCACAAACAAAGGAATGATACTGATTCAGTGCAACTACCCCGCTGGGGGTCATCCACGCTGTAGTTCTCTTCTAGAAACATTCAATACTTTTGTTAAACACCAATAATGCCAGCCGAAAGTTTGCCCTAACTGATTATTTATTGTGTAGTTCTTAGGTAGTTCCCAAAACCCATAGCTGTGTGACCTACTCCAGGTAAGGTAAAGTGTAGATTTGTTGTTACCGAAATGGGTTTCACTTACTTGTCTCAAACCCATTCGCTCCTTGGAGGGCATAGGCCATACACAAACTTCCTCCAGCAGACTTGGTGTTGTGAGGTTTTACAGTATTTGAAGGTGTTGTTATATTTGTGTCTAACTAGGATGTTGGGAGCTCAGGGCCCATATCCCCACAGTGCCACAGATCCTAGATCAGGACTGCTACTCTGACACAATTTGTGAATACGGGCCCAGGAGTGTAAGATAGGAGCGGACCGCCACTCACTCCAGTGGTTTGGATGTAGGTTGACATTTATTGTCATGAATCTTGGAGGCAGCTCTGCAGAGTGGTCACAAGTTAACACAAGTCATAAAGTCATACAATTTTAAAGCTAACCCTATGTTCGTCGTATAGAGAAGACCAAGGCGCAGTGTGATATGAATACATTCTTCTTTAAAGGAAACACACTAAACAAACCTTGACTCTATATCGACCGAGTGCTGACATGCAACTACACATAGACAATAACCCACAAAACCAAAATGGGAAATGGCAACCTAAATAGGATCCCCAATCAGAGACAACGATAAACAGCTGCCTCTGATTGGGAACCAATTCAGGCCACCATAGACCTACATTTACCTAGACATACCAAAACCCCATATATATACAAAAACCCTAGAGAAGACAAAAAACACATACCACCCTCGTCACACCCTGACCTAACCTAAATAATAAAGAAAACAAAGATAACTAAGGTCAGGGTGTGACACCCTAACCTTAATCCTAACCTTAAACACACAGCTGACCCTAATGCCTAACTCTAACCTTACACTTTTGTGTTCATGAATTTTTACAATATAGCCAATTTTGACTTTGCAGCTGGCCCATCTAGCGGAAATCGCTCAGTTCTGCCTCCAGGGCAAGATTCATGACAATAAACGTCAACCTGCAGTTTGGACGGGAGGGAGGGGAGCAGAGTACTCACAGCCAGAGTTAGAAAGTATTGGTTGACATATGGCAGTGTTTAGATCTTCCAGGCTTTGTTGATACTGAGGCAAAGCCTTGGTGTTTAAACAAAACATAACAAGGTTCCAACTTCTCATCAATTAGCACTTGCCTACACAGAGAGAGAGAGAGCGAGAGGGAGAGAGAGAGAGAGAGCTAAGGAGGGTGGGGAGAGGGGAAGAGGGAGGGAGAGAGAGAAAGAGAGAGGTGGAGGGAGAGAAGGAGAGCATGAGTCAAAGCCCCTCTCCAGCTTTCCTAGTAAGTTTGTATTTTCTTTTAAGTCTTGATTGACTGCGTATAATGAGGGGTTGAAGGATAGATTTAGCAGCTCATTGGTTGCTCAGTGCAGAAGCACAAGGTCTACCGTGTTGACTACATGCTTTTGCCTGACGACATCACTGGACACACATTGGTTGCTTGTAAACTGTTCGGCACTATTGTCGGTCAGACTGGTCATATGTCAATCAGCACCTACTGTACTTTAAAGTGTTACAGAGAGCGTTTGAACTACTTTGCGGATATGAAACAAAAAGACAATCATAATATCAGTCATACATATCAAATTCCCAGTTTATGCTACAAAACCAAGTTTATAAAAGGTTTTAAAAATAAGTTATAGTTGACAAAAAATTCCATGGCGTAGAGTAAGGCATTGTTGGTATAATAGATGGATACAGCTCAATGCATGATTAATAAAATTCAACAATACATTTCTTGGTAGTCCAGCAAATATTGCTATCAGGTTGTAAATCACAGCTGGCCTGGTACATTGTTTGCTGCCTTCAACCATTCGGGATGCACTGTTTCAGTTTCAATGACTCAATATTTTGGACAAAAAACTGACTAATGCAACTACGGACCAATTCTAACTATATCGTTTTTCTGTGGCTATGGCTAGAGATGTGCAATTGATGGTAGGGAGATTGTGATGTGCAAAACTCCCTGATCTTCTAAAAAAAAATAGGTTTGTCTAGTTGTGTCCAGTCCAAGTGGTGCTTGTACAGGCAGACCATCTATGGGAGGATGGACGTCAGCGTTGCGCAGCAGCTGAAACCTGGTCCTGACTGAGTCCGAATGCTCCTTGGCGACAATGTCAATGGCGTGCGTACTGGGAGCGGAGTCAGGTGCAGGAGAGCAGAGAGTTGTGAACAGGCGCACACTTTATTAAGGCAGGAGAAACCAACAGACGGACGCCACTGCGTCAAAACCTCCAGCCAATGCAAAAGTGCAAACGCGCAAACGGTCACAATAATATTGTATAAACACAATAACATACCTCGTGAAATAAAACACAGAATAAACACATACCAGTAAAGCACGTCAACATAGACACGTAACACAAAACAATCTCACACAAGTACATGAGGGGGAACAGAGGAATAAATACATGTAGTGTGATTGGGGAATGAAAACCAGGTGTGCAGGGAACAAGACAAAACAAATGGATAAATGAAAAATGGAGCGGCGATGGCTAGAAAGCCGGTGGCGTCGAACGCCGCCCAAACAAGGAGAGGGGCCGACTTTGGCGGAAGTCGTGACAGACAACAACACCAGGCTCTAGAGCATTGAAGCTGTAAAACAGGAAAATAGACCCCAAAAAATGTAGAAGACATTACAACCTTGCATAACATCAATTCACCTCCCAAGTATAGATAATAAGAATAACCTCATACAATGCAGTGAAAATGATATTCACCTGAAGTGCTGGTACTACTTGATCTGTGGTTGCGGCCTGAAGTACGCAGTCATGTTTTGTTGCCAGCCATAACTTTCCACCAGCACCATACCATTCTGCAGTCCAACCTGTTGTGGGATGTTGACCCCCGGTCACAGTGCTGTCCTTGACCACACCAGCAATTTCTCCATAGATTCCTGAAGGAAGACAGCCTGACTACATGTACCTGTGAAAAATACACAAATAATGTGAGATCAATTAAAGTAGTGCCAATCATGTTGGAGGTAAATGAAATAATGAAAACGTGTTGTTTATGCTTTACATTCCAAGTGTTGTCATCGATTCCTTGTGGAGACGCCACACTGCTGCTTTTGTCACATGAGATGGCAGCAGCTTTCCCCCAAAGTGTTTGTGTCTTGGGTGGCGTCCTGGTAATACTATTGCATTATCCTCTGCATAGTTGTTGACGAAGTTCACAACTCACTGCAAGTCCTCATGCTTCAGGTGTGACCTGTGCTCGCTTGGGCCGACTCTCTTTTTGATGAGAGGCATTAGAACATTCTCCTTGTATGACTGGTGGAGGAGAGTCAGTCGGGTTCTACTGATGCTGAAAGACAAATTCCAGATACAAATATACAGATACAATATTTTATCATTATTATACAAAATATGGCCGTAATCACCTCCAGACACACCTGGCTAACTAGAAGGGGTCATGTAATCATCTGTGGAGTCTTTTGTTTAGACATGTAGCTAGCTAGCTAGCTAAACAATGAACCATTATTCCAACCCATCACAGGAGGTTGGTGGCACCTGAATTGGGGAGGATGGGCTCGTGATAATGGCTCCTATGTAGTTATGTGGCAATATGAGCCAGGACCCCTTTAGTCATCACCTTGTTTTCTTTTGTTTATTGCATCTCCAGTTTTTGGTGATTTTGGGAGTATATGTTGTTGTCATATCATGGCCTTTATTTTCCTGACCTTTTCAGGTGGAATCATTGGCAAATTCAAGCACATATAGTATGCCTAATGGCCTATTTTAAAAGGATGGGGAATGATCCAAAACAGTTGTTCTGCCCTTAATGTGGGTTACTTTTGATGGCCCATCAATGTTGTGTCCTACGTCTGTGGACAAAATGTGGAGTCTAGTACAGAGTCGCCTTTGTGACTGTGTCCAGGGCTTTTCGTTGTGTCTAAGTAGCACCCTTCAACGCAGAGACAGGAGATTACAGTATCTCAGGCCCCTTCAAGAGAAAGCCACTAAACAAAAACAGCTTTCATTGACTCTAAGCTAGGAAACAGGTCTAGTCACTCAGTGGCTTTTTCCCAAAGGTATTCATTTGTTTGTTGTTACTGTACATGTAAGGGACTTTGTCATTTTTGCTTTGTTTACCAGTTGACATTCTTGCGGGTGACCTATTTAGTGGATCAACATGACATGGTTGTTGATCAGTGTTACCTGTGTTTTCCTACTGCATACTGTACCAGTATAACTCATAATATCACTAATTCACCCTATTGACTCGCGTCCGTGTGCCGCGTTTGATTCGAATCCAGGATTTTTAATGGCTCGTTCAATGATCCTGATTGAGATGTTCCAAGAAAAAGCATCACACCTGTCATTTGATCCTTCCTATCTATCATTGGATGCACATTATTCACACCCACACACTTCAAGTGCAATGATGTTAATTGCTACACATACATGTAAAATAAATGTAGTACATATTGTGGATTTACATCAACAATCATGGTCGCCATATTACCTGTGGCATCATGGGTAGTGTAGTAGTGTAGTGTAGTTGTCCTCATACGAGCCTTCCTCTAGCCCAGTGTTTCCCAAACTTGGTGCTGGAGCCCCCCCTGGGTTCATATTTTAGTTTTGGTCGTAGCACTACACATCTGATTCAAAAATCCAACTCATCGTCAAGCTTTGATGATTTGAATCAGCTGTGTAATGCTCGGGCAAAAATGAAAACGTGCACCCAGGGAGGGCCCCAGGACCAAGTTTGGGAAACCTTGCTCTAGCCTGTGTCTGCCCAGTGCATTGAGAATCCAGTGGTGCCCCAAATAATCAGGCTGATTGGATATCAGGCCAGTGGGACGGACAGGAAATGCTTTGATTGGGACTGGTCTGGAATGAGCGGTGAGGGTGATCCGTTTGGGTGATTACAGACTGGAGCCGGTGTGTGTTTACGTTGCTGTCGGCCTCCTCTCTGTTTTTACAGTCCCTGTCCCACTGGGGTTTCATTTACAATAGGGTTTTAACAGACTGGATTTATAACTTCCTCTCTATGTTATAATCAGTGTAAGGAGAGCAGACCTGAGTTTTTTTTAAACGATTTGAAATATTTTGCGTTTGCTACCTGGAGTGCAAGGAGGCTAAATAAAACACTTTTGAGACTTTTCTATTGGTTCCTTTGCGACAGGCGTACTGAATCAAGCACAGATCCAGTATTGAAAATACACTGAGTATACCGAACATTAGCCCTCACAACAGCCTCAATTCGTCGTGGACTCTACAAGGTGTCGAAAGCATTCCACAGGGATGCTGGCCCATGTTGACTCCAATGCTTCCCACAGTTGTGTCAAGTTGTCTGGATGCCCTTTGGGTGGTGGACCACACTTGATACACACAGGAAACTGTTAAGAGCGGAAAAAACCCAGAAGCGTTGCAGTTCTTGACACAAACTGGTGCGCCTGGCACCTACTACCATACTCTGTTCAAAGGCAATTAAATGTTTTGTCTTGTCCATTCACCCTCTGAATGGCACACATACACAATCCATGTCTCAATTGTCTCAAGTCTTAAAAATCCTTCTTAAAAATCCTTCTTAAACCTTTCTCCTCCCCTTCATCTACACTAATTGAAGTGGATTTAACATTGACATCAATAAGGGATCTCAATAAGGGATCATAGCTTTTACCTGGGTTCACCTGGTCAGTATATTGTATGTCATGGACAGAGCAGGTGTTCTTAATGTTTTGTTCACTCAGTGTAATTTCAAATAGAATTGGAACCCAGATCTGGTGTGTAGAGGGAGAGAAAGAATGATAGAGAATGATAGATTATTTTCTCTCTGTTACCTCGTTTTTCACTTTTGTACCGAACCTGCCTTGCTGTAGAAAGATACCCAGGGTCTTTTAAGAACCAGCTAGTTTTAGCTTGTTTGTGTTTGTGCCTTTGTTTCTTTTGTTGTTGAGAATGCAAGACAACGTGGGGCTCTTATATAGTCACGACCACAGGGGAGCTGTTGCTGATGGTCTAGATTAGAATAGAAACTTGGATAAAGTGGCTCCTCTCTCTCTCTGTTTCTGTCTATCTCTCTCTCTCTGTCTCTCTCTCTGTCTCTCTCTCTCTCTCTCTCTCTCTCTGTCCCCTTTCTCTCATTTTCTGTCTTTCTCTCTCCCCTTTCTCTCTTATTCTGTCTCTCTCCATCTCTCTCTCTCTCTCCAATCTCTCTCGCTCTTTCACCCCTCTCACCGACACACACATAATGCACTCAACGTAGACACAATATCCCTCCCCTCTCACCACACAGCAGCTTCGTCCAGTCAAGTGCGCTGCCCATAGGGTCCGTGCAGATGTTGTTTGGCCTCTCTGGCCCTGCGCTGTTTCCGACACACATCTCCACTGACTGACTCACAGCGCAGGGAGCAGAGACACGGTGGTAGCACATACACCACATGTGGGTGATGGTGAGGTGAAGCAAAGTTACTTAATGGTGACTCATGGTGTACCATTTATAGTCGGAGCACAACACACACACACACACACACACACACACACACACACACACACACACACACACACACACACCCCTTCCCTCTTCAGTGGATGTGCATATACAGGTCTCTTCTCATCATCTTTCCTTTCTGGTAATGTGAAAAGTTGCATGAGTAGATGACTAATCATGTGGAAAGGGTGACGCACATCTCTTTCCCGAGCCCAACTAGAACACTTTGTGCAATGCATAAAACAATGGAGAGAGTAGAGATGAAAGCCTTATCGTCTACCTCTATCTGTTGTGTACTGTTATTCTAAAGCAGTTACACCCCAAAAATATGCTCCTTCAACATTGAGACAACATTGAGACAACATTGAGGGAATAGGATGCCCACACCCATGCTGAGAGGATTTGTTAGGGTCGTCTTATGTAGGTCAGCCTATGTCAGCCAATAAATCCAATTATCATCAGCTTCTGAAGGAGTAGAAATGAAAGAAGAAATGGGCCTAGGGTCACCACAATCTCTGTGAGTGCGTTCCAGTTTTAGCTGAGATTTCCCTTTATGTTTCAGGTTCTACTGGACTAGACAACAGGACCGATACAAGACTATCCCAATATCTTTAGTATTGTAGCAGACTTCAAAAATACTATTTCAAATCATTAAAAATGCTTTTAAGCTGGGCTTGATTGAGCTTGCCTGGCGCAATGGAACCAATAGGATAGTTGCAAAAGATCTGGTACTCCAGACAGATGCGCATTTGAAATATTTCAAATAGTAGTTGAACTCAGGTCTGGAGTAAAGTGCATGAGGATGATCTAGTGAACGCCCTCCTTTGACTGTGACTCGCTAGGTCCTCCTCATCTAAATGTACATCGTGCTAACATCTTAAAACCACCTTATCAGCAGGGGAAGTAAACTGAATGATTCATGCACTCTTTTATGAGAACTTGAAACCTTGGATCTATTTTCAGCTCCACTCCATATGCAGTATTGCTGTTGCGGAGGGATTTAGAGAGGACTAAATAGTTTTAGCTTTTTTTCTCCCCCCACCCTCTCTCTCTCTCTCTCTCTCTCGCTCTCTCTCTTTCTCTCTCTCGCTCTCCCCCCCCCAGTGATCTTTCTCATCATATGGAGACCAAGGTCATGCCTGAAATACAATAGACGTGTAGACATCTGGTATAATACTGTGGAAAGTTAAATCTATATGAATGGCCCTGCCGCAGTAGATTCTCTCTGATGCACTCCTCGCGGTTCAGTGGAAGTAAATCACAATGTTCTCTTATTACCCTGACTGGAATGAGGGCATAGAGAAAGAACATGAGGGATCATCACCCCCCCCCCTGTTTGCCACGGCTTAAAGAGAATGACATCACGGAAATAAAAAATAAATGAGGATTATGGGTAGGCTATTGTGCCGTATGTGATTACCAGGGCTTCCACATTCCCCTAGTGGGAAGAGTGACTACAGGCTGACATCTTTTATTTATTCTTGTGATTTTAACCACAATGAATGGATGAAATACGGAAATGTGGTGCACCACAAATATCCCTGTTTTTGGCCCCTGACAAAGATCATGCTTTCTGGATGTTTCAAACAATTGTAGGAGTCTGTCAGAGCTTTATTTCTTTATACATACACTTATTACCCCGTCTGAGGAAAGAAGACACTTTTCAACCCATATGATCTAGTACATAATAAAAGTATAATAAAACATATACAAAAATACTTAAACAATGTGAAGGAATAAGCCTTTTCATACATTTATAATATGTCCATATATAGTTATAATCTGTTGTAGAAACATCTACCCAAGATCATTCACGTTCTTTATTACTTTACCAAACGTATCACGACATTAGTGATGTTCACAAAAAATAACAGCTTTTGACTGTCTAAATCAACATTTGGGCCATTTAAACAGCGTGTGTCCCTGCTATAGACAAGGGGAGACGGGCGATGTAAAGCATATGCAAGGTCTCTGCCTCCGATGTACAACAAATGTTTGACTTCCACACAAAATGACTTTGTTACTTATTTTAGGTTTAAGGTGGTACGTCGCACTCTTTTTATTTCTTGTATTCCGATCCACCTGCTCGAGACAAATGCAACGATTGCGTTGCCACGTCTGTGCGGTGAAGCAGTCGAGCTGAATAAATGTTTTAATCAGGACCGCGTCTTTGACGTAACGTTGCAGTGAACTTGATTTCACCACTCTCTCTGAAAACACATCCATCACGTACTACGCTGAATGTCCTTTGAAGAAGCAATAATGTAAATGAATCTAATGATGCAGCCGACCACCGGAGAAAGGCTAATACACGAGTATTCGACAGAGGACGTTGATGTTATCCCAGGATGGCTGTCTTGTGACATCTGAAATGGTGTGAAATCAAGAAAATAAGTGATGTAAACATATACAAAAACATTGGGGGTAATTCTAGTGCCAGATTTCAGGGGACTGTCAGCATATTATGGTGTGTTTCTTTTTCCACTCTGGTCAAAAGTCTTCCACATATAATTTATTTTGATGTGGTTTTGGTGGAGATCGAGCTCAGCTCAAATAGGCCACACACAGCTGTAATGGAGTGTGGAGAGGGGTTTTTTACCCAACTAAATTAGATCTATTTTGGTGTGACATTTGAGGGAATTGCCAGTGAGGGGAGCAGGATGGAAGATACCGCACTCCCCCTCCCCAAGGCTTCTGAAGGACATCACCTGTGACCCTGACACGGGATTGGATGGTGAAAACCGCCCCCTTTTCAGGTTACTTATCCCAGTTCTACCTGGCTGTCAGTCAGCCGGCTCTGAAATCCATCTTCTGCTCTTTTTCAATCGAGGGCCATTTATTGCCATTGCCATCTATTGTAGATGGCTGGTTCTGCTGATGCATAAAACCCAATGGAATTTTGTGTCAATTGAAAGCCTGGTGGATAGGTCACGTGCCCCAACGCACTGTCCTTTGTCTTTTTGACCATCGTTCTGAAACACGCACTCGTTCTCGTTGCTGAGTGTCGTTTTTGTCCTCTCTCTGCTCAAGAGGCTCTTCTTGGCTGCTGGATCTAGTCCTAGAATGTAATGTTGTGTTGTGTTTGAGTAGCCTATCCTAATCCAACTGTCATATATGCTGTGGGATACTAGTGGATTTATCCAATATTTTTATTCAACATTGATATGAATCCATATAATCACCGGTGTTAGATTATCGCATATGTGGACAGCCTACATGTGGAATGGAATTGTAGAGAGGAGGAGTTGTGTCGTGTCCTCAGAGCTTTACAAGCATTTTTTTCTCCGCAAAAAAAACCAAAACATTTCACCTTTCATGGGAGTGCGATGGTTGGGTAGCGAGGTTGAATTTTACATTTAGTTTTGACCCCTTCTGTTTTCTCCGCAGCCGCAATGTCCTGAAAGACAGTAGATATATGAATTATTTATCTGTATTTGAACATATTAAACTTGTAATGTCCTTGTCCCACATTTTATCCTCAAGGGCATCCAACAGACCTGTTAAAAGAATGGAAGGCCTGATTGTAAAATCGCCTCTTGCAGCATTCAAATCTTCTAACATGAATCCTACATCAATTTACTTTAATCTTGGAGAATGAATTGTCTGAAATACATGTTGTGGTAGTTCGGATAAAAGCTGGATGAAATGCAGGGGAAGCTTTAGCCATTTTAAGCATTTAAAAAGTGGTGAATCCATACAAGCAAAGAAGCTAGCGTTTCGTAACGTCTTAGCAACATACACTGCTTTACCAAAAGTATGTGGACACCTGCTTGTTGAACAGCTCATTCCAAAATCATGGACATTAATATGGTGTTTATCCTCCCTTTGCTACTATAACAGCCTCCACTCTTCTGGAAAGGCTTTCCACTAGATGTTGGAACATGCGGGAACTAATGCCACAAGAGCATTAGTCAGTTCGGGCACGGATGTTGGGTGATTGGGCCTGGCTCGCAGTCGGCATTCCAATTCATCCCAAGGTGTTCGATGGGGTTGAGGTCAGGGATCTGTGCAGGCCAGTCAAGTTCTTCCACACTAATCTCAACAAACCATTTCTGTATTGACCTCATTTTGTGCATGTGGGCATTGTTATGCTGAAACAGGAAAATGCCTTCCCCAAACTGTTGCCACAAAGTTGGAAGCACAGAATCGTCTAGAATGTCATTGTATGTTGTAGCGTTAAGATTTCCCTTCACTGGAATTAAGGGACCTAGCCCAAACCATGAAAAACAGCCCTAGACCAAAATTCCTCCTCTACCAAACTTTACAGCTGGCACTATGCATTGGGGCAGGTAGCGTTCTCCAGGCATCCGCCTAACCCAGATTAGTCTGTCGAACTGCCAGATGGTGAAGCGTGATTCATCACTCCAGAGAACGCGTTTCCATTGCTCGAGAGTCCAATCTGGCTTTAGAAGATGCTCATTCCAATGATACTTGCCTTATCCACCTTTTTGACACAACAAGCAGGAAAGTGAGAAGGGGAACTATACAGGAATGGTCATGTTAGACTTGCAGAAAGCTTTTGACACAGTGGACCATGATATTCTCCTGATGAAACTGAAATGCATGGGTCTAAATGGTGTAGCAGTGAATTGGTTTGGGTCTTATCTCACCAACAGAACACAAGTATGTAATGTTGGCGATGTTCTGTCAGAGGCCAAATAAATATCCTGTGCAGTACCGCAGGTATCAATTTTAGGGCCTCTCTTATTTCTTATATGCGTTAATGATATGCCAAGTACAGTAAAGTGCTTTATGCTGATGACTCAGCCATACTGGTATCAGGGATGGATACAGTTTACATAAAGGAAACCCTGAGTAAAGAATTGCATTTTGTTAGAGATTGGTTGACTGACAACAATATGTCGCTAAGTTTGGGAAACACTTTAGTGATTTTGTTTGGAACAAAACGTAGATTGCTTAGGGCTGACAATATAAGGGTAAACTATGCAGACAAGGAGATTGAACCTAAAACAAGTGTAACTTATTTTGGTGTGTCCCGAGATCAATCCCTTTCTGGAGATCTGATTGCTGCTGAAATGATTTCTAAAATGGCGAATAAATTGAAATGATTGATATTTTAACATCGAAGTTAAGAAACTGCTTGTCTCAACCTTGATCCCGTGTCATTTTGATTATGCCTGCTCTGCTTGGTATAGTGGGCTATCAAAAAAGTTATATGCAGGGCCTGCAAAATAATGTTATCAGGTATATGCTGAATGTCCCCCCTAGGACCCACACAGGGGTACAGGACTTCCGGGAGGTGGGCATGTTGCCTTTGGAGTCAAACTTAATTAAACTTAATCATTATGTTTGACATCTTAAATGATCTTGCCACAGGTTATATGAAGAACCACATTGATATGCTCAATAACCAACACAGTTACAATACCAGATCTAGTGTTATGTCTTGTAAAATGTTCATTTGAACAAGGTTGTCTAAGTAAGAGAAACCACTCCACTGCCCCTTGTGCCCCCTACTGCTGGTCAGGAGTATTTATTTGAATTACATGTATGATGTGCAATGGACAGAGTGTTTTAATGTGAAATGAATATGGTTGATTTTTAAGGTTAGGGAGAAGTGAAGTGAATAGTGTCACTTTTTAGGATGTCAATATAAATGAATGTATTTATGGTTGTTTGTAATTTTGTCTTGCCTTTTGTCATTATATGTGTTATTGTTTTTACCACCGAGGACCACTTTGGAAAAACAGGCATTTTAATGAATACTTTCAAGTGATATCCTCTGGTTCTACGTTGTACATTTTGTTGTATATGTCTGTTACTCAAAATAAATCCCATTCAATTACGGCGAGCTTTACACCACTCAAGCCGATGCTTGGCATTGTGCATGGTGATCTTAGCCTTGTGTGCGGCTGCTCGGCCATGGAAACCCATTTCACGAAGCTTCCGATGACAGTTATTGTGCTGACGTTGCTTCCAGAGGCAGTTTGGAAGTCGATAGTGAGTGTTTCAACCGAGGACAGACAATTTTTACACTCTACATGCCGTTGTTACTCAGAGACATTTCCACTTCACAATAATAGCCGGGGCAGCTCTAGCAGGGCAGGAATTTGACGAACTGACTTGTTGGAAAGGTGGCATCATATGACGGTGCCACGTTGAAAGTCACTGAGCTCTTCAGTAAGGTCATTCTACTGCCAATGTTAGTCTTTGGAGATTGCATGGCTGTTTACTCGATTTTACGGGTGTGGCTGAAATAGCAGATTCAACTAATTAGAAGCGGTGTCCACATACTTTTGTATATATAGTGTAACAGTCAATAAATGTATCCTAGATTCAAGTATCTAATTGATACTTGATGTCATAAAGTGTCTTAATAACAGCTGTTCTTTCATTGTTGTGCACATGTTCAAATGCACAGTAAACTACCTCATATTACTGTATAGCCAAGTTATGACAAACCACACAGAGTCCCATAAAGTATCCCTTCAATACCATTGGTAGGTTCATTCAGAGAATAATAGGACTGATTAGAGCCAGATAAATTCATAGGACTTTCTGCAGTAGTCTAATTATGGTGTTCCCAAATGACATACTTGAAAATACTTGCTAAGTGGACATATTTGCCTTTTTTTCAAGAAATCCTTATATATTACAATAATATGCAATATTTATCTTGCTCATTAGACAAAACTATAGTAGCACTGCCCTTGAAAGTGTTTTGAGAAGTGCAATTCCGATGGACAAAGTAGAAAATAAATATGGGTTGTCATTAACCTGTTTTGTGAGAATACGAGCTCTCACTGAAGTTGAATACAATAGTAATTGTAGTATTGTGTTATCAGCCCGTACACATGTAAAGTGTATGTCATGAAAACATCAAGAAAAAAACCCAGCCTTTTATCTTGGTTCCATGCACCAACACAGCCTGTTGGACCATGCTTTATTTTCCTCAGTATTTCTTTCCATTTGTTTGCTAAAAGTATTTGTTTGCAAGATAAATGGCTGCTCTGGCAGGCGAGGTGACGGCCTACACGAAGATGATATTGAATTGATTTCTGAAATGTTGCAGAACGGACTGCTTGATGTGTACCCCGAGACATGAATCATAAAAATTCTATTAAAAAGCTCTTGAATGGCTGACACTGGAATACCATTTGTGATGATTAATTTTCCCCAGTCATTATAAAGGGAGTCAGCATCAGATTGCCTCTGACAAAATTGCTTTTCATTCCCTGGTGAATACCCTCAGTGTGCTTTTGAGAGTGCAAAACCATATTTCTCAGCATAATATTATGTCAAGATGGCCCTTGAAGATACCACAGTGAGGCTTCCTTCTCTACCACCTGATTTACATATGCAGAATCATGAGAACGTTTTTCACCTTGTTCTGATAGAGGGAGAGAAGAGTTATTTAGTCACCTTAGATACAACTCATGACGTCAAGACTGTCAGGGGAATTTAGTTAACTCCATCTCCACCAAATTCAGTTCAGGAATTTGATTGAAATCCCATTATTAATCAGAACATTGAGAAATGTTAGTCAATGTGAGGATCTTTAATTCAAAGAGTTAAAGTAATTGACCCCAACCCTGGTGTTTGTTGCCAGTGCTCCACGAGTAAAGATTTGTTTGGCTTCTTGATTAATAAGCCATTCATCTTCAAAAGACATTGAAGTAAATTATTTTCATCATCACAAACAGATTTCTTTGTTTGTACATGCTCCTGCTTTCTGGGCTGACTCTGAGGCCCCCTAGTCAGAGAGAGCTTTACATCATTCTGCATTATAACATGCTCTAGGATTGATTTCAAAAGCTGAGTGAGCACATTAGTATTGGTTATTAAAGTAGGATTTGTATATTCATGTTTTCCTACGTAGAGAAGCATGTGCAGTTGTGGTTTCAGTTGAATTCATGGTAGTTTAATCTCCTACTAGATGACTGTAATTTGTGGCATCATGAACGATGGCATTTGCTGTTATATTTTATTTCATTATCTCAACTCCTATGCTCTACACTCTCACCATATCACTCATTTTACCGTAAGAACTCGAGTTAGCAAGGTTTCCAATGTGTTCATCACAAATGGAAAATAAACTGAAAATGTGAACCTTGAACTTGAAACTCATCCCATCACCTTGTCTCCCCTCTCAGAACTACTCCAGTCAGGGCCGAGGAAGCAACAGTGGAGGAGGAGGGGATGAAGACTACGAGATCCCCCCCATTACGCCCCCCAACCACGCGGATCCTTCTCTGCTGCACCTTATGGACCCTGAGTCAGGCTACACCTTTCACTCGCTGCCCCACAACGGCCTGCTCAACCCCTACTCCTACCCGGAGCTGCCCGCAGCCCTCATGATGTCCAACATGCTGAGCCAAGATAGCCATCTTCTCTCGGGGCATAACATGCACTCGGTAAGATTCACCAGTTACAGTCTTTCTCCTCTTCTGTCTCTTCCTCTTTCTCCTCCTCACTCATCCAGAGCTGCAGGTTGGTTTATGTATATCGTCATGGAATGTTTGCGAACACTTTTCTTAAAGCCTGCAGGTATAACGCATTAGGATGCAGTTATAATGCATTGCACGACTTGTTTATGAGCATGTATGACAATTGAATTGGTTGTTTTGTCGTCGTTGGACTGTTGTTAGGGTTGGTATGAAGGTATAACCAGTATTTGTTTGCCAATGCAGAGTAGGATTCAATTCAATGGTTTGTTAATTGCCACATATTTTCAGTGTGGCTTCATAAGGGACATGTTCTGGTTTTAGAACAGGGAAACACGCTCGTTTCAATTTGCAGCCGTCTAACAGGCCTATTACAGAGTGTGGAACAAAAGCTTACAGAGACCCCAGCAGACACATGCAACAATTTTGCTTTACACATGATGCTTTTTAACTCCCAGACCTTTGCGACAGACTCCTTCATGTCTATTCAAATCGTCAAACTCAAAAAGATTTGATTCGCTCAAAGTGAACACAGAAAGGGAGCAACGAGCTGTGCGGTGCACATTTTCATTCAGTCTCTAATAGACAAGGCGGAAAAAGGGGGGTCTTGGAGGAGAAAGGGTTCTCCCTTGTCAGCTACTTTTCTCCTTCATAAGGATGCCGAGGACCTCCATTCCAACGCCAGTAAGCGTCTATTTCACGTGTTAAACATGGTTCACACTGAACATGCAAACACCCCTGGCGTACACATTCAAGTTTTTTAATCACGAAATCGAACGAGATGAATTATGGAGGACCTGCGTGTGAATAATTCAGTTTTATATACTTTCATCTGACACAAATATAACTTTTGGGTTATAAATATTCATGGTTTAATGTGAGCATCCGTGGCATTTATCCTTGGTTAATCAGGTCTTATGCGATTTTGGAATCAAAGTGCATATGTTGTACATTTTATGTGTGTGGCAGACTGGGCTTAAGTCACTGTGTTGAACATACCAGTGAGCTGAATATGGGTGGTATAGTGATATATAGTAGGCTACGTATTGTGTTTTTTTTGCGTTTATTTCTTTAGTTATACATTTGCCAGTGGTCAGAAAATGCTCGAGCTACTATTTGTCATAGCAAAGACCGCATTAATTGACACAATTGGAATGAGGCATGCACGGGTGCGTGTTCATGTGCATGCCATGCGTATGTGCTTACGCGCACAAACATAGACATTTACGTATGGGAGAAAGCTGCTCCCTTTCCTACTTGGTGTATTAGGCCAATAACATTTCTTTGAGAAAGAGAGTCCTGGTTTATTAACAGCTTTTGTTTCACCTTTGCCATAATTTATTTTCAAGTAGTCCTTCAGGGTAATGTTCCATTTTCTTATTTCACACCCCCTTTTCTCATAAATGAATCGTCATCGCCATAAATCACTGCACAAACAGAGACTTGCACACACCGTGAACGGTCCAAAGATTTATGTAACACATTCATGTTTTCCACTTCCTCATTTTAGTACTACTCTACTGGAGCCTGGCTAATAATAGTGACTATTAATATTTCCTGTTGCCTAGCAACCTGAGCAAGTAATAGCTTACTCTGGGAAAAAAAGATAACCGATAAGGAAAAAAATGTAATTCATTTATTATCTCTGGGGACAAGAGGAGCTTATTTCTCAGGCAGAGGCATGGAAACGTATAGCATGAAATATCTTAAAGGAATTGAAGATGAGGATGTTTCATTTGACGTTTTTCCTATGATGTCAATGAACCTTAATTTCATGCCAATAAAGGCATAATTGACAGATGAAATTCATATTTTTGTCATAGCCACAGCACGGTATTTGTGTTTTAGGAACATACTGTGTCGAAAAAGGCAGAAAGTGCGGTTTTTCAACGTGGGGTAATGCAAAACATAAAGGTTTCCTTAGTATTCGATGAAGGCATATGCTGATCATTATTATTATTACATTGAAACATTATAATTCATTGTCAAGTGTTTTCTTTCATTGTAGCTGTACTGTAACCGATAAGAAAATGAGTTGATTCAACAGCAATGCCTCAAGCAAACAGTCCATATCAGCAATGATAACTATCCTACAGGGTATGTAAACTCCTTTACAAATACAGAACTACAAGCTCAGCTGGAGCAATAGACATTGCTCATCTCTGGGGATGATGTTGCTGGTTTGAGTACAACATTTAGCCTAAGGCTAAAGCTCAGGAAACTTCTCTCTGCTTTAGGATTCTCCATGCACCTCATGGTCTCACATCGCAAACAGTTTTAAAGAGATAGTTCAGGGAAATTACATACTCTTAATATGTGTTGTCTAACCTTGAAAGCAGTCTTTAGGACAAGGAGTGACGGCAATCCTTTTGCTTTTGTTAAACTAGCCACTATTTTTTAAATATGTACGTTTGCTGAACTACCCCTTTAAAGGCACATGTGTCATACTCATTCCACGGAAGGCCCAGGGTCTGCGGGTTTTCGCTCCTCCCTTGTACTTAATTGGTGAATTAAGGTCACTAATTAGTGAGGAACTCCCCTCGCCTGGTTGTCTAGGGCGTAATTGAAAGGAGAAAAAAAAAACACAGACACAAAAAAAAACTGAACCCGTGGAATGAGTTTAACATCCCAGATTTAAGGCATTACAGTATTGTCAGCAGTTGATCTGACCATGAGCATCAACATAATTGTAGAAATAGACATAGTCATATAAGCCCACTTGTTCATTTCTTGTCATAGATGTCTCAAATTGATTTTTTTTTATTACTGAGAGCAGTGGCACAAATATCCCAAATCTCTGGTCACTGGTGGAGCACATGATAATACCCTTCCACTCATTTAGAAACCTCATATTCTTTTCTATGAATTAATCTCATCTTTGACAGGCTCCTCCCTCTCAGTTCATTCTGACTGCTCAGAAGGCTAAATAATTAGCTGCTAATTCACAGGATGATCTGCAGGAGATGGGGGGGAAAATGGGCTGAAGCAACTAAATGTTGATACGATATGTAGCTTTTGACTTGGATATGAAAGTAGTAGTATTTTTTATGATAGTTAAATGAAATTCCTATTTACGTCAAGCTACTGTATGTTTCATCTGAGACTTTGAATCTTAGCCTGCCTTTCTACAATGCATTTGTATGTAGTAGCTGACAACAAACTCTGCCTTTGTTGCTAATTACAATAATGACATACCACACGTTTAAACAGCTAGCAAAATAAGTTTCCAAAACATGCTGGAATGGTTCGGATATGTTATCCTTAATTAGAAGTTTACGGTGGCTTGTTATCGGTAAAGTCAGCGGCCCACTACTCATTTGGCTGAGGTGCTTTCCAGTGGTCAGACGGCAGCAGCCGACACTACTTATAGAGTAAAGTCTATCGACATGGGTTCTCCAATGCCCAAAAAACTCTGTTGTCTAAGGGCAGACGAACACAAAGTTTGAATGGGACATTGAACAATACTTCATTTCTAAGCTTGATGGAGATCTCATTATGCCTGCATGGAGACCTATCACTGTCAACGTTGCTTTCTCCTCAGTGTGCTACTGTGGGGGGCGTCATGTTTGACTGGCCACCAGATCCCGAGCCTGGATCGTCTGGCTTATGTTTGCAAGAAGAAGAGGAGGGAATTATTTGAAAAAGAGGAGGGAATTCTCCGGCAGGCGGCAATGTGTCGAGGATGGGGACAGGCACAGTGCCAAGGGGGACGCCGGGACGTTTAAATATTAAAACTGAACGCCAGCCGACGTCTCCTTACAAGCATAATGAGGGTGGTTTGGCAAACTGCCCACCGCCCCAAAAGCTCAGTATAATCTGCAAGTTAATGTAGAACTCACATTGTTCGAATTAGGGGATTTGTTCAATCTAGTTAAACATGTGGAGCTACGTAACTATTTCTGGCAGGGTGCATCTGTCATTAGACCACAGGCTGTCCGTATTCAGGAATATCTGTTGTCTAAATACTTTAAATTTGGGTTATTGTTAGACTATGAATAGTGTCTAGTTGACATTACTGTTGTGATGCAAAGCCAATGTTATTTTCAGACTGTTGAAGGCCATACTTGCTTTATCAATATAAAAAATAGTTGACTATGCTGCTACCCAATAATAACACACTGAAGGGATAGTTCATCCTTATTAGAAAATGTGTTTAAATGGAAATCAATGTACTCAATATCACATGTTTTAAATGACATGCCCAAGTATAGAATACTGTCTCCTTGTCCATAGACTCCGTTCAGGGTAAGGGACCAATAAACAATTCTTAAATTTGGATGAACTATCACTTTAATCATGTGGGGTGTTTTACAGGTACTTCTAGATGTTCTTTATAACCCGTTTTAGATCTACACAAAGTGTTAGTTTTGAAACTGCCTGTGGCTGTTTGTGTGTGTTTTCGGCATACATTTTAGTCAGACTCACTGAATGTTAGCTTAACTTAATTTAATCTGTTAAAGGAAATGTGTATTGCATCACTTGGCCTTTAGGACATAGACCGGGGCATAGACAGCGAGGAAAAACAACACAACCATTTTAAAAGCAGCAACACAAAAAGTGTATCGATGGCTGCAGTTATTGACAGAATCATAGTACATGGAAAGCGAATCAAATGTTGAACAAGGTCAGAAAGAGCCAGTCACATATTGTACAAATCAGTATCTGATCTTAAAAACATGAATGGTCATATTCAAACAGCATAACCTCAGGATGAATAATAATGATTACATGTGGGGCTAAAGATGGACGATTTCTGCTGTTTGAAGTGAAGTTAGCAATGAAGTCCCATTCCAGACAGTCTGGGCAGGCCTGAGACACATCTAATGTGACCTGCCTGCACCGTTGCCTTCAACTGGAACATATATGACATCTTGTTTCACTTTCACAGGAACTCAATAATAGTCAGGGCACTATGATTCAGTGTATAATAAAAGTACAGCTTTGCTTTTGGATGCTCGTGCATGGATGAGAGTAAAGAAATGAAGAGGTGTGTTAAAGGATTAAACATCAAAAACAAATGAGCATTCATTGCAGCCATGAATATTCATGCTGCTAATTCAAATAACCTTAGGCGACTGTTAAGACAAATTAATATTTAAAACAGCATGGTCGTAGAGTTTTTGTAACATTGCATGAGCTGACTTTCTGAGATTATGAGTATGTTATAATTGAGTAAACAATTGAATTTGGAGAAGCACTTTTTATCCTGATGAAAATAGTTATACATTTTCATGTTGCAGTACATATTAGTTCCAGTACAGTAAAGTACTCTAAGGTAAGATTTTATCATGGAGAGAAGAAGCACAAAAGGGAGAAGCATACTCACTATTTAGTATAACTAACATAAACCTAGTACAATTATAACATCAGTATCCAGAAAGTAAGAGCAGAGGGAAGGAAGCGATTTACCAAATTGATACGCACCCCAGAGAGTGAGTAGAAAGGGCACTGACAGACTACACAGACTGAACATGTTGCTTTTCCATGCTAGTCTGAAGAGGGGAACCTGCTTACAGTACACATAGACAGTGGGACACAAAGCCTATTTAAAAGGGGCTTGCCATTTCCTTTGAAATGCTAATTAAGCCCTGCACACAACAAGCCATTATTATAGTCATTTGTTTAAATTAAACGCTCTGTGATTCTACAATAGCAGCCGTGGCCCCGCGCACAGGGAAGCCATCACTCTCACCCAGGGAGCGACTGTGGTTAGGGTTAGACAGTCTGTTCGCAGGATTAGGCCTTACTACCTGCTTTCACCAGCAGTAGCGTTCGCTCAACACAGCTGCTGTAGGCCTACGAGCAAGAGAGGGTGTAGCATACATACTGTAGGACTACTGTACAACCAGTAACACTTTATTTGAAAGGGCTTCATAACGACGACTTCATAACACATTCAGTGCATGACCATTTCTTCATGGCAATGACCGCAAGTTAATATTTACATTATCTCGCGTGTCGTCCTTTGGGGCGTGAACACAATAGGGCCTACACAATTTACTTGACTGTTATTTCTGTTGTGGAATTGATTGAATGTTATTTCAAAGCATAAGTGAAGTTTATAGAGAATAATAGGCCTGAACCTGGAGCGTTGCTCATTTTCTTGTCTTCCTTTTCCCTTTCTTTAAATCGTGTTTGAAGGGGATCCAAATAAATGGTGCTGTGCTACAAGTGAATTTGACACACATTTTTCATCTAGTCTTTTCGTATGAGACAGTGCACGTCAGCAGCCAAACAAAGCCTGTTGCACCAACAACAGCCCTCCCCATCCTGACAATTAGTAATTTGTTATGTTTACACACCATCTCTGTACCATCTCATTGAGGGGAGCAGAGAGAAAGAGGAATGAGTCGTACTGGCAGAGCATGTGGTATAAGGTGTGCACATGGAGGAGATTATAGTTTTGACTAAGCTCACTTATGCTTTTCGCAGGAGCGGAAAGAAGTTGGAAAATAACCCCTGACTTGAATTAATGGGTACGCCAGCAGCTCAAGTCAGCTAGGCTTTCTACAGCAGCAGGTAGAAGCAAGCAGTTAGCTCCTATACAGCCATAAGCCAAGCCAAGTTGATTAGGGATACCGGGAGACCCTATCGTTTGCATTGTTATCGGAACGTATGGTTCACTAAAAAATTAAGCGTCCCTTTATGAACTTATAGACATCTAACCTTTTAAATGCATTATGAGCTTAGTCAGTGTTTCCCCTATATTCATTTTAAAAATGGCATGGCATGGGGCCCCATTGATTTTGTTATAATATTTTGAGTCACTGAGATAGCATAAGAGCACGACCTAAGCCATGGCAAATTGTGTAGAATTGCAGGCAATTTGCTTTAAAATAACAACATATTGTCTCTGCGGCCAAGAGTAGGACATAAAAAAAATTGGTTGGATAACCACCCTACTCCCCCCGCTAACTTTGCCACCGCTGATGAAAAATATCCCAGGGGAAACACTGGCTTAGTACAGCTGGCTTACCCTGTCATAACCTGAAATGTATAGTTGTAGTACGCCATTGTTTATTTATGTTTTTAATGTAATTTGAGTCTTGACACCACAATGCATTGATTCATGTTGATCTCATGGAGTGTAGTTAAGAGTAGCTACATTTGAATTGAAGGGTAGTTACAGTGGTACTGTAAGAGTAGTTACCTAACCCCACTCCTCTATTTGCCAAACAAAGTGGCAGGGGCAGGCTGGTGAAATGACATATTGTGCCTTTAAAGTGTTAAGGCAGATATGCCATGTCAATATGCAGCAGAATATTGCTCTGGAGTGTTTTTCCTTTCTTTTTCCAATAGAAAATGAAAGTTTGATTGATATCAATAGGTTGTGGCCCTGTGATGCCTCTGTTGCCTGACATTCTGTTGCTGGCCATCTCTCCTGCTGGTCTGATGTTTACAGAGAAACACAGCAAATGGCCATTAAAGGGTCCAAATTTTTCCATCGGGCTATTGCTATGGAAATAACCCAGCAGCGTTTGATTAATAGTTCATGTTTGAGTAATAGTTTTATCTTCTTGTATTGCTTCTCGGTCTGCAAAGCCCCATTCAGAGTGCCATGTCAGATAGAAAACGAAGAAAATATCATCCAAATCGACTCAGGTTTTTTAAAAACTTTTTGGGACTCAATGCTGTTTTCAGGTCTCTCCAGAGATGTTTGATCGGGTTCAAGTCCGGGCTCTGGCTGGGCCACTCAAGGACATTCAGAGACTTGTCCCGAAGCCACTCCTGCGTTGTCTTGGCTGTGTGCTTAGGGTCGTTGTCCTGTTGGAAGGATCTCTCTGTACTTTGCTCTGTTCATCTTTTCTAGTCTCCCAGTCCCTGCCGCTGAAAAACATCCCTGCAGACAGGTGTGTGCCTTTCCAAATCATGTCCAATTAATTGAATTTACCACAGCTGGACTCCAATCAAGTTGTAGAAACATCTCAAGGATGATTAATGGAAACAGGATGCACCTGAGTTCAATTTCGAGTCTCATAGCAAAGGGTCTGAATACTAATGTAAATAAGTTATTTCTGTTTTAAATTTTTAATACATTTGCTAACATTTATAAAAACCTATTTTCACTTTGTCATTATGGGGTATTGTGTGTAGATTGATGAGGGGAAATAGTAATTAAATCCATTTTAGAATAAGGCTGTAACGTAACAAAATAAGGAAAAAGTCAAGGGGTCTGAATACTTTCCAGATCCACTGTAGGCCTACCTGGTTTGAAAATGAGCATTTAATTCCCCCACCTCTAAATAACACGGTTGTGTACAGAAACCCACTGGGGCCAATTAGAACGTGAGCAGAGTCAGGAAGTGCGTGGCAGATGCTTTGCCACTCTTTATGAAGAGCCGACCTCCAGGGGCCTCTCCAACAGCTCGTTAGCAAAGTGTTAATGTAATTAGTTTTCACTTAGGACTGTTTTCACCACATTATCAAATACGAGGGCTCAGCAATTTGTGCTTAGTTAGGTCCACCGCTGGGCAAAGGCTTTTAAAAATGTCTCCTTTAGGGTTGACAGTAGTGCCATTGTACATACTATAATTATATATACAGGGTTTGGGAGTAACTGATTAAATGTACAAAACAATGTCAGTATCTTTTCCAGAAATCATCAAGAAATCTGAGGTTTTACATTGCGAGATGCCTGCCTTGGTTGCAATGTAATCAGTTACATGCAGGAATGGAATTTAAGGATTTTGGGTACTAGCCATCAGGCTAGTTGAGAACATTTTGTACTAGAAAAGTTCTAGCCTCAGGCTAGCGGGCCATCTTCATTTCCATCCTTGGTTACATGTAATACCAGCAAAAATATTGTAATCAGATTACAAATATATATATTTGTTGTTAAACTAGAGGATTACTCCTTAGATTACTTTGACATTCAGAAATTATGTATGTGGAAAAAAAATACGTTGCGTTACCTTGCTGTGTTCTCAATGACATTCAATTCAGCATTGAAAAAAAGGCGGAAGTTTAAGTTTGTTCCACCTGAGCGAGTCTGTTACACACCAAATGCATTTGTTGGATCCTTTTTGTCTTCTAATGCCTCTTGAGGGGAAAGTAATCCAAAACTAACTGAACGTAATCCAATTACATTTCTGAGTTTGGGTAATCAAAAGTGCAGTTACTGTTTACAATTTGGGACAGGTAACATTTAGAAAGTAATGTACCCAACCATGTGTATATATATGCCATTTAGCAGATGCTTTTATCCATAGAGACTTACATTGAGAGCAGACTTTTTTATATCAGTGCCACAGCGGGATTTGAACAGAGCCACACACGACCCATCATTCATATTTTGTAGGTTTAGTTCATATCAACCTAATCTGTTATCCTTTTAAATGGAGGTTATTGGTAGATGTCATGTCTGGTGTGCAAGTTTTGTCTGTATGCTGTATGTTTGAGGGAAAACGATGTCAATATCTTTTCCATAAATCATCAAGAGTTCTGAGGTTTTCCGTTGCCGAATGCCTGCCTTGGTTGCAATTTCCTGAGTCAAAGAGCCTGGGCTATAATATTAATTTCCAACCAATATAATCATGTCTTAAATATCATGTGCCACATACATTTACACTTCCTCTTCATAATTGTTTGGTCTGAACAGTATTTCCTTTTGATTTGTGTGGTTCTCTGCACATATGCCTGGATATACTCAGGGTCATGATGTTCAGTCAGACTTACTTACAGAGGAACAGTATGACATGCGTTTCCAGATGTGTGTGGTATATAGTTAAAGCATAAACGTCAGTCTCTTGTTGGTATAGGTAGGGCTATGACCATGTGACTTGACTAGGAAAAACTCTGCCAATCTATAACCAGGAAAAACCAATAACCAGTCACCACAGTTCAAGCCATGCCCACTTTGCTTTTTCTAAACCTGCAAAGGCTTATAGACAACAGCTGCATTATTAAGCACTCCTTATAAAAGTCAGTTGTTGGAAGAGTCCATTTTCCAGGGAGCTAAGGGGGTACAATAACCAGGGATGGGCAAACATTTGAAAATAAAATGGCAAACTACAATTACAAAATACCATAAAGATCAATGTATCAAAATAAACTACACAATACTTGTATTTTGAAATGTATTTAATCAAAATACATGTATTTTGTATTTTAAAATACAGAAATGCATTTGCAAGTAGCCGGCCCGAACAGCAACGACATTCTCAGTAATGGTTACAGAAATGTTTTACTTGTTATGGCTGTGATATGTTGTTTACCTACCATAGTTGAATGCACTGACGGTAAGTCACTCTGGATAAGAGTTTCTGCTAAATTACCAAAATGTACAGTAAATGTATATGTGAAAATGAACATACCAGAATTAACTGCAAAGCACAAGTATTATTATTGTCCTCGTTTCAGGGTCATGTCTAGATGACATACAGCGTGACCTAGTTCTCTTAAACCTGCTACGAAAATTCAATTTTGACAAAAGCTGTATCCCTTCTAGACAAAACCTTGTTTCGGGGCTGAGCTCATTAGAATAATACTCAGCATGCTTTGTAATTGTCTATTCTTACTTACACATTTCTGTTTAGTTCATTTAGCAGACGCTCTTATCACACCATAGTGCCATCAGAATTCTGATACCAATGCCGGATGAAAGGGGGCCACACAATGGTGAACCACATTAAAAAATGATGTAGAAAGGTATAGTTCTCGAAAATACAGCTCTCGAAAGTATCTTCTTACGAAATACATTGAAGCCCCCCCTTCCACATCTACATTACATGACCAAAAGTATGTGGCCACCTGCTCGTCGAAGAGCTCATTCCAAAATCATGGGCAAAAATATGGATTTGGTCCACCCTTTGCAGCTATAAGAGCCTCCACTCTTCTGGGAAGGCTTTCCACTAGATGTTGGAACATTGCTGCTGGGACTTGCTTACATTCAGCCACAAGAGCATTAGTGAGGTTGGGCACTGATGTTGAAAGATTAAGCCTGGCTTGCAGTCGGCGTTCCAATTCATCCCAAAGGTGTCCGATGGGGTTTAGGTCAGGGCCCTGTGCAGGCCAGTCAAGTTCTTCCACACCATTTATGTATTGACCTTGTTTTATGCACTGGGGCATTGTCATGCTGAAACAGGATAGGGTCTTCCCCAAACTGTTGCCACAAAGTTGGAAACGCAGAATCCTCTATAATGTCATTGTATGTTGTAGCGTTAAGATTTCCCTTCACTGGAACTAAGGAGCCTAGACCATGAAAACAGCCCCAGACCATTATTCCTCATCCACCAAACTTTACAGTTGGAACTATCCATTCAGGCAGGTAAGCGTTCTCCTGGCATCCACCAAACCCATGACAGGTAAAGTGCATTCAGAAAGTATTCACACCCCTTGACCTTCCACATTTTGTTGTGTTACAGAGTTCAAAATTAATCAAATGTAGACTTGTTTGTCACTGGCCTACACACAATACCCCCTAAAATCAAAGTGAATTATGTTTTAATATTTTTTTAACAAATTCATTAAAAATGAAAAGCTGAATTGTCTTGAGTCAATAAGTATTCAACCCCTTTGTTGTGGCAAGCTTAAATAAGTTCAGGAGTAAAAATGTGCCTAACAAGTCACATAATAAGTTGCATGGACTCACTCTGTGTGCAATAATAGTGTTTAGCATGATATTTGAATTATTACCTCATCTCTGTAGTCCACACATACAATTATTTGTAAGGTCCCTCAGTCGAACAGTGAATTTCAAACACAGATTCAACCACAGAGACCAGAGAGGTTTTCCAATGCCTTGCAAAGAAGGGCATCTATTGGTAGATAGGTAAAAAAAACTGACATTGAATATCCCTTTACGCATGGTGAAATTCTTAATTACACTTTGGATGGTGTATCAATGCACCCAGTCACTACAAAGCTACAGGTGTCCTTCTCAGTTGCCGGAAAGGAAGGAAACCGCTCAGGGATTTTACCATGAGGTGATGGAGCTGGACGGTAAAGCTGTCGTCTTATCAGCTTGCAACCAATCATCCTATTTTGTTAGTTTTTTCGTGTTGTTCAGAACTTGTTTTGTACATATTGTTGCTGCTACCGTCTCTTATGACCGAAAAGAGCTTCTGGACATCAGAACTGGGATTACTCACCTCAAATTGGACGAGGAGTTCTTTTTCAATGAGTCGGACGCAAGTGATATACTGCAGACACCCGACCAGGCCCCGATCCCCGTGATTCGCCGGAGAAGGAAACAGAGATTTCGAGGCAAAAGATCAGGGTGCCTTGCGAGGATCAGGCGACAAGTGGCTAATCTGCCCATGCCTTCCATTCTGCTAGCTAATGTTCAATCGCTGTGAAATAAATGGGATGAACTGAAAGCCTGTATATCATAACGGGACATTAAAAACTGTAATATCTTATGTTTCACAGAGTCGTGGCTGAACGACGACATTAAGAACATACAGCTAGCGGGTTATACACTCTATCAGCAAAACAGAACAGCAGCCTCTGGTAAGACACGGATGGGGGCCTATGCATTTATGTAAACAACAGCTGGTGCATGATATCTAAGGAAGTCTCAAAGTTATGCTAGCCCGAGGAAGAGTATCTCATGATAAGCTGTAGACCACACTATCTACCTAGAGAGTTTTCATCTGTATTTTCCGTAGCTGACAACATACCACCACAGAGCGAACTTGGCACTAAAACCACACTCAATGAGCTGTATTCCTCCATAAGCAAACAGGAATACGCTCATCCAGAGGCAAACACTCCTGGTGGCCGGTGGCTTTAATGCAGGGAAACCTAAATCAGTTTTACAGAATTTCTATCAGCATGTTAAATGTGCAACCAGATGGGAACAAATTCTAGACCACCTTTACTCCACACACGGAGACGTATACAAAGCTCTCTCTCGCCCTCCATTTGTAAAATCTGACCATAATTCTATCCTCCTGATTCTTGCTTACAAACAAAAATTAAAGCAGGAAGCACCAGTGACTCTGTCTATAAAAAAGTGGTCAGATGAAGCAGATGCTAAACTACAGGACGGTTTTGCTAGCACAGACTGGAACATGTTCAGGGATTCTTCTGATGGCATTGAGGAGTACACCACATCAGTTGCTGGATTTATCAATAAGTGCATCGAGGACGTTGTCCCCACAGTGACTGTACGTACATACCCCAACCAGAAGCCATGGATTACAGGCAACATTCACACCAAGCTAAAGGCTAGAGTTGCCGCTTTCAAGGAGTGGGACTCTAACCAGGAAGCTTATAAGAAATCCCGCTATGCCCTCCGAAGAACCATCAAACAGTCAAAGCGTTAATACAGGACTAAGATTGAATCGTACTACACCGGCTTCGACGCTCGTTGGATTTGAGCTTGCAAACAGGGCTTGCAAACTATTACAGACTACAAAGGAAAGCACAACCGAGAGCTGCCCAGAGACATGAGTCTACCAGATGAGCTACGTAACTTCTACGCTTGCTTCGATGCAAGTAACACTGAAACATGCATGAGAGCATCAGCTGGTCCAGATGACTGTGTGATCACGCACTCTGCAGCCAATATGAGTAAGACCTTTAAACAGGTCAACAGAAGGATTACCAGGATGTGTACTCCGAGCATGAGATGACCAGCTGGCAAGTGTCTTCACTGACATTTTCAACCTCTCCCTGTCTGAATCTGTAATACCAACATGCAGACCCACCATAGTCCCTGTGCCCAAGAACACTAAGGTAACCTTCCAAAATGACTACCGAACCATAGCACTCCCCGTCTGTAGCCATGAAATACTTTGAAAGGTTGGTCATGGCTCACATCAACACCATTATCCCAGAAACACGAGACCCACTCCAATTTGCATAACGCATCAGTTCCACAGATGATGCAATCTCTATTGCACTCCACACTGCCCTTTCCCACCTGGACAAAAGGAACACTTATGAGAATGCTATTCATTGACTACAGCTCAGCATTCAACACCACAGTGCCCTCAAAGCTCATCACTAAGGACCCTGGGACTAAACACCTTCCTCTGCAACTGGATCCTGGACTTCCTGACGGGCAGCCTCCAGATTTTAAGGGTTAGTAACAACACATCCGCCACGCTGATCCTCAACACGGGGGCCCCTCATGGGTGCATGCTCAGTCCCCTCCTATTCTCCCTATTCACTCATGACTGCACAGCCAGGCACTACTCCAACACCATCATTACGTTTGCTGATGACACAACAGTGGTAGGCCTGATCACTGACAACGATGAGACAGCCTATAGGGAGGAGGTCATGGACCTGTGGTGTAATGACAATAACCTCTCTCTCAATGTGATAAAGACAAAGGAGATGATTGTGGACTACAGGAAAAGGAGGACCGAGCACGCCCCCATTCTCATCGACGGGGCTGTACTGGAGCAGGTTGAGAGCTTCAAGTTCCTTGGCGTCCACATCACCAACAAACTAACATGGTCCAAGCATATCAAGACAGTCACAAAGAGGGTTCTTCAAAACCTATTCCCCTCAGGAAACTGAAACGATTTGGCATGGGTTCTCAGATCCTCAAAAGGTTTTACAGCTGCACCATCGAGAGCATCCTGACAGGTTGCATCACTGCCTGGTATGGCAACTGTTCGGCCCCCGACCGCAAGGCACTACAGAGGATGGTGTGTACGGCCCAGTACATCACTGGGGCCAAGCTTCCTGCCATCCAGGACCTCTATACCAGGCGGTGTCAGAGGAAGGCCCTAAAAATTAGACACCCTAGTCATAAACTGTTCTCTCTGCTACCGCACGGCAAGCAGTACCGGAGCTCCAAGTCTAGGTCCAAGAGGCTTCTAAACAGCTTCTATCCCCAAGCCATAAGACTCCTGAACAGCTAGTCAAATGGCTACCCAGATTATTTCAAAGCCACTTTAATAACCCTACCTGCGTGTACATAATTACCTCAATTACCTCGACACCGGTCCCCCCGCACATTGACACATTGACTTTGAACCGGTACACCCTGTATATATTTTTATTTACTGCTGTTCTTTAATTATTATTTTTTATTTTCTCTTACTTTTTAAAAAGTATTTTCTTATAACTGCATTGTTGGTTAAGGGCTTGTAAGTAAAGCATTTCACTGTTGTATTCGGCACATGTGACAAATAAAATTTGATTTGATTTGACTTTAAAACAGTGACAGAATTTAATGGCTGTGATAGTAGAAAACTGAGGATGGTTCAACAATATTGTAGTTACTCCACAATAATAAACTAGTTGACACAGTGATAATATATTGCAAAACATGCATCCTGTTTGCAACAAGGCACTAAAGTAATACTACAAAAAAATGTGGCAAAGCAATTAACGTTTTGTCCTGAATATAACATGTTAGGTATGGGGCAAATCCAATACAACACATTACTGAGAACCACTCTTCATATTTTCAAGCATAGTGGTGGCTGCATCATGTTATGGGTGTGCTTGTAATTGTTAAGGCCCAGGGAGTTTTTCAGGGTAAAAAATAATTGGAAAGGAGCTAAGCACAGGCAAAAGTCTAGATGAAAAGCTGGTTCAGTCTGCTTTCCACCAGACACAGGGAGATGAATTCACCTTTCAGCAGGATAATAACCTAAAACACAAGGCTAAATTTACGCTGGACTTGCTTACCAAGAAGACAGTGAATGTTCCTGAGTGGCCGAGTTACAGTTTTGACATAAATCTACTTGGAATCTATGGCAAGACCTATGGCAATGATCAACAACCAATTGGACAGAGCTTGAAGAATTTTGAAAAGATTAATGTGTAAAAGTTGCAAAATCCAGGTGTGGAAAGCACTTAGAGACTTACCCAGAAAGACTCATAGCTGTAATCGCTGCCAAAGGTTCTTCTACAAAGTATTGATTCAGAGGTGTGAATACTTATTGAAATGAGATATTTATGTATTTCATTTTCAATAAATTTACATGGTTGGGTATTGTGTGAGAAATAAAATGTTTTTTTAATCAATTTTGAAGTCAGACTGTAACACAAATATGTGGAATAAGTCAAGGGGTATGAATATGTACTTTCTGAAGGCACTGTACACATTCCCACCCATTTGAAATCGATACCCAGCCCTTGGGAGACGTTTTAGAGATAACCTTACCCTTTCTGGGTTCCATTTTGCTTTTCATTTGATGTGTAAATATACGTATGTGCTGGGTCCTCTGATTAAACAACCACTCCCTCTCTCTCTCCCTCCCCCTCTCTCCAGTTTTGACAGTGACGCAGGTATCAGGCTGTCAAATCTAATCTCATCTTCTCTGCACAGTGCTGTCCATGCAGAATTACAGCAACCCCTCCCCCCTTACCCATCGTCCTCTTCCCCTCTCTTCCTCTCCACATTTCTGACAACAGCAATGCTGATTGTATGGGCCTAGAGCTGACACTTTCAAATCCAGGCCTAGACTTGCGAACTGAAAATCTATTTATCATTTATATACAATTTTGTTATATGTTTATAGTATAGTGCAATCAGCAGTCTGTGACTGTGTGGTGTAGTGGTTGGGAAGTGGCCATTTCTATTTTGATCTGTGAACAAGACTGCACATATTATAACTGCAGGTTCAGTTCATTTGAACGACCATCTTGCTTTTATGCCATCAGTAAGCTGCTTTTACTGTACAACGGCATTGACACCTGAACGTATAGGCTACCCAGCTTTACAAATGATACTCATCCGTTCCATTTCCTCAGTATTCTATTCCATCTGAGTCGATGTTCCATTGACGTTTTGTTTCTTCCCTGTCTAGTGTAGCCAACTATCATACTGTATACAGAGAGAAAATGGTGCAATGAGAGAATTTCCTTCTTTTTTTTCTCTCTCTGACAGGTTGCTGTGCTTTGCCATTTATAAGTATAAATGATTTTTCCTGGAGATTATTTTGCTTTTCAGTTTGTCATTTCATTAGCTCTACTCCAATTTATTCAGCTTTTACATCAAAGGCAGAGGGGAACAGATGTCATTTCAAAGCTTTTTTTTTGCCTAATTGCATAAAAGTGGAAGATTTTTTTATTTTTATGAAACCACACACTCACGGAGAATTTTTTTTATACTATCCGAACCAGAGAGAGAGAGAACAGGCATGAGTGCATTTTCACTTTGAATTGGGTATCTTCATTCATTTCCGCATCCACATCACATCCAAAGTTATATTCAAGTGACCCTTTTTTATACCCAAAGCGTTTGCGAGTCTCCGATTCTGATTAGCTAATTTCATGCTGTGTGTGGAAGATATTGTTTCAAATGGTTTCTTAAACAATGCCATTTCAAAGGCAATCATTTCTGTTTAGAAAGCGCAGTTAAAAGGAGTGATGATTGTATGAAATGGGAATGCTTTCAACATCCTAGAGTTGCCGTTTGATAGTTGCTAGTCAAGTGATCATTCAGAATTATTTCACATGGTTTGTGTCCCTGATTGCCTGTTAATACTAGAGCAGTATGGATCAATGTTTTTTTTTCACAGAACATTTTCAAAGTAGTTGTATTTTGTCAAATCTGACACAATGGTAACATAAACATGACATTTGGAGATAAATAGATTGTATAGTCTTATATGACGGTGATTATGCTACCTGAAAAAAGCCCTTAAAATGGTCACTTGAGTCATGGGTTCAGCCTTACATTAAGAATGCATGCATCTTTCAATTCACACAATCATAGATGATCATTATATATTTGCTAATTATGTAGGCTATCAAATGTGATTATTTTTCTTTATGGTCACCAGGACTCTTAATGGCACATCAAGCCGCAGTCACTTCTCCTTTCCATCCTCCATTAGCTACAGCCTCACTCCACTTTATGTTTTTCTCCCTTTCCTCAAATGGTTGATGGGCTCTACTCACATCAGGAGGAATGAAATTTCCATAAAGAATCAAACCGAGGCTAAGTTGACCTGGATTTGACTTCTTCGAAGCTTTATGTGCCAGGTGACGTAATGTATTCATAAACATTTGATAGACTTCAATGTCAAATATAGGCTAAAGCTGTACTTTACTGTGGAAAATATATTATGATGGCTGTTTATGATTATTCTTAATGAAACAAACGGTTAGCTCTTACAAGAAGGTGTCATGTGGTCTTACTTATCCTGCAAATTACTATTTAGAGCTGCAGTTTGAAATTTGTCTGCTCAAATCCTTTTGATATGCTCATCTGGCACTCATATCATGGCCACCTAACCATCCCAAGCTTTCAATTGACTCACTTATACTCTCTCCTCACCCAGAAACGAAAACATTTAAAACAAATGCAGAGTCAAGCATATAGTGTGAATGAGTAGTATAAAACCACATTTAGTTGTGATAAGGTTCTACCTAGTGTCCTCCTCTCTCCTTCAGACCATGGCACTCTGCCCAGTCTCTCTACCTCAGGTCGTGTCCTAAAATGTAACCATACTCTGGGGAGGTAGATAGACTCAGGTGAGGGTGTCCAGAAATGTCAGCCGCCATTCACCCTCGTTCTCAGTAACTGATTTGTTTTCTTTCTCTTCTCAGAAGAAGGGGCTCTTGGTTTCTCAGAACCCTCCTTCTCTAATCTGTTCTTTGTGTTTGTGAAGGGTACCGACCGATCAGTCCTGTTCCATCGATGTCGTATTTGTGATTAATACGACAGTGTTGCTCTCCTTCCTTGTCGAAGGTTTTCCCTACAAGGAAATATCTGACCTGTCTTTCCACTGTCTTGTTGGGGATAACATTGTGAGAAGATTGGTTCAAGTACTGTTTCTTTCGATACAGGGCTTTTACACTGACAAGCCCCCTTACCTACCATTTACCTAGAAAACAAAAGATTAAGGTACCATCTACATCTCAGCTTCCACAGTTATCTGTTATCATTTTAGGATGACTAACCATGGAAGTAGAATAGGCGGAACCACTATAAACCGTTTTTATTGAGATCAGCACTTTTATGTCAGTCGTTGCTTACAATCCTTCTGCCTCCCCCCCCTTCTCCTTTCCTCTCGCCCTTCCAGATAGGGGAGAAGCGGCCCTCCTCGGAGATGACGAAGCCCAAGCCCAAACCGCAGAAGAAGAAGAAGAAAAAGGACCCCAACGAGCCGTCGAAGCCCGTGTCAGCCTACGCCCTCTTCTTCAGGGACACCCAGGCGGCCATCAAGGGCTCCAACCCCAACGCCACCTTCGGGGATGTGTCCAAGATCGTGGCCTCCATGTGGGACAGCCTGGGGGAGGAGCAGAAACAGGTACACACACACATACACACATTGCTGAGTTCCCAGCAGATGGAGCCCGTGCACTAGCAGATAGAACTCACCTTTAATGAGCTAGTTCTGCTCTTTTCTCAAGAAAATCAGTCTGTTTATCCCCGGTCCCTTGACTCTCATTAAATGTATTTTATTCATTAAAAATGTATTTGAGCCAAAGAGGAAACACAAGAAGAGCCTCCATATGTAGCAGCAACAGTAGAAAATTAAATTGATGTAGTCAAATTAAGTTAGATGTTTTACAGACAAACCTGTTTTTGACAGAAAAAACACCCACTGCAATGGTGTACCTCCTTCTAACTGTCCTGACAGCAGCTGATATAGAGCAGAGCCTATCATGTGAGTTCTAATCTAGAATGGAGTTTCCCCTATATTGTATTGTAGGGCAAGGTACTAACTAAGTTGCCTGAAGCGACACCCACAGCAGTTGTTGTCATCTGGATTTTCAATTGAAAACAGTTGAAGCTACATTTTCTTATGTAGGATACAAAGATGGGAGGGATGGGGGACATTTTCAAGTCTTGCCACAGCTTTCAAGCCAATTTAAGTCAAAACTGTAACTAGGCCACTCAGGAACATTCAATGTCATCTTGGTAAGCAACACCTGTGTATATTTTGCCTTGTGTTTTAGGTTATTGTCCTCCTGAAAGATGAATTTGTCTACCAGAGTTTTTTGGAAAGCATACAGATCCTCTAGGATTTTGCCTGTGCTTAGCTCTATTCTTTTTTTTTTTAATCCAAAAAACACCCTGTTCCTTGCCGATGACAAGCATACACATAACATGATGCACCCACCGCCATGCTTGAAAATATGAAGAGTGGTACACAGTGATGTGTTGTGTTGGATTTGCCCCAAACATGTATTCGGGACATAAAGTTAAATTATTTTTTACTGCAGTTTTACATTAGTGCCTTATTGCAAACAGGATGCATGTATTGGAATTGTTTTATTATGTACAGGCTTCCTTCTTTTCGATCTGTCATATGGGTTAGTATTGTGAAATAATTACAATGTTGTGTAATTAATATCTTCACCCTGCTCAAAGGGATATCCAATGTCTGCTATTTAAAATGTATTTTATCTACCAATAGGTCCCTTCTTTGCAAGGCATTTTAATACCTCCATGGTCTTTGTGGTTGAATCTGTGTTTGAAATTCCTTACAGAAAATTGTATGTGTGAAGTACAGAGATTAGGTAGTCATTCAAAAGTCACATAAAAATATGTCAGTTTAATAGAGATCTGAGAGATCATTGGATGCGTCTCAATCCACCACATCCACCGATGTCACACTTCCGCATCTGTGGTGAAAGGTGACAGAGCTAGAGCGAAGTTTGTCAGACCATGTGACATCCCGAAAATGGGTCTTCTCACAAAATTGGCCTACAAACTATTATGACCCTTCTATTGAAAGATGAGACTCTCACTAACACAATGGTTTTCTTGGTCAGGGAGGTGACTAAGAACCCAATGATCACTCTGACAGAGCAACAGAGTTCCTCTGTGGAGATGAGAGAACCTTCCAGATGAACAATGATCTCTGCAGCATTCCACCAATCAGGCCTTTATGGTAGAGTGGCCAGGCGGAAGCCACTCCTCAGTAAAAGGCACATGACAGCCTGCTTGGAGTTTGCCAAAAGGCACCTAAAGACTCTCAGACCATGAGAAACAAGATTATCTGGTCTGATGAAACCAAGATTGAACTCTTTGGCCTGAATGCCAAGCGTCACATCTAGAGGAAACATGGCACCATCCCTACGGTGAAGCATGGTGGTGGCAGCGGCATGCTGTGGGGATGTTTTTCAGCTGCAGGGACTGGGAGACTAGTTAAGATCGAGTGAAAGCTGAACGGATTAAAGTACAGGAAGATCCTTGATGAAAACCTGCTCCAGAGAGATCAGGACCTCAGACTGGGGGCCGAGGTTCACCTTCCAACAGGAGAACGATCCTAAGCACACTGCCAAGACAACGCAGCATTTGTTTCGGGACAAGTGTCTGTATGTCCTTGAGTGGTCCAGCCAGACCCTGGACTTGAGCCCGATTGATCAACTCTGGAGAGACCTGAAAATAGCTGTTCAGCAACGCTCCCCATCCAACCTGATGTAGCTTGAGAGGATCTGGAGAGAAGAATGAGAGCAACTCCCTAAATACAGGTGTGTCAAGCTTGTGGAGTCATACCCAAGAAGACCCGAGGCTGTTATCGCTGCCAAAGGTGCTTCAACAAAGTACTAAGTAAAGGGTCTGAATACTTATGTAAATTTGATATTTCCGTTTTTTTTAATGCATTTGCACAAGAAAAATATAAACCGTTTTTGCTTTGTCATTATGGGGTATTATGTGTAGATTGATGGGGTGGGAGGGGGGTGATTTAATCCATTTTAGAATAAGGCTGTAACAAAACAAAATGTGGAAAAAGTCAAGGGGTCTGAATAGTTTCCAAATGCACTTTATATGGAGACTGTTAAGTGCCAAAAATTACAAATGTTTCCTGATCTCTCTTATATCTCTCAGATATAGGACAGACTCTTCGGAACAAACTTCCTTTTGATTTGTTTTGCGACTCTGTTGTTCCATGTAGTGCATCTGTTATTCAGTGTGTTTGTATGGGCTAATAGTAGAAAGGCCAAATACATTTTTTTTAATGTGTATATCTTTTTCGGGGGGATACTTCAAGGGGTCTTAAAATTCTAAATCAAATAGCAAAATGATCCTTGGTATGACCTTCATAAATGGGTTTAAACACTGTTATTGCACACAGAGTGAATCCATCAACTTATTATGTGACTTATTAAGCACATTTTTACTCCTGAACTTATTTAGGCCTGCCATAACAAAGGGGTTGAATAATGTTCACTTTTCATTTTTATATACACTGTACATATCTTTTTTACTCTAAAAACATAATTCCACTTCAATCCAAATTTGATCAATTTAAAATTCAGACTGTAACACATCCACATGTGGAAAAAGTCAAGGGGTATGAATACTTTATGAAAGAACGGTATCTGTATCAGTCTATTAAGGAAAATAAGCTGTATCGTTAATCTTCTTCTCCACCCATCAGTCTCAAAAGCAATTGCTAAAATAAGAAGTTTATTTAAGGGATTTTCATGGAGATGTTACCTTTCACCATGCATTTGCTCTCGTTAGTCTTTAGTAATATAGTTATTGTGTAAAAATGTAATTAAGGAATACTAACTATCAGGGAGGTGTGACAAATTAACCCATAGCCAAATATTCTACATAGAACTGAGCATAAATAAATTACCATTGGTGCTCTCTAGGTCCGTCCGTAAGTATGTAGGCAAGGTCTTCAAAGCATCAGTTGTTATGAATGAAAGTTGTTATGAATGTAGTTATGAATGATATTGCATCATTCATGTCATGGAATAAAGGGAGGAATTGACCTGGCAACTGGAGGGCTGCTGGGTTCACATCTTAAAGACATTCCCCTACCGTTGGGCCCTTGATCAAGACCTTTAACACCACAATATGCTCTCCATCCAGGGGCACTGCAGTTTGAACCTGTGCTCGTCTCAACGGTGAAGAAACCACATTTACGTTGTTCGCTGTAACATGGACAATGACGTTGTTATGTGTGCGCACTACAACAAAAGATTTTCAACCAAAGTATTGCGTGTGTATTTCCACTTACAACTTTGAACGTTAAGGCCACACAGCTAAAATAACCCTAAAACACAAATTGCAATCAGATCCTTATGAAATATCTTCTTGTTGTTTAGCTCCCTCTCTTTTATGTCCTATGACTAGAAAACACTATCTCGCACCGATACTGTAACAATATAATTTCAGCTCAAATTCTTAATCAGCTCATTTTTGTTGAGCCGGCTGTATGTGTTTATTTGTATGCATTGTAGAGTCAGCTGTCAATCAAAATGCTGCCATGTTGCTCCATCTGGAATTTAAATCCATTATGATGTATTCACTGTAAATCAAATTAAATCAAATTGTATTTGTCACATGCTCCGAATACAACAGGTATACCGTGAAATGCTTACTTACAGGCCCTTAACCAGTACAAGAAATAGAGTTAAGAAAATATTTACTAAAAAGACTAAAGGAGAAAAATAACACAAGAAAATTACATCACAATAACGAGGCTATATACAGGAGGTACCGGTACCGAATCAATGTGCGGGGGTACAGGTTAGTCGGTGTAATTTGTAAAGTGACTATGCATAGATAATAAACAGTGAGTAGCAGCAGTGAAAAAACAAAGGGGGGGTGGGGTGGCCATTTGATTGTTCAGCAGTCTTATGGCTTGGGGGTAGAAGCTGTTAAGGAGCCTTTTGGTCCTAGACTTGGCACTCCGGTACCAACGGTAGCAGAGAGAACAGTCTATGACTAGGGTGACTGGAGTCTTTGACAGTTTTTTGGGCCTTCCTCTGACACTGCCTTGTATATAGGTCCTGGATGTCAGGAAGCTTGGCCCCAGTGATGTACTGGGCCGTACGCACTACCCTTTGTACTGCCTTATGGTCAGATGTTGAGCAGTTGCCATGCCAGGCGGTGATGCAACCGGTCAAGATGTTCTCGATAGTGCAGCTGTAGAACCTTTTGAGGATCTGGGGACCCAGGCTAAATCTTTCCAGTCTCCTCAAGGAGAAAAGGTTTTGTCGTGCCCTCTTCACAACTGTCTTGTTGTGTTTGGACCATTATAGTTCGTTATTGAAGGAACTCTTGACCCGCTCCACTTCAGCCCCGTCGATGTTAATGGGGGCCTGTTCGGTCCTCCTTTTCCTATAGTCCACGATCAGCTCCTTTGTCTTGCTCACGTTGAGGGAGAGGTTGTTGTCCTGGCACCACACTCCTCCCTATAGGCTGTCTCATCATTGTCGGTGATCAGGCCTACCACTGTTGTCGTCAGCAAATTAATGATGGTGTTGGAGTCATGCTTGGCAACGCAGTCATGGGTGAACAGGGAGTGCAGGAGGGGACTAAGCACACACCCATGAGGGGCCCCGGTGTTGAGAATCGTTGCCTACCCTCACCACCTGGTGGCAGCCTGTCAGGAAGTCCAGGATCCAGTTGCAGAGGGAGGTGTTTAATCCCAGGGTCCTTAGCTTAGTGATGAGCTTTGTGGGTACTATGGTGTTGAATGCTGAGCTGTAGTCACTGAACAGCATTCTCACATAGGTGTTCCTTTTGTCCAGAATGGGAAAGGGCAGTGTGGAGTGCCATTGAGATTTTGTCATCTGTGAATCTGTTGGGTGGTATGCGAATTGGAGTGAGTCTAGGGTTTCCGTCATGATGGTGTTGATGTGAGCATTCACCAGCCTTTCAAAGCACGTCATGGCTACCGACATGAGTGCTATGGGACATTAATCATTTAAGCAGGTTACCTTCACTTTCTTGGGGACAGGGACTATGGTGGTATGTCTGAAACATGTAGGTATTAGGTGTCAGGGAGAGGTTGAAAATGTCAGTGAAGACATTTGCTAGTTGGTCCGGTCATGCTTTGAGTACACGTCCTAGTTATCCGCCTGGTCCCGCGGCTTTGTGAATATTGACCTGTTTAAAGGTCTTGCTCACATCGGCTATAGAGAGTGTGATTACACAGTTGTCTGGAACAGCTGGTGCTCTCATGCATGCCTCAGTGTTGCTTGCCTCGAAGCGAGCATAAAAGGCATTTAGCTCGTTTAGTAGGCTCATGTCACTGGGCAGCTCATGGCTGGGTTTCCCTTTAAAGTCCGTTATAATTTTCAAGCCCTGCGACATCCGACAAGCATCAGAGCCGGTGTAGTGGAATTCAGTCTTAGTCCTGTATTGACACTTTGCCTGTTTGATGGTTCGTCTGAGGGTATATAGCGGGATTTCTTATGTGCTTGGGTTGGTGTCCCGCTCCTGGAAAGCAGCAGATCTAGCCTTTAGATGGGTGCGGATGTTGCCAGTAGTCCATGGCTTCTGGTTGAGATATGTGCGTACGGTCACTGTGGAGATGATGTCGTCAATGTACTTATTGATGAAGCCAGTGACTGAGGTGGTATACTCCTCATTGCCATTGGATGAATCCCAGAACATAGTCCAGTCTGTGCTAGCAAAACAGTCCTGTAGTGTAGCATCCGCGTCATCTGACCACTTCCATATTGATCAAGTAACTTTTACTTCCTGCTTTAGTTTTTGCTTGTAAGAATCAGGAGGATAGAATTATGGTCAGATTTGCCAACTGGAGGGCGAGGGAATACTTTGTATGCATCTCTGTATGTGGAGTAAAGGTGGTCAAGAGTTTTTTTCCCCCTCAGGTTGCACATGTGACATTTTTTTTATTTTAACCTTTATTTAACTAGGCAAGTCAGTTAAGAACAGATTCTTATTTTCAATGACTGCCTAAGAACAGTGGGTTAACTGCCTGTTCAGGGGCAGAACGACAGATTTGTACCTTGTCAGCTCGGGGGTTTGAACTTGCAACCTTCCGGTTACTAGTCCAACACTCTAACCACTATGCTACCCTGCCGCCCCATGCTGGTAGAAATGAGGTAAAACGGATCTAAGTTTTCCTGCATTAAATTCCCCGGCCACTAGGAGAGCCGCTTCTGGAGGAACATTTTCTTGTTTGCTTATGGCCTTATACAGCATCGGTTTGTGGTGGTAAATACTGTAGATGTCTACAAATAATATAGATGAGAACAGTCTTGGTAGATAGTGTGTTCTACAGCTTATCATGAGGTATTCTACCTCAGGCAAGCAATACCTTGAGACTTCTTTAATATTAGACTGCACCAGCAGTTATTGACAAGTAAACACACACCCCCTCCCCTCGTTTTACCAGACGTAGCTGCTCTGTCCTGCCGATGCACGGAGAAGCCAGCCAGTTCTATATTATCCGTGTCGTCCTTTAGCCACATCTCGCTGAAACATAAGATTTTACAGTTTTTAATGTATCGGTGCTGGGATAGTCTTAATCGTAGACCGTTCAGTTTGTTTTCTAATGATTGTGGTGGTTTACCTACCAATGGTGCGTCAGGGCTTAAGTTCCATCTACCCCACAACTCTTCTCTCCTGGGGCTTACTGGGCTTGTTATTTACAACCCGCCTCAATATACACACAGACCAACATGCGCGCACACACACACTCACACATACCTGCATACACACGCATGCATGTGCATGTACGCAAGCACACAGAAATGTACACACACAGACATGCATGTGTACGCACGTGGGTGCACACCACACGCACATGAACACACAAAAACACACACACACAATATTATTTTAAACATAACTGATGCACTTGATTGGAGCACGAAGGCATTGACCACATTTATAAATTTTTTGAATTGCACAAACCTTTTGAGTGTGTGATGCAATGTCTATTGTAGCGCTAAAATTATGGAGAGTTTGAGTTCATTTTTCTTCTATATAAACAATGTGTGGGCAGCAGGTAGCCTCGCGGTTAAGAGCGTTAGGCCCGTAACTGAAAGATCGTTGGTTCAAATCCCTGAGCTGACAGGGTGAAATATCTGTCTGTTTCCTTGAGCAAGGCACTTAACTCTATTTGCTTTGGATAAGAGTGTGTACTAAATGACTGTGGAGGAAGACCTCTTGAAATGATGTGAGACATTTGTGAGTATGTCTGTAGACCTCTTCTCATTTTCCTTCTTCTTTGATTTCCAGGCATACAAGAGGAGAACCGAGGCGGCCAAGAAAGAGTACCTGAAAGCCCTTGCCACGTACAGAGCGAGTCTGGTTTCCAAGGTAACACTTATGACACACCAGGCTTGCTTAGAGTGATGATGGATTGGATGGAAAATCTTGGCTAATGGCGGGGGAGGGGCTAAAGAAGAGTGGAGGTGAGGTGTTGCAACAATACTGTATACCATGGGGACAATACCTTATTTCCATAGGTTGGGGGTTGGGACAGTTGTTCTGATAGAGGAAGGTCATACTATTCTCTCCCTTATGCACCAAAGGGTATGAAGCTATAAAGCTTTGTTAGAAAGGGAGTTTAGTGATTTTAGTGCTTGCGAAGCATACTGTATGTATGCCCTGTGTATACAGTATGTATGTATGTATGCATGTATGTATGTATGTATGTATGTATGTATGTATGTATGTATGTATGTATGTATGTATGTATGCCCTATATGTACACCGTATTCCATTGAGCCAATATCTTTGTCTGTCGTTACATGAAATGTTAATTCTATCTGGTCTGTCCAGACATAGTCCTATGTTTCTCTACAGTTGAGCTATGCCTGTTCATACAAGACACATGAATGGAACTAATGGTTTATTCTTGTTATTGATGCATCCATCATGTCTTCTGTTTCACTGCTTATACAAGAATGTGCATCCAATTCAATGCTACACATAATTGGGTTTTTGTTGCATTTTCTCCGCGTGACACCCCACTGCTAATTTAGATTTATGGCTTTCTCCTTTTTGCCTATGAGTAATGGCGCCCTATCTCCGGTGCAGCAACATGGATAGGAAGGAAGGAAGGAATGGTGGAATTGCATTGTTTAGTGCCGTGTCGCGTTAACAGGCCACAATGTAGCGTCTGGGAGATTCCTTTTGTCATTCCATTTGTTCTCCTGGCACAGTCTCATTTCCCTCTCTCTATGTGTGTGTGTGTGTGTGTGTGTGTGTGTGTGTACGCCCTCTCTCTATTCCCATCCAACTGTCATGGTGTCCACTGATCATTATATGGCGGCACAATTCATACAAATGGGCTCCATTACCCCTCTAATCAACACTGATAGGTGCAGATAAGCAATCTGACAGCTCATCATAGGGTCTGGGTTGGGTGTGGGTTGGGGGGCGGGGGCAAGACGAGGGATGCACCTGCTCTGAATGATTCACCCACGATATACATAAGGAGCCTATAAGCCGCATGATACATGACCTGGCAGTTCTGGGTTGCATTCATTAGGGTACGATACGGAAGCAAACAGGCCAAAACAGGGGAGGTACTATCTGAACTTGTCCAATTAGAAACATTGGTTCACATTTTGCATCACGCAAAATGTTAAAATGTTTTACTATGTTGTGCCCTAATGAATACAATCCTGAATAACACTGACTGGGGCTAGGGCTTGTAAACTCGTCTCTTTCTGCTGTGGCCATTGTAGTCAAAGATAATGGGAAGAGTTGAATGAATGTGCTTGACTAATTTATTCCATAGATGAGAGATGAGTTTTAGGGGGACAGTCCACTCTCCAACAGTATATGAAATCATGACTTTTTTTTTACACATTTACACATATAACTATTTGTGCTTTCTCTAACTCTTCCTACTTCCTATTTCTTTTGTTTCTCCCCTCCAGACCTACGACGACCCCGTCGAACCAAAAAGTGCCCAAAGCAGCCAACCCTCCCACATGCTGCCCCCCAAGCAGCCCTTGTACAGCATGCCTCCGCAGCCCTCCTCCCCCTACGGTCTGGGCCCTGGCTCCTTCCCCCTGTCGGACCTGCAGAGCTTCGCCGGGCCGCCCCGCCATGCCCTGACCCGGACCCTCAGCCAATCCCAGATGCTGCCGCCCAGCATGAGTGCCTCTCCCCCCTCCCCCTTCCAGATCAGCCCGCCCCTTCATCCCTCCCAGCTCGCCCTGCACCAGAGCTCTCTGCGCATGCAGCAGGTCCAGTCACACTCAATGGGGCTCCAGGGGTCTCTGCACTCACCTCCTCTCAGCCAACAGGTTAGTCCTATCTCTGTTCTTTAGTGGTCAGCCCTGTAGTGTTGTGGAAACATTTGAAATAGGTGATAGAGCACTGATATAATGTTTGCTTTCAGGATCTCATAACACCGGGTGATTGGACTAGTATTAATAATAGGAAAAAATCTTGAAGACCATGGTATCCATTCTGATCCTAGATCTGCACCAGGGTTAGAACTCCCTGTTAAGAACTCTTTTTATTTATTTTTATATTTTTTATATCTATTGACTTTCAATGGGGATCAATTCAAAAATGAAGCCAGTGTCCACTTATTCCCCAACTTAAAGTAAATTGAGCATTACCCCATTGCCTGCAGTGGACGTGAACCTCTTCCTATTGGGCACTCCAACCACATTGGAACATTTGAAATGGTAGTGGTTTTTAAGAGAGCACTCTTCTGTTTCCTCTTCTGCTCCAGGGGTTCTCTCACATTCAGGACTACCAGAACAGTGTGGGTGGGTCTCAGTCTCCGGGGGCGCCCAACCCAGGGCATGGACAGAAGCCCGACTGGGATGGCGAGTACTGCAACCGGGACTGTGGGCCCAACCACTGCAGGTGAGCACGTTGTGATAACCTAGTATACTGGGACGAGGAACAGTTTTATCAACAGTGCTTTGCCAGTTGAGTGAGGCTTGAGGCTGAGTCATACTGTTTATTCAAAAGCGGTAGTAGTGGAATAACACTTTTCCCTACACTGTGAGAAAGTGTGACATCCAATTAAGTTTCCCTTTGTTTGACTAAGTACACATTGTTATATGGAATGTAGGTATTTGAGCATGCATGCATTCTTCCAGCACAAGATCATGCAGCGTCACTGTTCATTCACTTCCACTGCTATGCTAGTGACACACAACTACTTTGCCACCAAATAAATAATACAGAATTGAATGAATAGTTTTAAGTCTGTCATTCGATGCTTTGGTTCCTGGACCAACATTTGCCTGTTTTAACAGCATATTTTCTTTGTTCTCTTCATCAGCAGTGGCATGGGAGTTCGGGACAAGCCTCTCTACCTCACTTGAAGCTGGTGGACCTCCATAAGTCAAGACTCCAGGGAGTTTTCCAACATTCATTAACAACGTCAATGTATCTTTTTCCTCCAGCTTGTTTTTTTCTGAAGGATTTTTAAAATCCCAAAGACTGCTACTACTTCACCTTTTTGCCAAGCACTTAGACTGGACAGGAGCCTTGCTTATTTTTTTCCATGAATGTTCCATTTTGTGGGGGGTTGAGCTTTAAGCTCACATCAACATACCATACACAAACTCCCCCAAAAAATGTCTGTCTTTGTTTTGACAAAGGGGTCGTTGTAGGTCTGGAGGGGAGAAACACAAGTGTCCCATTTTTCTTTTCTCAGAGTGATTGTAAATATCTACCAAGATGGAACCTGGCCCCCTATGCCCAGATGTGTGTATCTAACCGCAATCCCCTTGCTTTTTACATTATTTTGTCTGGTTATGTGATTTTTGTGCGGGCTGTATTCAGTGAGGGAATACACACTAAATCTGATCCCAGATCTGTTTGTTCTGTCTTTGCAACTTCTATGGTGACAATGGCCATATAAATTGACAAGACAGCACAAATAGATCTGGGACCAGGCTAACTCCTCTCTAATGAAGAGAGAAATACAAAGACTGCAAATGATTCAGTTCCCCAGTTGTTATTGGGGGCTCTCTGAGAGAGAGTGTCTGCGTCTGAAATGGTACCCTATTCCCTATCTAGGGCACTACTCTAGTCAAAAGTAGTGCACTAGATGAGGAATAGGGAGCCATTTTGGACACCCTCTGCACTGGCCTCAGGATGTTACTGGACTGAAGAGGTCAAAGGTGAAACCTCTCCCTTAGTTTAAACCTCTCCTGGTCCAGCGGACCATGTCCCCCCCCACTCCCCAACACCACTTGCTAAATGTGAAATGTTACTAAAGATAAAAACATAACAGTGGGTTTTAAAGTTTTTGACTAGTTTCATTAGGTGTTTTAGAATTGTGTTGATTTTAATCTTTATAATTTGTTGTGAAATAAATAAATAAATAATGCATTTAATTCTTAAAACATTTTAGTTTTTCACTGTAACACAATTTAAGTTTCTATGGTATGGTTGCCAGGTAGATATTTCATTTGCGCACAAACCTGCAAAAATGACTTATTTTATTTGTAAAGACAGCGATGAGAGAACCCATTTCCTTTAGTTGAAGAACATGTTTCACAATGTTGTAATGCTATTTAATTCGGTTGACAGATTTCGAATCTATTTATGAATGATATGAAGTAAAGTTTTGGCTTGTTTTCATCAGGGTGCATTGTTATTATTGTTATTATTAAAATTCCATGGTAATTTGAATAATTATTATTTGTACATCACTTCTTCCTGGTGCATTGACTTTTTGTCAGCATTTGGTTCATTGTGTGTTGCAATGCTTCTTTTGTTTTCTTTTGTGTGTAATAAAAAAATGAAGTGGAAAATAAACAGTTTGCCTCTGCTTATAATGTACATGTTCTTATTAGGTGTATCACATTTACATGGTGAGGCTAGCGAGTGAGTGAAAGGCTAGTTCCTCTCAAGGCTTGGCAGCCTCGTGTGATAGGTTGAGTCCAAATTTTTCACCCTTCTGAGATGTGTGCATTTGCACACTGTCTCGCAAGGATTTTACAATGGTGGGAACTTCACCCAACCAATGCTTATGCCAATCCTGTATGTTTTGTTATGTGCACATATCAGTTATTTAGATGCTAGTTGTCTGAACCAATGTAGATGTCTTTGTTCACTTAGCATGTTTTCATTTTCATCAGGTTAGACTATGAAGATTAGACGACTATAAGAGTTGATACTGCTAGGCCTAGCTGGAAAAAACACAGGCTCTCACTTATGAATTTCACAGATGGATTAGAGTTAGAAAATACATTTAATCTATCATCCCTCCTCTCTCTCTCTATCTCTCTCCCTCTCTCTTTCTCTCTCTCTCTCTCTACCTCTCTACCTCTCAACCTCAACAGACGGGGCGGCAGCGTAGCCTAGTGGTTAGAGCGTTTGATCGAATCCCCGAGCTGACAAGGTACACATCTGTCGTTCTGCCCCTGAACAAGGCAGTTAACCCACTGTTCCTAGGCTGTCATTGAAAATGAGAATTTGTTCTTAACTGACTTGCCTAGTAAAATGAAGGTGTAAAACATGATAATATAGTGCCCTCTAGTGTTAGCTTTGGACATGTTTTTAACAATAACACCTTAAACAATAACAAATAAAAATAAATGTGTCCAAATCTCTCTCACTCTCTCTCTCTCAATTCAATTGTCAATATAAGGGCTTTATTGGCATGGGAAACATATGCTTACATTGCCAAAGCAAGTGAAATAGATAACAAACAAAAGTGAAATAAACAATTAAAAAAATGTATAGTAAACATTACACTCACAAAAATTCCAAAAGAATAAAGACATCTCAAATGTCATATTATGTGCAAATAGTTGGTGTTTTACGTTGTACACAGAGGACATTTTTACCCATCAAAAAGGTACATAAAATTTGACATACCAACTAGGATCAGGCTAAAAAATAGTTCTAGAACCCATTGCCCTTTATGGTTGTGAAGTCTGGGGTCCGCTCACCAACCAAGAATTTACAAAATGGGACAAAAAACAAATTGAGACTGCATGCAGAATTCTGCAAAAATATTTTCCCTTCTCTCTATCTCTCTCTCTCTCTCTCTCTCTCTCTTTCTCAGCCTATAACTGTAAAACATGATAATATAGTGCCCTCTAGTGTTAGCTTTGGACATATTTTTAAACAATAATGCCTAATATTGTCAACAGGTAATGCGTCCGAATCTCTCTCTTTCTCTCTTGCTCTTCTTTCTCTCAGACACACAGCCTGAAACTGTAAAACATGATCATGTAGTGCCCTCTAGTGTTAGCTTTGGACATGTTTTTAAACAATAACACCTAATACCGTAAAATCATTGAACTATCCCTTTAATCTTATAATCTTATATCTAATGACACTTGGGACATTTTACAGAAAATACATCATGCATTTATTAGCAGTTACATCAATGACATTTGGCATTAAAGGCAGCATTAATGAAATGCTATTGATGAAAGAAAAATAGATTTACATTGTATTTCAGTCATGAGTCAATATATAGTTCAGACAAGAGCAGTGATGCTGTACAAAGAGTCTGAAGAGCACTGAGTGTAAACACATGTAGGATATTGTTACCAAAGCCTGTAGCATGATACTATATAGAGTATCTGGTATATGTACTACATAAATTTCAGTTTTGTTTCCAGTTTACATTTCCCAGGATTTAACAGATTATTTTAGAATAACAGATTATTTTAGAATAAAATTTGTTTTCATAATTTGCAACATTACAGCATTTCTCATCTATCGAGGAAACAACGATATAAAAAAATGACCTCTCCAATTGAAATTAAGTGAATTTGAAGATGAGGTGAGTGATTAGAATCAAATGACAGTACTGTCCCTCCCACGTTCACGAAACAAGGCTTTCTGTTGGCATTGTAATTGTTGAGTTCTCCTGTGTGCCAGCTAGTGTAATCCAATCTAGACCTGTCACTCCATAGTCACACCCAGTTCTGTAGGGAACATTTTATTTATTTAACCAGAGAACAAGCAGATCCCTTTAAAGCCTCAAATTTAAGCCCCATACAATACATTTTTTTTTTTTGGGGGGGAGAAACAATAACACAAGCTTTGTGAAGACACCACAAAATGGTTGAGTGAAGATTTCTGTACAGACAAAAAGGCTCGATTCAATCTGTATCGCCAAATTTCAACACTATACTGTTCTTGAAAATGTTAAGGTCATTTCCGATTGAGCCAACATGTGCAGCGTTTGACTTGAATGCAGTCTCCGTGAACGCGGGAACATTGCCTTTAATACTCAATCACGCTACAGCGCTGAACTTCAGCTATACGGATTGAATCGAGCCCAAACTCAATGTCGTATCAAAACAGAGATCAGTTGTAATCACAACCATTGTGTCCAATGTGTTGAACATCAGAGTGGTGTACAGGGTCTTAGTGGTTCTGTTCTAACATTTCCCAAACCTACTGTACAGCAAGGTGTGACACAATACATGGGCACTGAACGTGGTCCAATCCTCCGATCCAGGCAAAGGTTAAATAATTTGATGTGTCCACCTCAAAGTGCTATAGGAGGGGTGAGAGACAGAGTCAGCGCTGACAAGTAAGTCTTACAATTGATCTTTTAGACTCCATGTAGAGTAGTAGACCATGGAGTCTTTGCGAGTGGAAGAGGTGCGTCAAAATATCGGCATACCTCTGCCTCAAGCCATGTTCTCTGGGTACGAACAAACCAGCCTGGACCAGCCTGAGGGACATGACCTCCTGCTCTGTTCCTCCACCTCCTCAGCCTCTGTAGAGAGGAAAGACACAGTCCGTGTGACACAGACCACCCTGTCTCCTAGGTTACACAGCCTGGTTGGGACAAACCTCTGCTATTCAATCATAGAGCAGCGCACGGAACATCTTACTTTTACAGGCGTTAGCCAGGATCATACTCATGGTAAACACTGAGAACATCGGCATGAATAACCTTTAAAAGGCAGTTGTCAGCTGTCCAGTACACTGCTCTATAACTTGGATTGAATCGCAGCCTTACTGTTAGTTATACCATGGCATTGTTGAATATTCGTTTCTGATCAGTGGTGTAAAGTACTTAAGTGAAAATACTTTAAAGTACTACTTAAGACGTTTTTTGGGGGGTATCTGTACTTTACTATTTATATTTTTGACAACTTTTACTTCATTACATTCTTAAAGATAATAATGTACTTTTTACTGCATACATTTTCCCTGCCACTCAAAAGTACTCGTTACATTTCGAATGCTTAGCTGGACAGGAAAATGGTCCAATTCACGCACTTATCAAGAGAACATCCCTGGTCCTCTCTACTGCCTCTGATCTGGTGGACTCACTAAACACAAATGGTTTGTTTGTAAATGATGTCTGAGTGTTGGCGTGTGCCCCTAGCTATCCGTAAATAAATTTAAAACAAGAAAATGGTGCCATCTAGTTTGCTTAATTTATGGAATTTGAAATTATTTACACTTGTACTTGTACTTTTGATACTTAATTATATTTAAAACCAAATACTTTTACTCAAGTAGAATTTTACTGGGTGACTAACTTTGACTTGAGTCATTTTCTATTAAAAGTACTTTTACTAAGGGGGCTGGCGAGTCGAGGAACGTGTTTTTCATTATTTTCCATATAACGCAAAGCCCCTATATAAAACACATACTCAGAGGAGGAACCTGTTCAAGGTTCATCTCCAGTAAGTTTTCTGTAACAGGGAGATATGTGATCGATAATGATGATGATGATATTAGGAAGGTGTTCCTTGGTATACACAGTGTATGTGGCGTACTATGAAACTTTAGGCTCGTGAGCATTACTTTCAGAACTACTGGCTAAAAGTATACAAAAGTACAAGAGGATCTCTTTAATGTAATAGAAGAAAACACAAAAGCAAATTGGTGCTCACTATTTCCTGAGGTGAACTGATTTGACCTTTCCATTTGAATTGGTCTTCCATTTGTTATACTCTAATGGCATCTGCTGGAAGGGATGTGATAAGCGTGCTGGGGTATATGTCCAGGGCCCCTATTGCAACAGAAAACTAAAAGTCCAGGTCTCCCCTTCCTGTTTCAGTCCGTTTCCTTCCATTTGGTATCGAATGAACATGACCCAGGTCAAATGTTTTGAGGTCAGCAGCACAGCCCTGAAATCGAACATGCTATTACACTGAGGTTAGAATTCAGCAATGGGAAAAATATACAAGAATGCATGTGTATCATGTCGTACTGAAAGCCACTAACCAATCAAGCAGCCTGAATTCTGGTCACATTTTTTTAATCAACTTTATTCACATCATAACTCGGGATTGATTCAATCCGTATCGCTGAAGTTCAGCTCTATAGAGTGATTGAAATGTAAAGACAATGTTTCCGCGGTCACGGAGACTGCATTCACGGTAAAAGCTGCATGTCCCGGCTCAATTGGAATTACCTTTAGGGGGGGGGGGGATTAGCTAAGCATAAATTATATTCTTTATTTATTTTCTTAAATGACTGTTCTGTTCAAGGCATTATTTCAAATCATTATCCCCAAAAAAATTCTGCACAAGATTCTAGCCTTTGAATTCATTTTGATAAGTTTCAATCGTAAGATGTGATCACATGCCTCACTGAGATGCCATTACTGTCAGAGACACCTCTGATTGGCAGATATGTATATCAGGGTTGTTGGCACCACCAGCCAGTCCAACAAGAAAGTATGGGTACAGTCTCTCAGCAAACGTGTCTTTATGAGTATAGATGTGTGTCATATCTTTGGGGTCGTAGAAGGACACCTCCCCACTGGTGAAGTCCAGCTGCACTCGGATCCTCTTCAGCTTCTCAAAAGCAAGGGGCTCACCCTTTCCACTTTGATACACACCATTCCTGTTCAGTATAGCCCAGATTCCATAAGCTGGTGAAGCAAGAATCTCCCCCTTCCTATCTATGGTTTCTTTAGCTACTCCCAGGTTCCACTCAGGATGGTCCCCCACCTCCACCTCCCAGATGTGCTTCCCTGAGCTGAAGCCCTCGGAGCCCAGAACCTTGGCATACTGTGCGAACCTCTCTGGGTTGTCAGTGATTTGCTGACCTATGTTATTAAATCTCACACTGGTCAGATTATCAGACACAGAGAGCCAGCGGTTTGCAGTGTTGGGGTTCAGAATCACAGGAGTGAATTGGACTATCTCCTTCATCTTCTCCCACACTCTGAACTGCAGGTTTCCCAGGTGTTTGGCCATGTCGATAAGCACCCCTGAGACCTGCTGTGTACCCGGCAATGTGCTGTTCTGGATGTATTTGTAGCGGTCGTCTTTCTGCAGGTCCTGTTCAAGAGAAGAGATCTGCTTGAGAATTCTCTCCATCTCGCTGGCAATAGCCCTGCCCTTCTGCTCCTCTTCCTCCCTGAGCGCAACCAGTCTGGCCTCTTCTTCCTCTCGCAGAAACCGGTGGAACTTTTCAAACTGCTCCTTCATCTGCCTCTCTGCGTCCGCACGTTGCTTCTTAATGTGGACCTCCATGCTTTTGTACGTTTCTTGATTCTTTCGAAGACTCTCTAAATTGGATTTCAGTTCTTCCTTTTGGTGAGACGCAGTCTTTTTCAGTGCTGGCACCTCTTCTAGAGTGCCTCTCTCCAGCTTCATAGCAAGATCATTCTGGCCCATCTTCCTCAGGATCGTCAGTGAGATCTTCACTGCTCCTTCATGGCTGTAGGCGCTGACCATCTTCTCCACGGTGTCCTCCCTGTCAGCGTTCTCCAGACGGCTCTTAGGAATAGGAAACCAGCCATCTAACATGTTCTTAGTCAGTAGATACTGAAATCTCTTCAGCTCGCTTGAGACCAAGCTATCCAGAGTGTCCAGCAGCAGCTCAAGGACAGAAGCAGGAGTTGCCATTGTAGATTATCCAGAAGCTAAAATACAGTCAATAAACTTTGATCAACTTTACAACCTTCACTTTTAACAGCTGCGCTTAGAATTTACAGTTTAGATGGTATGTCCTTGTAATTGTTTAGTCTCTTGGTATTTGTAAGGAGAAACATTCCAGTTGTGTGTCGCAGTGAGAGTGAAAGTTATAAACAGTCTCTGTAATGACTTCTGATGGAACAAATCTATTTTCACTTTCGACAGCTTTCTTCCTGTTAGACATAGGTGGGAGGGGCTTCTAGGTTGTGCTAAACTTTCATGTTTGACTTTATTTTCCTTTATGCAGCACATACCTTTACCCACACACTTTTTCTTTATATTATTTATTTGTGTTATATATGTATACATACTGTTGCTATACCGGGGCGGCAGGTAGCCTAGTGGTTAGAGCATTGGGCCAGTAACCGAAAGGTTGAACTAACTGAATCCCTGAACTGACAAGGTAAACATCTGTTGTTCTGTCTCTGAACAAGGAAGTTAACCCACTGTTCCCTGGTAGGCTGTCATTGTAAATAAGAATTTGTTCTTAACTGACTTGCCTAGTTAAATAAAGATTCAATTAAAAAAATACTATAGTTATCATGCAATGTTGACGCTCCACCTAGTGACACATTAACCTTCTAATGCTGCCTGAGGAAGACCTTTGGCCGAAAGGTGTGGCACCATGCATAGCTGTGTATCCAAGTGTTGGATAGATGCCACATCTTTTCCATTATGGCTCCTGTGACATTATGAGCAGTGCCATTGAGGGCAATCTCCATTTTAAAGTACAGTAGTCAATGTCTTCTTCTAGTTCTATAAGTTTATTGACAGTCGGTAGACAAACTGAAGGGTGCATACCGCCACCTAGAGTGTGTTGTCTGAACAGGCATGAAGCCAAGATTAGTAAATTACTGCCAGCTACAACTATCAAATGTTTGCTCAGGGGGTTGGAATTATGTGATCCTTCCTTAAAGGGGGCTGAACTCGCTGTTTTTTCACCCCCACATTAAGAAATGCTACAGTAGAAGCCAATCTAGAGTTTAAGTAGCACTCGTTGGAGACCTCACCAGAACAACCGGGAGGTTTGCCTTTGTACTTGCCCTTCGGATAGCACACGCTTTGTCACATCCTGATCTGTTTTACCTGTCTTGTGCTTGTCTCCACCCCCCTCCAGGTGTCTCCCATTTTCCCCATTATCCCCTGTGTATTTAAACCTGCGTTTCTGTTTGTCCGTTGTCTCGGCAAGCCTACCAGCATGTTTTTCTGTACTCCTATTGCTATAGTTACTAGTTGTCGCGGTTCCGACCATTTCTGCCTGCCCTGACCCCGAGCCTGCATGCTGTCCTGTACTTTTCTGACTCTGACCTGCTTCCGAACTTCTGCCTGCCCTACCCATGAGACTGCCTGCCGCCCTGTACCTGTCGAACTCGGACCTGGTTACGAACCTATGCCTGTCCTCGACCTGCCCTTTGCCCATCTCCTGTAGTTTCATAAACTACTCTGTGTATTGCACCTTCTGTTTCCTGTGTCTGCAACTTGGTCATTTCTTGAGTTGTGGTAGTTTTGGGGCTTTTTCTGACTAAAGTACATTTAACCAATTTACTACCTATGGTATTAGGCCTAAGGAAATGGCGTCCATTGAGAGGGCAAGAACAAGATGTAGGTTAGGAGAAGTGCAGTATTATCAAAAGGAGATGTATACTTGGAGTACGGATGAGGAATGGAGGGAAAAAGAGAGGCAGAGGTCGAAGAGAGGGAATGAAGAGGGTGAGCTTCAATCGGAAAAAAGGGGAGATGGTTTGTTAAAGAAGAATGGTAGGAAGTGTAAGCAGAGTGAGCTGTACACCGGATCAAAGACAGGAGGAGAAATGGAAGTGAATGACGGCGAAGTATCAGAGGTGGTAAGTGTGGTGAAGTTCTCAGAGTCCGTGGCTTGCACCGAGGGTCAGGAAAAAGATGAGTCTGTGACGGTAGGAGTGACATTTTTGGAAAAAGTGGACCCTTGCCTTTTTAGATGATCCATTTGTGTTTTCAGGGTGGGTGAAAACAGAGTTGGGTGCTGTGGAATCAGTGAAGGTAACCAGAAGTGGTCTTGTGATAATTATGTGTTTCTGCTGGTCAGAGGGAGCATTCCCTCTGCGTTAAACATGGGGACAAGAGATTTTGTTTTGTTTTGCTCTCATGAAAAGGGTGCCATTGAAAGGAGTGATTACTGGGGTAGCAGTAAATGTGAAAGTTTACCAGCTGAAGGGGAAGATTCACAGAGTCGTCTGTTCTTTCAAGTTTTGATGTTGAGGCTTTGCCTGACAAAGTGATGTTAGGATATAGAAGTTATCCCGCACAAGCTTTTGTGTCGAATACATTACGTCGTTACAGGTGTCAAGCTTATGGGCATGAGACAAAATAATGTGTAGCATTGGGGTAAGTAGTGGTATGTGTTAATTGTAGGGGTGCCCATGGAGCTGAGGATCAGAAATTCCCGGTGTGAGAGAGGCAGGTTGAGGTTACCAGGGACAGAATAGTGCAGAAGTTGACTCTCAACTTAGAACACAGCAACCTTAGTAATGTAGCTAGTTAGCTAGCTACTGTAGTTACAACAAGTAGATCTGTTGCTATCTAGCAGGAGCAGAAAGCATTATAACGAGCTAGCTTGTCATTCCGGGACAATGATCGTTTTAGCTTTCAGATTACTCCAAGTAATAATTTAGGACTACAAAAATCTATAGGACAAGTAGAATAAATATACTACAGTCATCAAGGCAGGACCCACTTATTGTATTCATACTGACAAATAAGAAATAACACATTATCCCTGTCAATAGTTGGAGTAGGATGATTGCAGAGCTCTCGGGATGTTCATTTTCGAGCTACAAACGACATTCCTTTGCTGTGATTTATTTTATTCATTCTTGTCTCTCACTTTTGTCTCACATGACCTATTCAGCTCTCCTGTGTCCTGCTCCCAGAGATCAACCAAGTGCTATTCACCAAGCATGGGCTGATTCCCTCACCTGTGAGAACCATCCGACTGCAGTTTGAACTAACCCTGCCGTCAGTATTTATACATTGGGACCACATATTGTCTTAGTCTAGTGCATTTTAGAATTGAAGAACACCCATTACAGATACATGTGCTTGTTTGAGCATATTTATTCATTGTCTCTCACTTTTGTCTCCTGTGATCTATTCACCAAGTCCTGCAGTTTGAACTAGCCCTGTCGTCACGATTTAGACATTGCATTTGCCTGTTTTTTTTCTTTGTGGTTTGTCTTACACAGTGTTAGGGTGGCAGGTAGCGTAGCGGTTAAGATCATTGGGCCAGTAATCGAAAGGTTGCTGGTTTGAATCTCTGAGCTGACTAGGTGAAAAATCTGTAATGTAAATGTCTCTCCACATCGCTGACCAGGGTGGGATACTTTTGATATGCCTATGGGGTCTGAGCACACCACGACGCACACAAAGAAGGAGGAATACTGAAGCATGCATTGATATGTCTCCTTCAGAGGCTCAGGCTTTTGGCATAGATGGTAACGCTCTCATTACTGGACTGTAAGATTGTGCTCTCCCCGGCACTTGAAATATATTGATTGGTACTGTAGGTTATACTATATTTAGATACTTCAACTACCTTTGCTATTGTCTCCGTAATCAATAAATGGTGAAACACTATTCGTGATGGTGTTCTTTGTTTGAATGTACAGTCCCTTTGTCTTTCCACATTTTGTTATGTTAGTCTTATTCTAAAACAGATTAGATTTTTATTTTTTATCTATCTACACAATACCACATAAGGACAAAGTGAAAACAAATGTATTACAAATAAAAAACCAAAGACCTAATTTACATAAGTATTCAGACCCTTTGCTATGAGACCCTTTGCCTTTATGGTAGAGTGGCCAGACAGAGGCCAGTCCTCCGTAAAAGGTGCATGACCTCCGCTTGGAGTTTGCCAAAAGGCACCTAAACAAGATTCTCTGGTCTGATGAAACCAAGATTTAACTCTTTGACTTGAATGCCAAGCGTCACATCTGGAGGATACCTGGCACCATCCCTATGGTGAAGCATGGTGGTGGCGGCATCATGCTGTGGGGATGTTTTTCAGCGGCAGGGACAGGGAGACGAGTCAGGATTGAGGGAAAGATGAACAGAACAAAGTACAGAGAGATCCAGAGCACTCAGGACCTCAGACGGGTGTTAAGGATGACATTCCAATAGGACAACGTCCCTAAGTACACAGACAAGACAACGCAGGAGTCGTTTCGGGGACAAGTCTCTGAATGTCTTTGAGTGGCCCAGCCAGAGCCTGGACTTGAACGCGATTAAAAATCTCTGGAGAGACCTGAAAACGCTCCTCCATCCAACCGGACAGAGCTTAAGACGATCTGCAGAGAAGAATGGGAGAAACTCCCCAAATACAGGTGTGCCACGCTTGTAGCATTATACCCAAGAAGACTCGAGGCTATATCGCTGCCAAAGGTGCTTCAACAAAGTACTGAGTAAAGGGTCTGAATACTTATGTAAATGTATGGGGTATTGTGTGTAGATTGAGGGGGAAAAACTATTAATCATCGTAACAAAATGCGGAAAAAGTCAAGGGGTCTAAATAATTTCCAAATGCACTGTATATGCAGAATAAGTTAGTCGAATAATGAATGGATTGGCAAGATTTTGGCTTCGTCAACATTTAGAAGGTTCATAGGAAAGTTTTTAAATAATTTAATCCACTTAAATATACTCACATTCACTGAACATTTAGTAGCCTTCTTTGAAACTAAAACGTTCATTTCCAAACTGATTTTTTTATAATCCTACTACAGGCTCCTTATCAAGATCAAAATGGTGCCAACCGAGAGCACTGCCGTGCTTCTAGCTCTTAGGAAACTTTGCAGTATTTTGTTCTTTTTAATACACTGCTCAAAAAAATTAAGGGAACACTAAAATAACACATCCTAGATCTGAATGAATGAAATATTCTTATTAAATACTTTTTTTCTTTACATAGTTGAATGTGCTGACAACAAAATCACACAAAAATTATCAATGGAAATCAAATGTATCAACCCATGGAGGTCTGGATTTGGTGTGTGTGGCCTCCACGTGCCTGTATGACCTCCCTACAATGCCTGGGCATGCTCCTCATGAGGTGGCGGATGGTCTCCTGAGGGATCTCCTCCCAGACCTGGACTAAAGCATCCGCCAACTCCTGGACAGTCTGTGGTGCAGCGTTGGTGGATGGAGCGAGACATGATGTCCCAGATGTGCTCAATTGGATTCAGGTCTGGGGAATGGGCGGGCCAGTCCATAGCATCAATGCCTTCCTCTTGTAGGAACTGCTGACACACTCCAGCCACATGAGGTCTAGCATTGTCTTGCATTAGGAGGAACCCACGGCCAACCGCACCAGCATATGGTCTCACAAGGGGTCTGAGGATCTCATCTCGGTACCTAATGGCAGTCAGGCTACCTCTGGCGAGCACATGGAGGGCTGTGTGGCCCCCCAAAGAAATGCCACCCCACACCATGACTGACCCACCGCCAAACCGGTCATGCTGGAGGATGTTGCAGGCAGCAGAACGTTCTCCACGGCGTCTCCAGACTCTGTCACGTCTGTCACATGTGCTCAGTGTGAACCTGCTTTCATCTGTGAAGAGCACAGGGCGCCAGTGGCGAATTTGCCAATCTTGGTGTTCTCTGGAAAATACCAAACGGGCCCTCATATACCACCCTCATGGAGTCTGTTTCTGACCATTTGAGCAGACACATGCACATTTGTGGCCTGCAGGAGGTCATTTTGCAGGGCTCTGGCAGTGCTCCTCCTTGCACAAAGGCGGAGGTAGCGGTCCTGCTGCTGGGTTGTTGCCCTCCTACGGCCTCCTCCACGTCTCCTGATGTACTGGCCTGTCTCTTGATAGCACCTCCATGCTCTGGACACTACGCTGACAGACACAGCAAACCTTCTTGCCACAGCTCGCATTGATGTTCCATCCTGGATGAGCTGCACTACCTGAGCCTCTTGTGTGGGTTGTAGACTCCGTCTCATGCTACTACTAGAGTGAAAGCACCGCCAGCATTCAAAAGTGACCAAAACATCAGCCAGGAAGCATAGGAACTGAGAAGTGGTCTGTGCGACCACCTGCAGAGCCACTCCTTTATTGGGGGTGTCTTGCTAATTGCCTATAATTTCCACCTGTTGTCTATTCCATTTGCACAACAGCATGTGACACTTATTGTCAATCAGTGTTGCTTCCTAAGTGGACAGTTTGATTTCACAGAAGTGTGATTGACTTGGAGTTACATTGTGTTGTTTAAGTGCTCCCTTTATTTTTTTGAGCAGTGTATATTTCTTACATTACTAGCCCAGAACACTTGTTGTGTTATTACATACAGCCGGGAATAACTACTGGATATCAGAGCGACAGTAACTCACCAGCACTACCAGTATTACGACCAGGAATAAGACTTTCCCGAATCTGATCATTTGTTCACACTACCCAGGGAAATTGAACTGATTTCAGAGGCCGACCCAAAACACCGCCAGCGGAGGAGAGGTACTCGGAGTGGTCTTCTAGTTTGACTTAGGAGGCTCGCACACCACCCACCGCTTACGAGTATATAACTCGCTAATGTTCAGTCTCTGGATAATAAAGTTGACGAGCTCAGGGCAAGGATTTCTTACCAGAGAGACATCAGGGATTGTAACATACTCTGTTTCACCGAACCATGGCTCTCTTGGGATATACTGTCAACAAACGTTAACAGTCCGTCCAGCCAGTTGGGTTCTCAGTTCATCGCAGGAATAAATATGTCTCCGGGAAGAAAAAGGGCCAGGGTTTATGTTTCATGATTAACCACTAATGGTGGGATTGTGATAACATCCAGGAACTCAAGTCCTTTTGTTCACCCAACCTAGAATACCTCACAATCAAATGCCGACTGTATTATATTCCAAGAGAATTCTCTTCAGTTAAAGTTACAGCCGTGTATATCCCCCCTCAAGCCGATACCACGACGGCCCTCAAAAAACTGCACTGGACTTTATGCAAACTGGAAACCACATATCCTGAGGCCGCATTTATTGTAGCTGGGGATTTCAACAAAGCAATTTTGGGAAAAAGGCTGCTGAAGTTATATCAACACATTGACTGTAGTACTCTTGCTGCTAAAACACTCTGCCACTGCTACTTCAACCTCCTCCCTTCCTATAGGCAGAAACTCAAACAGGAAGTACCTGTTTTAAGGACTATTCAACGCTGGTCTGACCAATCGGAATCCATGCTTCAAGATTGTTTTGATCACGCGGACTGGGATGTGTTCCGGGTAGCCTCCGATAATAACACAGATGAATATACTGATACGTTGACTGAGTTTATCAGGAAGTGCATAGGAGATGTTCTACCCACTGTGACTATTAAAACCTACCCTAACCAGAAATTGTGGATAGATGGCAGCATTCCCCCAAACTGAAAACGCAAACCATCGCATTTAACCATGACAAGGTGACTGGGAACATGGCAGAATAGTGTAGTTATTGTGTAGTTATTCCCTCCGCATGGCAATCAAACAGGCAAAACGCCAGTATAGAGACAAAGTGGAGTCCATATATTTATATATTCTTAATTCCATTCCTTTACTTAGATTTGTGTGTATTGGGAATATGTTGTGAAATTGTTAGATATTACTTGTTAGATATTACTGCACTGTCAGAGCTAGAAACACAAGCATTTCGCTACATCCACAATAACATCTGATAAACACGTGTATGTTATTTGATTTTAAAATGTTATTTGATTTGATTTATCATTCTCCATATACCTTATATTCCAATGCATCCAACATTATGCATGCCCACCATGGTATTGGGCAGCTATCTGCTATTTGAGAACTCATCTGGTTTCGAAATCGAACTCTTGTTTTTATTGCAGAGCACATTTTTCAACTGTTTTTAGAGAAGATTGTATTGCAAGTTATGCTATATGTGTAGCTATGCCATAAGTATAGGCTAATATGCATATGCAGCTGTTGGTTTTAAGCCTCCATTCTAGCATACACACATCTTTCTATCCACATGCCTTTATTTGGGTTACCATGCAAAGTATATGGATGTTTCTTTAAGCCTGCAGCTAAATACATGAAATTAGACATATAAATATGCCAAAACATGATTCAACAATTGAATTCACTGAGAGATAGCTAACAAAACACAAATGAACATTTACAGTAGCTAGCTGGCTACTCTGTAACATTGGCTAGCTTTCAATACATTGGCTAAATGGTCAACGGTGTTACCTCTTCACATGATCAAGACCATTCGTATTGCATGCTGCATATTTCAAGTGCACTCGAAAACAGATATTTATGATATTTCAGTCTAGGACTCCGACCACAAAACCTGACTCAATAGGGGAGGGTCCGGGTGGGCATATATGATGGGTGACGCAGGGTGTCGGGGGCGGCTCCGGTGCTGGGTGCCTCACCGGAAGCTCCGGACCGTGGGTTGTCGCTGGAGGCCCCGGACCGTGGATTGTCACCGGAGGCTCCGGACCATGGATTGTCGCCAGAGGAACCGGACCGTAGATCGACGCAGGAGGCTCTGGACTGAGAACCCCTGTTGAAGGCTCCGGACCGCCAACCGTCACTGGAAGCTCCGGACCGCCGACCGTCTCAGGAGGTTCCAGACCATAGACCGTCTAAGGAGGTTCCGGACCATAGACCGTCTCAGGAGGTTCCGGACTGTAGAACATCTCAGGAGGTTCCGGACTGTGGACCGTCTCAGGAGGTTCCGGACTGTGAAATGTCGCCGGAAGCTCTGGACTAGAAACTGTCGCCGGAAGCTCTGGACTGGGAACTGTCGCCGGATGCTCTGGACTGTGGAGGTGCACTGGAAGCCTGATGCGTGGGACCGGTACAAGTGGCACCGGACTGACACGCACCTCAGGGCGAGTGCGGGGAGGAGTCACAGGACGTACTGGACTGTGGAGGCGCACTGGAGACTTGATGCGTGGGACTGGTACACGTGGCACCAGGCTGATGACACGCACCTCAGGGCGAGTGCGGGGAGTAGGCAAAGGACGCACTGGACTGTGGAGGCGCACTGGAGGTCTAGAGTGCAGAGCTGGCACAACCCTTCCTGACTGGATGCTCACTCCAGCCCAGCAAGTGCGGGAAGCTAGCACAGGACACACTGGGCTATGAAGGCGCACTGGGGATGCCGTGAGTAGAGCTGGCGCAGGATATCCTGGGCCGAAAAGACGCACCGGAGGCCAGGAGCGCTGAGCAGGCACAATCCATCCTGGCTGAATGCCCAATCTAGCACGGCAACTGCGGGGAGCTGGAACAGAACGCACCGGGCTATGAATGCGTACTGGAGACACCGTGCGCATCACTGCATGACACGGTGCCTGACCAGTCACACGCTCCCCACGGTAAGCACGAGGAGTTGGCTGAGGTCTGAACCCTGACTCCGCCAATCTCCCTGTGTGCCACCCCCCAATATTTTTTTGCGGCTGCCTCTCGTGCTTGCTTTGTTGAGCAATCTCCTCGTATCGTCGCCATTCCGCTTTCGCTGCCTCTATCTCCTCCTTCAGACGGCGATACTCCCCGCCCTGCGTCCAGGGTCCTTTACCATCCAAAATCTCCTCCCAAGTCCACTCCTCCTGTACACGCTGCTGGCCCATTTTTGGTGGGATCTTCTGTCACGATCGTCGTATGAGTGAGACCAAGGCGCAGCGTGGTATGCGTACATTCTCTTTTAATAAATGAAAACCCGAACAAAATCAACAAAATCAACGAACGAAACGTGAAGATATACAAATAGTGCTGACAGGCAACTAAACATAGACAAGATCCCACGAAACACAAAGGGGAAATGACTGCCTAAATATGATCCCCAATCAAAGACAACGATAAACAGCTGTCTCTGATTGGGAACCATATCAGGCCAACATAGAAATACAAAAAACCTAGATGACCCACCCAAGTCATTATCATGCCCCAACCACCACAGAGAATAAACAGCTTACTATGGTCAGGGCTTGACAGCCACTGACACATAATGTAGGTTGGGGTAAAGTGACTAGGCAACAGGATAGATATAGAGCAGTAGCAGCAGCATATGTGATGAGTCAAAAGAGTTGGTGCAAAGGGGGGGGTCTATGCAGCTATTTCGCTAACAATTTAGCAGTCTTATGGTTTAGGGGTATAAGCTGTTCTCAAATCAAATCAAATTGTATTGGTCGCATACACATATTTAGCAGATGTTTATTGCGGGTATAGCGAAATTCTTGTGTTCCTAGCTCCAACAGTGCAGTAGTACATTATCTAACAATTCACAACAACACACAAATCTAAACGTAGATGTATAAATGTTTAAATATTAGATATTAGTTCAAGGTCCTGTTGGCTCCATACTTGGTACATCGGTACCGCTTGCCGTGCGGTAGCAGAGAGAACAGTCTATGACTCGGGTGACTGGAGGGACATTTTTTAGGGCATTCCTCTGACACTGTCTGGTATAGAGGTCCTGGATAGGGATGTACTGGACCGTATACACTAACCTCTGTAGCGCCTTGCGGTTGCTATACCTAGCGCTGATGCAGACAGTCAAGATGCTCTCAATGATGCAGCTGTAGAACTTTGAGGATCTGCCAGCCAATGTTCAGTTTGACCGGGCGACCAGCTCTGAGAAGAGTTTTGGTGGTTCCAGACTTATACCATTTAAGAATGATGGAGGCCACTGTGTTCTTGGGGACCTTCAATCCTGCAGAAATGTTTTGGTACCCTTCCCCAGATCTGTGCCTCGAACAATCCTATCTCAGAGCTCTAAGGACACTTCCTTCGACCTCATGGCTTGGTTTTTGCTCCGACATGCACTGTCAACTGTGGGACCTTATATAGACAGGTGTGTGCCTTTCCAAATTATGTCCAATCAATTGATTTACAATAGGTGGACTCCAAGTTGTAGAAACATCTCAAGGATGATAAATGGAAACAGGATGCACCTGAGCTCAATTTCGAGTCTCATAGCAAAGGGTCTGAATACTAATGTAAATAAGGCACTTCTGTTTTTAACTTTTTATACATTTGCAAAAATGTCTAAATTCCCGTTCTTGCTTTGTCATTATGGGGTATTGTGTGTAGATTAATTTTAGAATAAGTCTGTAAAGTTACATAATGTGAAAAAGTCAAGAGGTCTGAATACTTTCCGAATGCACTCTTTTTACCACAATGCTGGACATTTCTCTCCTCTGTTTCATTAACAAAGCAAAAACAATAACAGAGGTGCTGGGAGCCAAAGGTGGCACTGTTTCACCTTATGCGGATTCCATCTTTAACCCATAAGAAGTCTTACTAAATTGTTAACCAAATAGCTACCCGGACTATCTATATTGACCCTCTTTGCACTAACTCTTTTGACTTATCACATATGCTGCTGCTATTGTGTATTATCTATCCTGTTGCCTACTCACTTTACCCCTACCTACTGTATATGTACATACTGTATCTACCTCAATTACCTCGTACCCCTGCACATCGACTTGGCTATATACACGGGGTACCAGTACCAAGTTACTCTTTGTTTATTTATTCTTCATGTTATTATTATTATTATTATTATTATTATATGTTTCTCTCTGCATTATAGGGAAGGGCCCGTAAGTAAGCATTTCACTGTTAGTCTACACTTGTTGTTTACAAAGCATGTGACAAATAACATTTGACCCAGTTGACTACTTCAAAATGGTGAAAGTCCTAAATGTTGCAGGCCATGCTATAATAGGCTTTGTGGCAAGTGCACCCTCTATCCAACTCTATGAACTGAGACAATCTTCCATCTTTTAATATGATCTTCAGTAGATCCGTGACTGGCTCCCAGTCACAGAGGCAGCATCCTAATTTCCTTCCCTGGCGGATATGAACTCCTCACCCAGAACAGGCCTCAATCTTATCACCGTTTGGGAATCAATGAACACAGAGTTCATTGCGCCATGCCTTTGATACTAGCTTTGGAAATAAATCATCACAGAGACAATGACAAAACAGAGCATATTGCACGGAGTACTTGGTATCATGGTTGTATTCTGAGACCCTCATATAGGCAATATTCTTCTTTGGAGATGTTATCTTGTTGTTACCTAGTTGTGCCATGCTTTTTCATGATTTGGTGGGTTCCCTTATGCTCAGATAATGGGTTGTTGTCTGTATGCATCCAGTGGCTACTGAGTTCTGCAGTAGCTGACTTTGTTTCCCATGGAAGTCCTTATTTATTTGAAGTAATCAGATGCAATGAAGATGTTGACACATTGTATTATCAAGAGTCATTGCACCCTCATGCTTTAGTTTGTGCTTATTTCCAACATCACTCCCCAAATGGGTTTGAAAATTAGAATGAAAATACAATAAAATCAGTGGCGTAGCGCAGTTTTGCTGGGCCCCTTCAAGGTTCAAGCAAAGCACATTTTGCCATGAGGCTGAGAGAAAGTGTTGTTTTATAGGTCAGGGATTCTTGAAAGATGGGACAATCTCAACTTTTTCCCCACGAGTATTTGTCTTAATATTAGCAACATATTCGATATATATTTTGAAAAACCAAAGTTTCAGCTATCACGCCATGTAAAGGAACAAGCTCCAAATTAATTATTTAAAAAAAAAACATCAAATGAAAACTAACTGGATTTATGTCAACTCCGTCAGACACCATAAAAGGCATTTCATATTTACAATTATCATCCAACAAGTGTTTAAACGCCTTGTTTAAAGGATTGTTTAATTCTAGCATTAGATTATTAAAATAGTGTATGTAATACAAATCTCAAAACTGATTTTGTTTTGTTTTATAGCACTATTAAATGTTCCAGGGCAAATGTCTTTAGCCTTTTTGCATGTTTTTCTAGATTTAGAACGTAAAGCAAACATTATCCCTTAGCTCTAGCACAGCACGAACTTCAATTGTTTAAGCATTCTGTATGTCGCAGGTCAGTGATTAAAATGTTGTTTCAGAATATTGACAAAAAAATGTATCTTAAGGGGGTTAGCCATCAGTGACGAGTTGATAACAGATACTCAAACACAGACATATTTTTGCATCTAAAAATCAAAAGTTCAATACAAACATTTGTCAAATATGAAAAATCCCCAATAAAAACATAACCATTCTATCAGATATTTTGATACTCAGATGGAGTTGACGTCTCAGATGGAGTTGAAATCTAACGGAGTTAATGTTTCACGGAGTTGACAAATGATCATTTTTCTTCTTCATTCAAGTGGTATGCACAGTAAGCAATTAATTTTTTCCCTCAGTTGCTTTATGACTCTAAACCTAATGAAACATATTTGAACCAAAATTCATATTCTATCATAATCTACCAAGCAGAAGGAATTGAAAGTTTATGGTTGTGACCATGGTGATTCCAATATTGTTTGTTCAAATCTATCAAAAGTAGAAAACTTTACAGACCATTAGTGATCTTGTAGAACTACAGTACATGTATTGAGGACATGAATAAGGCGTCCTTATGGTATAGCTGACCCTGCTCGTTCTTGATTAAGATTATATCCATTAGTTAATATCCATTATTGCCTGTTTTTAGAATTTGAAACGTTTTTTTGGAACGTTTAAAATGTGGATGCTTTGCTCCAGACAAGGGCATTTCCAGGCATAGAGCCGACATGGAACTTAATAATATTGAAAGTATTTGGAAAATTCCCCAAACTAATATTTTCCTTATAAAATTCCCCTAAATGTAAATGCTATGCTTAAATAATGCAACAAAATCAAAATAAATGTATGTATAAAAATGAAGTTTTACTGCTTGAAAAGGATTGTCCGGATGATCAAGAGTCGCTGAGCTAATTTCTTGCTATTCTACACACATTTTTTTCACGGGGCTTCTGAGTTCCCATGTGGGGCGTGTGCTATGCCAGTGAGTAAAACATGAAATGTGTGAACAAAAATGTGTTTCTTAATTTCACCTCAAAGACCATTTGAACAAAAATAGTTTAATGGTAGATGTACCCGCTATGGTCACTGACATATAAGTTACAATAGCTGACAGCGATACAATTGTTTCTTCCAATTCAAATAACAAATAAGTATTTTACCATAACATTAAATACAATTAAAGACTTTATAGTACATAATACGCAAGACTTTGTACACACCTGAACTGTGTTGTGCGATACATTTTAGGCCACAAAATTTTGGAAGGTGCCCCAAGAGTTTCTCCCTCATGCCGCCAGTCATGAATATACTCTGACAAGACACTGATATATCAGTAATCTATTTAAACTTCCCTATTCCTTATACTTCATTATTTACTCTATCTGTAAATTCTTCCTGGTCCGATTCCTTCATTCTTTTCCTGTAAACTCCCTCTGTGCCTGTCGAGCTTCTTCACCGTTTTGTACTTTCTGTAACTCCAGTGACTTACCGTGCTCTTGACCTATTGCGCCTACTTTCCTATCCACTCAATAATCAAATGGGGGGAAATTATATTTTATAATAATAGGAACAGTTAACATTCTATACTTAATTGTGTCCATAATTCAGTCAAATGTACATGTTTGTGCTAATATTTTGTGCTGAAGGCCCTCCAGAATTTCATTTAGGTATTTTTTGTGTGTTTTTTTGTATTTTGGCTTGAACTGGTCTGGCTTGGGGTGAGACGAGGTTTGGACTGGGGTAGGGACAGCTGCGCTTACAGCAATCGCTCCTTCAAAAGAGAAAAGACCCTCCAATATCCACTTACAATGCTCACAACATTAATTCTGGACTGACATGACAAAGATATACATCAGTTGCGAAATAGTCATGCTAGCTCAATGTGGACATCAGACATCTGGCATGGTATCTGATGAGTACAAACAATACAAAACATTGATACAAATGTCTTCACCGAATACAATGGTTAAAAATGTATGGTAGAAAGTTGAGACACAAGAAGTTGGTTGACCGGCTTGATGCCATATTCACAACTGCTTGTATCGAATAACATAAAACAATGCTTACAACAATATCATGAAGGCATGGTTTGACACAGGAACTGAGAAGTAACAGGGCATTGTGTATCAATACAAGCAACTGACCTGTGTAACAATAACCTTAAGGCAACACATCAGAATACAACACGGAAGAAATCCACTAATGTGCTTCAAATAGTGCTCTGTCGATTAAATTTGAAAATGTTTCAAAGTGAATTTGAGTATGGCAAATTACTATGTGTTCCAAACATCGAATTTTAAACTGGTTGTAGCAATACAGTGCACAAATAAATCATGTTAACATTACATAAAGGACATTACACTCCAAAATCAAGGGACAGAATGTGCTGTATGAGTTACCTGAATCAATTGATGTGTTTCTCATAGATGGATGGCCATTGTTCAATCACATTAAGTGAGCACTAGATAGTTCATTCAAATACACTGAGTTAAATACATACCTTCAGTTAAAGTGGGGTTAATAAATAATATAAATCAAAAGTTAAATATATACACTACTACAAAAGTTTTAGAACACATACTCATTCAAGGGTTATTCTTAATTTTTTACTATTTTCTACATTGTATTTTAACAGTGAAGACATCAAAACTATGAAATAACACAAAGGAAACATGTAGTAACCAAAAAAGTGTTTAACAAATCAAAATAAATTGAGATTGAGATGATTTTTGAGATGATCTCTGCATGTGTATTTCCCACCATAAAGCAAGGAGGAGGAGGTGTTATGGTGTGGGGGTGCTTTGCTGGTGACACTGTCTGTGATTTATTTTGAATTCACACTAAACCAGCATGGCTACCACAGCATTCTGCAACGATACGCCATCCCATCTGGTTTGGGCTTAGTGGGACTATCATTTGTTTTTCAACAGGACAATTACCCAACACACCTCCAGGTTGTTTAATGGCTATTTTACCAAGAAGGAGGGTGATGGAGTGCCTTATCAGATGACCTGAACTTCACAATCCCCCGACTTCAACCAAATTGAGATGGTTTGGGATGAGTTGGACCGCAGAGTGAAGGAAAAGAAGCCAACAAGTGCTCAGCATATGTGGGAACTCCTTCAAGACTGTTGGGAAAGCTGGTTGAGAGAATGCCAAGCGTTTTGCAAAGCTTTTATCATTGCAAAGGGTGGCTATTTGAAGAATCTCAAATATAAAATATATTTTGATTTGTTTAACACTTTTTTGGTTACTATGGGATTCCATGTTATTTCATAGTTTTGATGTCTTCACTATTATTATACAATGTAGAAAATAGTAAAAACAAAGAAAATCACTTGAATGAGTAGGTGTTCTAAAACTTTTGACCGGTAGTGTAGTTATCTAGATTTGGATGATTGTCTGAGGAGCATACCAAAACTTGATGAAAATATGACTCTTTTGTCTGTTTCCTGACTCCTCTTTTTGTTAGCTTAATCCAGGTCTATTGAATACTGAAGAACAAAATAGGTTAAAAAAATAAAATACAAAAGGTTAGGTAAGATAAAATGTGAGGATGTTTGAAGTACTCTATATGACTGGAAAGTGGAATAACTGGAATTGAATTACTGGAGAGAGTACAAAGGGATGATACAGTATGAAAATGCATGTAAAATACAAAATATGTACACTGAAGCATACATATAAACCCTATATGTATAAACCCTATGTTACCAAGAGTCATCGAACTCTGTCACAAAAGCAATAATGAGTGTAAACATGTAATGTTCCAACTAATAGATTGACTCAGTCTTCCTTTGTTGTTTCGACTTCTTCAGCTACTTTGACTGATTCCTTCTCTTCCCGCTCTTCTGGAACAGACATAAAAATCTTCTGGCAGAACAGAGTAAAGATCTCTGAGGAAAGAAAACAGCCATTTCGCATTATTTCTTTTTTAGTTGTCTTTCACACTCCGAAGGACACATTTCATTTGCACCAATGGAAAGTTTGCACCATTTTTAGAAGCACATGTGTAACTATTTAAAATTCAATTTTTTTAAATGTTTTTTCTTCCTTTAAACCTCTTTACTTTTTGTTTTATTTACTTTTGGGGAAAATATGAAATATTTTTATCTGAGTAAAAAGAAGTAAATCGGTTGGAAACCGATTTAACTGGATGTTAACCTTAGACACAAAACAGTTTGCGAAGTGCAAAAACAGAAATGGCTGCTAATGGTAATATCAAATAACCAGTCACAAATGTATCTCCAGCCTTGACAACCCATTATATAAAGGCCTAGTTCACACTCAAGCAATTGATGTATAATGACACATTTGACACATCAGGAGTGATACATTGTGATTTATGAGTTTGCCTCCACATACAGTACATCAGTTGTGCTACCCACATTTGAACTAAGCCAGTAACAGTAACAGAAACCACATGACCAGCTCACCTAGGATCTTCTTTACAACGTGGGGCTTCTTCCACTTGTACCCCAGGAGATAGGCAGGGATACCAGTGAGGATGATCCCGCTGCCTATCAGGCACTCAAAGGGAGCTGCCCAGAAGGACACCACGATCATAAAGACACAGCCCAGCACAAACACCACAGGGACCACCAACCAAATCTGCCAGGGAAATTTAGATTAATGTACACAAACCCAACGGTTACAGGATGGAACTAAAAGAAACTTGGCTTCATATCACTTCAATCGTGCTATCTTGTTGCATGGAAAATGTTATTTTTGACTTTCTCCGGTTACTCATTTTAATTGTAACGTTTTAGGTCACCCAACTAAATTCACATAGAAATGTGAGTTATAGATCTGTCATTCTCATTGAAAGCAAGTCTAAGAAGCAGTGGATCTGTTCTATGTGGGCTATTTCTCTGCTTCCCTTTCTTAAGTTTTGTTTTTTTTGTACACCAGCTTCAAACTGTACACCAGCTTCAAACTGCTGAAAATACAATGTTTTTAGTTATGGAAAATATATTTCACAGCAGTTTAGATGCTACAATTATTCTCTTGTCGCATAAATTAAAATTAAGCAATCTATTTGAATTTTACCAAACAGGAAATGGTAGAGCAATTTCAACATAGTGCATCTTTAAGTAGGCCCTGTTTTATCATCTTAAAATGCATCCATCCTTTCTCACTTCCTTAATAAAGTAATCACTGATCTGACATGGCATACAGTAACTGCTGAAAGCAATGCATAGGACATCTGGTTCACACCAATCCAGACATATCAGATCAGTGATTAATTCAAGGAAGGGATAAAGGAAGGATGCATTTGAAGAGTATTCAAACAGGTCTTATTACAGTAACAGTACCTTGATGGGTCTCCTGAGCTCTGGCTTGGTCCAGCGGAGCCACAGCAAGCCGGCAATGGCCATGCCCACACACAGCCAGGTGAAGAAGCTGAACAGGTTGATGACCGAGAAGATGTCCTTGGACAAGGCATACAGCATGGACAGGAAACACTGCAGGGAGACATTTGGCTGTTGCATTAAACCTAATCTGTAGTCAAATTGTGGGGTAGGTAATTGCATTCTTGTGTTGTTTATGTACGTTGACTATAAATGTGCCTTTTTTTCTGTAAAACATTACCATGACACTTTTTAAAAAAGACAATAAAAAATGCATTGCGATGGGAATAACTGCTATTCGGTTGCTATGTAAAATTTTGTGATGTACTGTATTTACCAACTAATGATCTATGCCAGATTGATTTGAGTTGATGACTATGATTTTAGCCTTGCCCAATTGTGAGTTCTCAAATTGGATCTCAAAATTTGAAACCAATTTACATTTTAAACCAATTTAGGGACCAATGGCAGGACTCACCGTGAAAATGAGGGAGGGCACTGGAGTGAAGAGGTCAGTGTGGACCAATCCCAGTGCAGCAGGGAGCTGACCCTCTCGAGCGCCAGCATAAAACAGCCTATGAGACAGACAGGCAAACCCTCATAATTGAGCATTTTGATACAATCTCCAGCCTTTAATTAAAGTATCAAATGACTGGATTAAACACACACAAACACACAGAGATCTACACACACTTTTTGCAGAGTTATCTGTGTGTAGAACAGATACAGACCGTGCCGAGGTGAACAGGCTTCCGTTGACCGCTCCGAAGCAGGACAGCCCCACAAAGACAGGGATGAGCCAGGACATCACACCAAGATGGTACTCCCCAAAGATCTGTAATGGGAAAGCGTTACCATTCAATACTCCAATTCACATTCAATCTCTTTATCTTTGCTATTATTATGCTGTCCCCTGTTGCCTTTTTGTTAGCAAAATAAACAACAGGCACATTATGAATGAAAAAGGGAATATCAGTGCACTGTTTTCCTGCTCCCAAAACATGATGTTTTAATAAAGCCATCCTTACCACAGCTACTGCCTCGGACTCAACCATCACACTCGGGGGGATAGTGGTGAAGTAGGCCAGATTGGTCAGTACGTACACCACAGTCACAATGGGCATGGAGATAATGATGGACAGTGGCAGGTTTCTAGAATCAAGGTCAAAGGTCATCAATGACAGATGATGTCATGGAGAAGCACTCATAATGTGTCAGCCAATCCAATTTGAGGTTATTTGAGTCAACTGTATTTGTGTTTCATTTCATGCAATTTCATGACTGTATTCAATGTGATTATTCTATTGTTAAATTGTATGAATGTGATATTTGAAAAATATTGTATATAAGATTACTAGTACTGTGAATTTCCTGCTATCTGAAATGTCACGATCTGTCATTATCACATTGAAAAACACCCTCATGCAGTCAATCGAGAGCAATTAAGCACAATCAAAATGTTAGGACACATGTTGCACATAGTGATAGACATATTTACAGGGTAGTTGTGGTAACTCTGTACAATCCTCAATAAAACCTTCACAACACATAACCCACTGAGCACACACTGGTTGAATCAACGTTGTTTCCACGTCATTTCAATTCAATTACATTAAACCAACGTGGAATAGACATTGAGAATTGACGTCTGTGCCCAGTGGGAAGTCACCTCTCTGGATTGATCATTTCCTCTGTCACGTAATTCAGGTAATTCCTAAAGGAGAGGAAACAGAATATGACGCATTATATAGTACAACAACATTGTATAAAAAAAATATAATATCAGATTATTAAATCAGATTTGTAGCATAACATCAACCTTCTACAGTCTGCAAAACTGTAATTACATTCATAGTATATAAGAAGCATCCTATATGATCAGATAATCTTTACTGGTTGATGAAAGTCAGATGACAAAACCAGGGTCGTATTCACTGGGCACAAAACAGAAGAAAACGGAAGCACACTATTTAAATTTGTCCAATAAGAAGCGCTTGTTTACGCTTTCCATTGCATAACATTTTGAAACATTTTACTATGTTGTAACCTAATACGACTTGGGTGTAAACATGCCTAAATTGTGTTGCAAAGGCCTTACCAGCCACCAAAAGCAAAGAGTCCACTGTATAGAGCCAACACAATGTTGTCGACTCCCCATTTGCTGCCTTCAAACGCCAGTTCTGGTGTCAGGTATGGCACATCACCTGTTTAGACAGACAAGAGAGGAGCATTGATATCACTGCTTGGCAAAAGGGACTGACTTCAACAAACTGAGAATATCAACAGTACAGTATATCACATGCACGAATGTTTGCTGCATGGAATATGGTAGATACACACACACACACACACATGTCCACACACACACAAAGAACATCAACAAAAAAAATCACAATTGTTGCAGCGATTTGGCCCAATATATTTTGCCGTTGCACACCTGCTACACTCTTTGAAAAAAGGGTTCTTCGGCTGTCCCTTTTGAGTTCCAGGTAGAACCCTCTGTGAAAAGAGTTCTACATGGTACCCAAAAGGGTTCTTCCTGGAACCAAAAGGGTTCTTCCTGGAACCAAAAGGGTTCTACAGGGAACCAAAAAGGGTTCTTCAAATGGTTCTCCTATGGGGACAGCTGATGAACCCTTTTAGGTTCCAGATAGCGTCTCCCCCCCCCCTAAGACTGTATGTTTGACTGAAAGACATGACATTTTGAGAAATAAATGAAAGAAAATATATTTTCTTCGACCCAGGCTGCACCCTCCAAACGCCTAACCCTGGGTTAGTCCGTCTGCCATTGATGCACTGAAAACATAATGTTTGGCAGTTGACATTTCAACATGAGGAGGGAGACCTTTTCGATGATAAGAAACATCTATCCACTCAATTATTCACACAATGTCCAGTCCAGTGTTAAGCCTACTATAGAGGCCTACATCAGCGAGGGAAGATGCTTTCAGGATTGACTTTATTTCGTGATAAAGAAAAAGGTTGTTTTCTACTCCACTGTCTTGTCTACCGCTTCATTTCAGGTGTAAATGGCATGGCTTCCATTACTTGGAATAGATTTGGAGCATTGCATGGTCCATGTGTTATATCAACTCAGAGAATCTACTTTGCATACTGTACATATGTTTCCCTCTCTCTCTCTCTCTCTCTCAATTTCAATTAAATTCAATTCAATTCAATTCGCTTTATTGGCATGACGTAACAATGTACATATTGCCATATTGCTCTCTCTCTCTCTCTCTCTCTGTCTCTCTCTCTCTCTGTCTCTGTCTCGCTCTCTCTCTTGCCCCTGAACAAGCATGAGGGCGCATACCAATGAAGCATTTGGTCCTTATCGTCCATGTTGGAATATAGTAACATCATCTGTAGAGGCAAACACTGAGACTCTTATGAGTTGTGGACATTCGTGGTCATCCTACATCAAAGGCCCAGTTAAAATAAGATGAAAAGGGGGTTACAACACAGCAAAATGGCAATCTCATCAAGATTTTGGACCAATTATGGTCCTATCTTTCCTAATCTGAGTTTAAAAAAAAATCATGAATGATATTTTCCCTCTGTCTTTCTCTTCAACTTTATAATCTGCATAAGAAGAAGATGCTAGAGAGAGGAACCTGAAAAAACAGACACCTCTCAGTTTCAGATGGCAGTGTTTTCGTATTTCCCCCTGTCCTCCTCTCTAGACTTCAGAATCTAAAAAGCACAGCACGACAAGCTCACCGCCTAGTTTCCATGGCAACCCTACATGCAGCACCATGTTAGCCAGCGTGGCAGCGGGACCAGATGTAGTGCGAAGAAAAAGATGGCTGCACATTATATCTCTCGGACGGGTGGGTTGTCTTCACATACAAAGGTATTTTGCTATGAATTCATGAGGTGGGTGCAGATAGCGTACCTTTATAGCAGATAGGTCTATGAACATAGTACAATAGAAATATCAAAATCAATTTTAGCTTTACTTTGGTATTTTATAAAGACATTGTTGGTGAATAAAGTACATGTAACAAGTTAAGCCGTGGCAAAATACCTTTAACAAGCACTAACCCATAGACAGGAGGAGAGTGTGTGTCAAACGCGTGTCAGACGTACCCACACATACACCAGTACATGTGTGAACTGGGTGTTGACCTTACCTGTACCGATCTGAATGAAACCGAAAACGATGATTATGATCAGGGCCAGGAGCTTTGACGCAGTGAACAAGTCCTGGACCTTGGTGGCAGCCCGCACGCTGATGCAGTTCACAAAGGTCAATGATGCTGAGAGAGGGAAGCGCAAGGGAGAACATCATTGCACCTCTTAAAGCTAAATTGCATATGATTTTATTTATTTTATTTCATTCGTGTCATTTGTTATTTTAGAAAATAAATAGAAGTGAGAGAAGATCAGTGGGGAAAAAAGGTCCCTTAACAGCAGGGAGAGTCCAAAATAAGACAAAAAGGAGGCCTGTGTATTGCAGCGATAATACTGTAGTGAATACAGATGTAGCTGTAACAAATATATACTCAAGCAGCTGGCTGAGAAAGACCTGATTGGTCAATGTGTGTTACAGTTTGTGTCAGTATTTGTATATAGTTCACTATATATAAAAAAGTATTATCAATGAACAGGCCACCCAATTCTGGTGGCAGTGCTGGTTATACTCACTGAGGCAGAGGCAAGCGATGAGCTTGGCGGCGCTGTCGGGCACACTGCAGTTTGGGTAGAGGGGCTTGAGCAGGTAGGTGGCGAACACCAGCGACACCACATACTGGGAGGACGGCCTGATGATCAGCATCTCCACCCACAGCTTGAGGAAGGCAGCCAGCTCGCCGTACACCTACAATACAATACAGTACAACTTTACTAATCCATTTGTGAACAACAGAGATTTGGCTTCTGCTCATATCTCAACCCGCTTCAGATGCAGTAGCACACATCACACATCACACACACACACACACACACACACACACACACACACACACACACACACACGCACACACACACACAACCCCCCACACACATGTACCTCCAGGATGTAGGTGTAGTCTCCACCCGACTTGGTGATGGTGGTGCCCAGCTCGGCGTAGCACAGGGCGCCCATGGTGGACACCACACCGCACACGGCCCACACCACCAGCGACAGACCGGCCGAGCCAGCCTCCTTTACCACCCCTGTGGGCGTGATGAAGATGCCCGAGCCGATGATGGTGCCGATGATCATGCCCACGCCATTGAAGAGCGTGATGCTGCGCTTCAGCTCGATCTTGCCGCCCGCTGCCTTGGCTGGGGAGGAGGCATCTGCAGTAGGGGTGGTGGCTGCCACGGTGCCTGTGTCGGTAATGGTGGATTGGGACGGAGGCTTGGATGGATGCTTGTCCGGTGAAGGAGGCTTGTCTGGGTTGTCGGGAACCGCCTCAGCTGCAGGTGGAGAAACAGGGTGTAGGAGGAAGGGGGAACAGAGGAGAGTTCACGAGAAGGGATTGTTGGCACACTGATAGTCCAGGAGTAGCACATGGACTTTACATGCCCCTGTATTGTAAATAGACTGAAGGCTATGCCATAAAGGGAAAGTAAGAGGATGCAAGCAGCATGGGGGGGTCATAACATGTCCCTGCAAGAAATCACATTATATTAGAAAACCCTAGCTGACCCCCGTACCACCTCACTGAGTAATAGCCTGATAGCTGTGCATGACAAATACATATATATATATCCATAAATGCATGCTTCCATTGCTGCACCAGATCATGCAGCAGCCTATGAGCGACTGATGCAACCCTGCACCATGTGGTGTCTAGGCTAGGCTACAGTGTGTGTGTCTTTGTGTGTGTGTCTTTGTGTGTGTGTCTTTGTGTGTGTGTGTGTGTGTGTGTGTGTGTGTGTGTGTGTGTGTGTGTGTGTGTGTGTGTGTGTGTGTGTGTGTGTGTGTGTGTGTGTGTGTGTGTGTGTGTGTGTGTGTGTGTGTGTGTGTGTGTGTGTGTTATTCTGTAGCGGTGTACCTACCCTCCATCTTCTCCTGGCCCTCGGCTGCCTTCTTCAAGCTCTCCAGGCTGCTCTGTGATTTCAGCTCTGGCTCTGCCATCCTGTCTTCCTTTAGCCCCCTTCTCTCCTTTTCCTTCCTTTCTTTTTGCTCTCTTCCTCCTCCCTACGCTTCCCCTCAACTGTCTCTCTCTCTCTGTCTTCCTCACACCTCTCTCTTTCTCTCCTCCGATGTCTACCTCCTTCTTTTACCCTCACACGCTCTCTCTCTCATACACTCTGTCTCTCTCTCGCTCTCTCCCTCTATCTCTATCTCTCATCCCCTTTCTCTCCCTCTCGCCAGTGTGATACTGTAGTGCAGGAGAGGAGGCAGCAGACCTAGTGTGGTGCTTGATGTGGTGATAGTGATGCTGCTACCTAGCCTACGCCCACTTATGATGAATGATGGGAGCGATAGAGAGCTCAGCTCAGAGAGGGTGGAACTAGGTCATTGTCAGCTTTTGGGCTGTGTGTGTGTGTGTGTGTGTGTGTGTGTGTGTGTGTGTGTGTGTGTGTGTGTGTGTGTGTGTGTGTGTGTGTGTGTGTGTGTGTGTGTGTGTGTGTGTGTGTGTGTGTGTGTGTGTGTGTGTGTGTGTGTGTGTGTGTGTGTGTGTGTGTGCGTGCGTGCATGCGTGTGGCTATGTACTTTGATGCAAGCGTGACACATGGACAAAGGATGCAAAAGCTCCGGCACTCCATCTAGTGGCCATGATGGGAAAATCCAATGTCTTTGTTCTCTCTCCCTTGCTGAAAGATTAATGGGGGAAATAGAATAGAGTGGATGAACATGTATTTGATGGAGTATAAAGATTAAGAAAGCACTGTCTAAATACATACAGGGAGCTACTGTATTTCCCTTGGGGTACAATCCTTGCTTCTTACTCTTTGACCCACCTAACCAATGACTACAAGGGATAATAATATGGAGGTAACCAAACATTTTAACCCCTAATAATATATGGATACGTGTGATGATTGAATATGACATTGAAACCGTGGCTGTCATATACAAGCTGTGTGTGTTTTACTTATCTCCACTAGATGGCACTCTAACATATGAATTCACCTAGATAACCTGATTATGCTTGTGCTTGCTGGTCATTTCTGTTTTGCGACATCCAAGCTGGCCGCATAAGTATGTTTTCACCAAAGGTACATTTTTTTTCATAAAATTGCATTCTGAGAATGAGCCCCGTTCTGTTCATGCGCTAGTATTACTTGCATTTCTATCGCACTGACAAAGGAGACTCGTGAGCACCAAGCTCCGTCCCATGGAACATCTTAGCCACAAATGGTAACGCACAAGCCGAGTAAACTGCGAACCAACGCAGGGCACTTTCTGCCATGTGTCCGGGGACTTTCCCCTAGGCGAGAATGGAGAAACTTCGTTCTCAGCGAGTAGCCTAGTCAACAAGCCTTCTGAATGCCCGTATGTTGACTAGCGACTAAAATATTTATAAAGCTTGAAGTAGTAACACAGGTTTAACTAATGGTGTATAACTATCGAAGTAGAATTTTTAGGGGCATAGGATCCCCTTTTCCAACATTGATCATTCATTGCAAAGAATTACTCGTAAATAATATTGTAAGAGTTGTAATACTAAAATTACTTCCTAAATCCAGAGCAACATTCTAAAAGGATCATGGGTAAATTTAAAGAGACAGCGCCTATAGGAAAAAGAACAGTCGTCTTTAAACTAACATATTAAGTCAATTTCTCAACACCTTTTTGATGATTGTTACTCAAGCAACAATAACCTCATTTGTTTTGATTCAAGTTAATACATTTTTCTGAGTATTATGATTAATTGATTATAATTAGAGTTTGTTCAAACCCCAATTGCGATACTCCCATGCCTTGATCTTGTTTCCCATATGGAATTACACTCTGCCCTCATCCTCCCTCCCTTCTCCACATCTACTCTCAATCCCACAGTACCTCCTTATTGTCTTTCACTGCCTCTTTTCAACCTCTGGTTTTCCTTTCCCCCATCCTATATCTGGTCTTCCATCCTCCTTCTCTTGGGGGGTTATTGTAATAAAGCACAGGGTAACTTGATCCATGTTTCCCAGTGTCTGTACAGTCATATCTGACGATCATAACAACTTTATTTTCTCCTGCCATTAACTCGGTCAGTAAGGTTAATTAAAAGAGAGACTGGCCACTCCATTATACAGAGGATATTTAATATTTTCATAAATCTCTCTCTCTCTCTCTCTCACACACACACACACACACACACACACACACACACACACACACACACACACACACACACACACACACACACACACACACACACACACACACACAGTGGATGCTCCTCAGAGGAGGAAGAGGAGGACCATCGTCCTCAGTGAATTTCAAACAGTGAATCTTTTAAAAAGTTATAATGGTTCTCACCCCCTTCCATAGACTTACATAGTAATTTTGACAACTTCTGGAGGATGTCCTCCAACCTATCAGAGCTCTTGCAGCATGAACTGACATGTTGTCCACCCAATCAAAGGATCAGAGAATGAATCTAGAACTGAAAGCACACACTACAACTAGTTAGCACTGCAGTGCCTAAAATGTGTTGAGTAGTTGACTCAGAGAAAGACAATAGTTGAACAGTTTTGAACAAGTGTATTTATTTAAAAATGAAGGAGAAGCAGGAGAGGGAGAGAAAGAGAGAGATATTTAGTTGTATTTTTTTTTAACTTTCACTTACCTAGCGAATGCTGCTAGCTAGTTTAGCCTACTCAAACACCCAGCTCAAACAGAGAGGGATGCTATGTTAGCTAGCTGGCTATGGCTATCCAACACTGGATTTTTTCCAAGTCAAGGAAAGCTTTTGGATTTATTAATTTATTGCCACCGGGGCCTGCTGGTGTAACTGCTAAACTGCTTGCTAACTGAACACTGTACTGCATGATTGTAGCAGGTTTACTAATGTGTTAGTTCTATTAGCTATGTTGACTGATGTTAGCTAATATGGTGACAACTATGTAGGCTGTGTGTAGTGGTTATGATATGAAGGTTTGGCTTGGAAAGGTTTTTTCGCCTGGTCACAGACAGCTGAAGTGTTGTGCACTGAAGCAAAGGGAAAAGGTGAGAGGAGGAGTGTGTAGATGCGAGAAGGAATTAACTAGAGAAGTGATCATGCTGTTTGTATATGGCTGCTATGAAAGTGAACTGTGTTTGTGTGTGATCAGGGGTGTATTCATTCCACCGATTCTGTTGAAAAACGTTTCTTGAACAGAATTAAGGGAATTAACTGGAATGATATCTTGTCCTATATTGATGTGGAAGCTGATAGTCAGGTTTTTCTATCCACAATCCAGACTACAATAAATGGCTTCCAAAAGAAAATCAAATCCAAACCTGGCCAAACGAGCACTCTTCCTTGGCTAAATGGAGAAATCTGGAAACTGATAAAAGAATGAGATCATGCTCTAAAAACAGCCCTAAAGTCCAAATTAGATCATGACAGACGTAGGTTTACCATGTTGAGAAATAAAGTGATGAAAGAAATCAGACAGGCCAAGGCAAACTTTCTTATTGACATAGTTGGTGAAGGAAAGGGAAATTCTATATTGATCTGGGAGAATCTAAAAAAGAGGGAAAGACCATAGTAACACCGCAAAAAGACTAGAAATCATGGTGAATGACAATCTTACACAGGATGCAGTCGAAATAGCAATAGCCTTCAATTACTACTTTATTGACTCTGTCAGGGTACTGACACAGAACCCCTCCACTGGTTTCTTGGGCTCAGGGCTAGTGAATGTCACTCAACCTGTCTTCATCATAAGGGAGGTTTCTGAGTAAGAGGTGAACAAGATGATTAGCCCACTAAAGAACATTAAAGCCAAAGATGTGTTTGGGCTGGACTCTACTTTTCCTAAAAACTAGGGGGTGTTTCCAAGGGTATGGGGGGTGTTTCCAAGGGTATGGAAGTCGGCCATAATAACAAGGGGGGCGTTGCTGGGGCTGTGTTTCTGGACCTAAGGAAGGCTTTTGATACTGTTAACCATGAGGTTCCTATCACAGAATTGTCCAAGTTCAACTTTTCCCCCGATGCCTTGAGATGGATGAAATCATACCTTGAAGGCAGAACTCAGTGTGTCAGAGTGAGAGATGAGCTGTCGCCCACTCTTAGCTATGATGTGGGTGTGCCCCAAGGGTCAATACTGGGGACCCTCCTGTTCAGCCTGTACATTAATGATCTGCCTTCTGTCTGTACTGGGACTGAAGTTCAAATGTATTCAGATGATACAGTGATATATGTGCATGCAAAGAGCAAACAACAAGCTGCACAAGAACTCACTACTGTAATGGTCCAAGTTACAAAGTGGCTAAGTGACTCATGTTTGCATCTCAATGGGAAAAAAACTGTCTGCATGTTCTTCACAAAGAGAGCAACTGATGCTACTTAGCAAGATGTATATGTGTCAGGGGAGAAGCTGATTTTAAGCACCTTGGCATCGTACTTGATTCCAACCTCTCTTTTAAAAAGCAGGTGAAAAAGGTAATTCAAATAACCAAATTCAACCTAGCTAATTTCCAATTGATACGAAATTGTTTGACTACAGAGGTAGCAAAACTATACTTCAAATCTATGATACTCCCTCGCTTAACATACTGCTTGACTAGTTGGGCCTAAGCTTGCTGTACAGCATTAAAACCCATTCAGTCTGTCTACAAACAGACTCTCAAAGTGGTTGATAGGAAGCCCAATAGCTATCATCACTGTTACATCCTCAGGAAGCATGAGCTCTTGAGTAGGAAAATTATTGTGCGATACACCGACACATGTCTTGTATTCAAGATCCTAAATGGCCTGGCTCCCCCTCCACTCAGTACTTTTGTTAAACAGAAAACCCAAACATATAGCAGCAGATCCACAAGGTCTGCCATGAGAGGTGACTGTATGGTTCCCTTAAGGAAAAGCACCTTTAGTCAATCTGCTTTCTCTGTGAGAGCTTCACATGTTTGGAATACACTGCCATCAAACACACATACTGTAACTGCACCACCTATCACACTCTCACAAAAAAACATGAAAACATGGCTAAAGGCCAATCAGATTTGTGAACATAATCCCTAGTTGTGTATTGCTGCTTTCCATGTTGTCTGTAGCTTGTGAGGTTTGGAAACATTTTGTTGCTTTTATATATTTTGTCTTCTTTTTGTGCTATGTTGCTCTGTCTGCATGCTACGTCTTGCTTGTCCTATGTTGCTCTGTCTGCATTCTACGTCTTGCTTGTTCTATGTTGTTCTGCGTGTGCTCACTGCTCAATGATTGTCTGTATTGTAATTGTTTTTAATAACCTGCCCAGGGACTGCGGTTGAAAATTAGCTGGCTGGCTAAAACCAGCACTTTTACTGAAACGTTAATTAATGTGCAATGTCCCTGTAAAAAAATAATAATAATCTCAAACACAAACTCAAGTAAATGGAACGAAACGGGGATAAACATACCTGAATTCGTCCAATAGAATCCTCTCATTTGAAATTTTGGACTAATAATTACATCCTAGATCAGCTAGATCACATGTCAAACTCATTCCACAGAGGGCCGAGTGTCTACAGGTTTACGCTCCACCCTTGTGGACAACTTACGCTCCACCTAATTAGGAATTTAATTTGCAAATAAATTCATTAAAAATCCTACAATGTGATTTTCTGGAATATTTTTTCTCATTTTGTCTGTCATAGTTGAAGTGTACCTATGATGACATAGCCAAATCTAAAATTCAAAATCAAATGGCAATGACCTCCAAATAAGGGGTTAAGTACTTTCCCTGACAAATCCTTCCTCTGTAGTTTTCCAGATTTCAGCTGTTTTGTGGCTTATCCAGTAGGGAACCAGGAGGATTGTTCCCCTTCTGTTTATGTTGATGCATCTCATCTTCCCAGATCTCTCTCTCTCTTTCTCTCTCTCACACACGCAATAATCACCTTATTATAGTTATGGGCATACTGTGAATAGCCTATGAAGCTAGCCGCTTGTGTGTTCCTTTACATTGGCTGATATAGAAAACTTGTCAGATAAGATAGTAGAGGGATGGGATTAGGGACAGAGGAAGGATTTACTGTATCTCAGTGGAGGACTGCTGCTGCTGCTGTATCAGACTGTTGTTCTGCCTCTGCCTGCCTCTGCTATCTTAAATTTCCACTGGTTCTGTCATAGTGGAATGATTCATTTTTGTCTTTGATACGAAACATAAGAGAACCCATCAATCCTACAAATATTGGATAACTTGAGTCTTTTCTAATGCTTTGGACAAACAGATTAACTTATTGTAAATTATTATTGTCTGTGGTGGAAAATTGCTGTTATATTGTTTATCCAGTGTATCTAGCCATTTAACTAAAGTCATATAATGTACTAATGAGACTTGCTCCCTCTGCCAGAAAACGTCCTCTTTGTCTACGTGACTGACTCATGGTTCTGGATTTATAGCCAAATGCTGAACTAAGATGTGAGAGACGAGCAAGACAAATGGTTTAATTTGTCACTAACTGGTCTTTTGACCAATCAGATCTGATCTTTTGCCAATAATTGGTCAAAATATCAGAATTGGGCTCCCTAACAGGCTTAAACATCAGTAGAAATTCAGAAGCACGGAACCAAGTCCACTAACTGCTCCATATTCAACTCGGAGCTCTTAAAATCAAAGTCTGCAGCTGCTTATACTATAGACCTATTATTAGGTTTATAGTATATACATTTTCATTTTCAAAAAGCTATTCTAAATAGGATTCTGAGACAGCTGGAGGTAAAGCACCATTTTTGAAACCTCTCGGATTAGTTACTGAGGAATTGATCTGTTGTTGTGGAATAATGGTATGTACAGGGTTTAATGCATCTCTTGTTGTCATACTTCAGTCCTCCAGACAGGGATATAGGGCTCAGTACTGCGGAAGTTCAGTGTTATAGCTCAATTTAAATGTAAAGATCATTTTGAATTGAGCCCACATATGCAGCGTTTACTGCATATGAAGGCATCTCCGCGAACACGGGAGCATTATCTTTACATTTCAATCACACTATAGCACTAAACATCCACAATATGGATTGAGTCGAGCCCATAATGTAAACCATCACTGTATGCTAAACAAATCAATGAGGTCAAATACTGGTTTTCACCTCATGACATATTTGATATCATGTCATAATATGACACATTATTATAAATTCTAGTTAGAGTTGTCTGTAAATTGCACCATAGACCCATAGCACTGTACATGCACTTAGCTGTATTGGTGTGAATCAATAATGATGTGAAATGGTCAAGTCATTAGCTTTAATTCATGCCAACAAAAAAAAACATAGCATCCACATAATTATTGTAACATTGATTTCAAATGTTGGATGACTGAAGAACAACTACAGTACAGAATAGCAGGGACATATTCATTCATCCTCAATTGGACATGACTAATTCATCCCCATTTGACATGATCAACACTCAAATCACAAAATATCTACTAATAATCATTAACAATATGTGAATTACCTTCAGTTTCATTAAGATTCTCAGACTTGTATTCTATCTATAAGTGATTACTCTCATACTAACAGGGATAAACTATTCAAAAAAATACAATGTGGGTTTGTTTTGTTCTGCACACATAATGTTGGTTGCATATTTTTTTTCACCACAGAAAACAAATACTCCCATAAACAATAATCCCATAAATAATGCTGGATAATTAATGTTGATGGCATTGATTTGTTTAAGCTGAGGGATAGCAGTGCAGGTTCAGCCCTTGGAATTGATATTTCAATAATATTAAAGATTTAATATAGCATATTAAAGATCCACTCCAAATGTTTTAACATTTCCTGTTGAAAAACAATATCCCACATATGAACACAGTAATGTAGACACACGTAAGGGTCGAAAAATGTGTTTTGAGCAAAATAGTGTTTTTCAGATACATGTGCAAACTTCATTAAGTAGTCCATTCAAGGAGTTGGTCTTATGGCGCCTTCTGATGTCATCGGCCTCCCCCTTGCTTACAGGAACAATAGAGGAGCAATAGAGAACAAAAGAAGAAAGCCCCCCCCCACCTCACTTGTACCATGTAATGAGGATATCTGGACCACCTATTGAGATGTGCCTTTGTTGAGTAAATCAGGTGATAAACGAGATGAATCGGAAACTGGAGTGCGACATTAAATATGATTACATTATTAATATTACAAATGTAGTAAAGTGACTGAAAACCTACCATGTTATCCGTCCACATACTTATCCATCCATATCCATAGCATCGGCAAAAAATATAGCTCCATTCACAACTAAAGTGCATGAGTGACATACAGTAAGTATAAATACGATATCCAATTCAGGGTTGGGTGTGAACCAACCGATCTGTGACAACATTATATCTAAGAAGCACATTGGAAATCACTGTAGTGGTACTTTGTTATTTTACCTTTTTTTATGAGCTAGGGTTCAACATTGCACAATACAACAGGTAGAACAATTGGACACTGGTAAACTCTACCTCTGTAGTCAGTAATCTGCTGTTATTTTAGTAGGAATGTGAGTACTGAATGACCATATTGAATGATCAATATGTATACACATTTGAGGGAACTAACAAAGTACATCATGGAATGCTAAAGCAATGTGGTATCAATTAGCTTACTAGTAAACAATGTCTATTTCGAGGCTAGTAACAAAGTAGCATTGGGAAATCATTCAAATTCATGCAAATATTTTTGTTCTTGTACATCTATTTCTACATCTAAACTCATACAAGACATGTCAATGTATCGAAAGATGCACAGCAAAAAAATACTTATTATAATGATATGGATTTCAATAACACAATAGTTATTGCAATATTTCAAAACGCTTTCTCACTAACGCATTATGTTTGTGGACTGATTTAACTGAACAGGCATAGTTAAGTCGTGCATAAGTTCATCTCAAATTATGACAATACAGCAAACACACAGCATATTGTCTAGGAAATAGTCATTAGTATGCTGCGGTAAACAAAGGAAGCAAAGCATATCAGTAGAAACAGTCAAATGTAAGAATAAAACACTTTCTCCTCCTCTTATTGTTTTGAATATCATTGTTTCAATGGGAACTTTACTTCTGTCAGTTGTTATTCATAATCCACCAAGATGCTGGAAAAAAAACAAATTAACAAAATAAATAGACTGGTCGTTTACATATGAGCATCATATTTCTAATCTATTGACAACAATATACTGTATGAACATCAAAAAACGGTATGCATTACCACATCCTCTCCAGTGGGTTTGAGTCTTTGTCCCTCTGAGCTCCCAGAGGCATTCCTTATCTTTCCTTTCACCCATCCCTACCTCATCCACTCCCAAAAATCCATCCCCCACATGACACTTACCTGGGAGGAGCATGGTGGCAACCATTTCAGGGTCCTCCAGTACGTCAATGATACAGCGCTGGAATGTCTTGCTGATGGGGGACTGCAGGTAACTGTAGGAGGAAGGGACGGAGAGCGGGGACAGAGGAGTCAATGGGTGGCCCTGGACTGTCAGTGCTTTGTCATACCGTCAATAAGGCTTTGTAGAATGTCTTTAAGTCCAACAGCATTGCAACATCCCATCTTAATCAAGGCATTTTGTAGGAAAACTGAATTTGGAAGACTTCTGAATGGCTATATCTGGGTGCAAATCCATTTTCATTCAGTCAATTCATTTGAAACTGTTGGGACTACACTCTTAGAAAAAAGGGTTTCTTCGGCTGTCCCCATAGGAGAACCCTTTTTGGTTCAAGGTAGAACCCTCTGTGGAAAGGGTTCTACATTGAACCCAGAAACAAAATGGTTCTTCCTAGAACCAAAAAGGGTTATTCAAAGGGTTCTTCTATGGGGACAGCCAAAATAAACCTTTTTTTCTATTTATGTACCTCATCCAGGAGAGACGGTCTTGCCAGAACTCGTACATGATGAAGCAGGATCTCTCTGGAAGAGTCTGGACAGACACACTGTGGGATAAGGAAGTCACAAGTATATTGCTAATGAAATTGGCATTTTGATGACAAACATTTGTAGTTCCCTGTAGTAGTGCCATAGTTCCTTGTAGTAGGGTATGTACTCTTTATCACAAAAGTCTGAACTATTGTCACCTATTTGACAGTATTGCAAAACAATAGTTATGATGGAAAGAAAGTCCCTTTTTAGTATTGAAATACAGCCAAAGTGTTCACAAAATCCAGAGTAGCTACAGGATTAGGGTGATTAGCCAGGAAACGCTGCTACATTCACAATAGGTAAAATCCTAATTGAAAACAATGGGCAATGTATTCAACGTAGAAGAGAGACCTACTGCAGATTGTTAGTCTGGCAGGCTGTGGCTTCTGTGTAGATCTTCAGAGCCTGCTGGAACTCCTCTGCGTCTTTGTCCTTCACAGACATCTGTCTCTGCACCAGCAGGATGTTCTGTTGAGAAGGAAAGAGGGGAAAATGGTTCAGGCCAGTGGCATCTGGGTTATGTTCATTGGGCACCAGACAGAAGAAAACCTGGTCTGGTCCAATAAGACACTCGTTCTCTGTTGCATGCTCTAATAAACACGATCCTCTACTACTGTAAGTATTAGAGGGACATGGGTAAGAGAAAATCAGCCAACACTGGGGATCTGGAGGACCACAGTAGTGCATTGGTTTTGTCATTCTAGTATTTTTTAAAGACAAATTAACAATACTGTAGCAGAGAATGATATAGTTTGACAGATACAGTAGATGTATCACACCATGTTAAGTCATTGAAATCTAGGGTACACCTTTTGATAGACATTGAAACCTTACTTTTCCAAATCTAAAAGGAAGTGGCCATCCGAGTTGGACTCACCGAGTTATATGTTCCGGCTAAAGTGTCCTCTTTGAGTGGTTCCAGATGTGGACTCTGCAAATGGAGGCATAAATATTTCAGTCAGTCATGAAAAGAAATGCTGTAACAGAACGAGCCTGACCAAATCAAGCTCAAGTATGAACTTCTAGTAACAGTACGTAACAGAGCATTGCCTTTGATATGAAATGGATTGATATACAGTATGTATATTATATTTCCCTAAAGCGAGAAACAGACCCTAAGCAAACTGACAATTTGGAGCATAGCACAGTGTTGCAGGCTCTGGAGCAACGAACCGCCCTTGCTGTCTCTGCCTGGCCGGTTCCCCTCTTTCCACTGGGATTCTCTGCCTCTAACCCTATTACAGGGGCTGGGTCACTGGCTTACTGGGGCTCTCTCATGCCGTCCCTGGAGGGGGTGCGTCACCTGAGTGGGTTGATTCACTGTTGTGGTCATCCTGTCTGGGTTGGCGCCCCCCCCTTGGGTTGTGCCGTGGCGGAGATCTTTGTGGGCTATACTCAGCCTTGTCTCAGGATGGTAAGTTGGTGGTTGAAGATATCCCTCTAGTGGTGTGGGGGCTGTGCTTTGGCAAAGTGGGTGGGGTTATATCCTTCCTGTTTGGCCCTGTCCGGGGGTGTCCTCAGATGGGGCCACAGTGTCTCCTGACCCCTCCTGTCTCAGCCTCCAGTATTTATGCTGCAGTAGTTTATGTGTCGGGGGGCTGGGGTTAGTTTGTTATATCTGGAGTACTTCTCCTGTCCTATTCGGTGTCCTGTGTGAATCTAAGTGTGCGTTCTCTAATTCTCTCCTTCTCTCTTTCTTTCTCTCTCTCGGAGGACCTGAGCCCTAGGATCATGCCCCAGGACTACCTGACATGATGACTCCTTGCTGTCCCCAGTCCACCTGGCCATGCTGCTGTTCCAGTTTCAACTGACCTGAGCCCTAGGACCATGCCCCAGGACTACCTGACATGATGACTCCTTGCTGTCCCCAGTCCACCTGGCCATGCTGCTGCTCCAGTTTCAACTTCCACCTGACTGTGCTGCTGCTCCAGTTTCAACTGTTCTGCCTTATTATTATTCGACCATGCTGGTCATTTATGAACATTTGAACATCTTGGCCATGTTCTGTTATAATCTCCACCCGGCACAGCCAGAAGAGGACTGGCCACCCCACATAGCCTGGTTCCTCTCTAGGTTTCTTCCTAGGTTTTGGCCTTTCTAGGGAGTTTTTCCTAGCCACCGTGCTTCTACACCTGCATTGCTTGCTGTTTGGGGTTTTAGGCTGGGTTTCTGTACAGCACTTTGAGATATCAGCTGATGTACGAAGGGCTATATAAATAAATTTGATTTGATTTGATTTTGATTTGATTTTCAATGTCGTTTTTCGTCACAAAATGGGCGGCTCCTTTTAGTACAATGGGCAGCTCCTCCGGCGCTTGCTACGCAGAATTTCTCTGCTCAAATATTGAAACGTAACATATCGTTCCTTACGATACCGTGGGTACAGTGTTGTGTAGGCAATGAAGCTGAGCCAAACCTGCCTGGTTCCTTGATCTGAACTATAGGCTATGTGTCAAATAAGCAGTCTCTTCTGCCTTGATAACCAAATATAATCTTGGAGTGTTTAAACAATAAACCAATCAATATTGTAGCCTTATTATAATCATCCCAAAAGGTATTTTGTTTCGAAGTAATAACTATGTGATTCTAGGCTATTTTGAAATGGTAAAAACAGCTGCTAGCCATGAGCAAAAATGATGACATTCTATTTTGAACTGATATGGGAGCGAATACATTGAAGCAGCATGTCAAACTGAGATAATTATAGTATGTTACACTGGTAAGTATAAGAATACTTGCCAGGGCATATTATTTCATTATAAATCTGATTATTTCACATGGGGAAGATGTGGGAAGCTAAAAGGCTAGCATGCTTGATGTTTTTAGGCAGCTAGCTAGCAAGCTGCTAGTCGAGTAGCCTACAGCCAACTGGCAGGCATAAAACAAGGTAATGTCAAACAAACCTAAAATGTCATACATGCAGCATTTACTCAAATATGCAATTGATTATTTGAAATTAGGTAACAGTGGTGATGATGTTTTCAACACGATTCTTTGCTTTTACCACAAATGGGAAGACAACAAGAAAATCGCTGCTATATAGCCTTGTGATTGTTGCTATTCGGGGGTCTAGAAATGCATGGACCGCACAAGCGCACAGGCGCTTACTTGTACGGAGTGAAGCTTGTATCGGCCTTTAGCAGGTTGAATTGAGCTTTGAGAGCTTGGGAAATAAGATGAGAATTTGCCAGTTAGCACTTTAGCTGGTTGTCATTGTCTATCAAATATTAGTATTTCCCAACAGGAGGGGCGATGTTGTGACTTAAGCTAATTGTCGACTAAGCATAAATGAGTCAGTGGGCACTGATCAGAGACGGTAGTGTTTGACTAGAGACTCACAACACATCATTAAGACTAAATGGAATGATCTATGTATAACAACTTAACCTCGTACTCATACTCCAGCTAACGACCACTGAACCTTGCTAAAAATGTATTCAGAATACTCAGAAATCTCAAGAGGAAAAATTCAAATAAAGAATGATTCAAGGGTTTTTCTTTATTTTTACTATTTTCTACATTCTACAGTCTTGAAGGAGTTCCCACATATGCTGAGCACTTGTTGGCTGCTTTTCCTTCACTCTGTGGTTCAACTCATCCCAAACCATCTCTATTGGGTTGAGGTCGGGTGATTGTGGAGGCCAGATCAACTGATGCAGCACTCCATCACTCTCCTTCTATGTCAAATAGCCCTTACACGGCCTCCTGAATATTGTTCCTCATACTCCAGCTAACAAATAGTGAACTTCGTACCCCATACTCCAGCTAACAAATAGTGAGCTTAGTTCCCCATACCCCAGCTAAACAATAGTGAACTTCCTTCCCCATACTCCAGCTCAGAAATAGTGAACTCCCTTCCCCATAATCCAGCTAACAAATAGTGAACTTTGTATCACATACTCCAGCTAACCACTGAACCTCATACCTCATACTCCAGCTTGTCTATCAGCTGCTGCAGGCGGTTGACCTGGGAGCTCCAGTGGTGGTTGTCTGGCTCCACACTGACACCTTAACCAGGGAAACAGAATGTCAGATCACCACTACACACATGGCTTGTGTCATGAAGTGAAAAATAACTGATCCGGGGTGAATTTCCCCCAAAAATGAAGATAATCTTAACCAATAAGATCATTGCTTGTTCAATGCCTACCAATGCACTTAAGATGCTCTAAGTGCTGAAGGTGATCTTTATGTTTTCGGGGAACCTAACCTTTGGTCAATGTGGCAAACAATATAATCGTATAATTTCATATTTCAAAACGGCACTAAATATATTTTCCTACATTGCCATAGGCCTATAGGCCATATGCGTAATTGCAATCAAAGACATGTTGCTACCATTAAATTGAAACAGACCCTTAGAATGAGGCAAAACACAGGTGTCAATGTGTACCTGTAGTGAGCATGCCAGAGTAAGGGTCTGTGGGGGAGAGACACAGGTTCTTTTGGATGCGACGGCCTGGGCGTTTGGCAATTTTCTGGAGGGAAAGATCCTCTGGTTTCTTTATCATCTTCCTGCAGTGGACACAATCATCATCAACGTCATCTTAACATTGTTATCATCATCAACAGCAGTATCATCCTTATCATTGTTACTAGCTAGGTTACTATCCAATTGGCAACAGATTTTCATACGAATATTAACAAATCTGCATTAAAAACATTATGCACATTTTCCCACCAGATATGTATTTCCATCATATTGACTTGGGTCAGATAAAAGGCTGTGTGTGATGACGTAGTGCACATAATAACTTTTGCGGTTAAATTCCCATGTACCAAATAAAAGATACAAGCTAAATGGGTTTCCAATGCATTTTCAACACTAATGATGGTTTTGTCACAACAACAGTTGCATTATATAGCGAATGTGCCCACTCTGGTCTTGGCAATTGCCAACCGCTCGCCGATACAGTGCGGGTATAGCCTACATGATGAGAATATTATGGACAAAAGAGAAATATTATTTTTATTTGTCAAACAGCAGCCAAACGTTGATCATCACGTCACCAGAATAAGACCCTCAACATCTTATTGGAAAGGAGCATCAAGCTCCCTTTGAAGTTCATAATTTATTTAATCTGTAGCCTAAACTGCATGCTTTGTGTGGGAGGACCACACAACATATCAAATTGACTTTGAAATTATGGTTATTATATCAATATTTGCACATAAAAGCATTTACATTTTCATTTATCACATAATTAGCTTTACATACAAAAAAAATCCTGGAGTTGCAAACTCCAAAGCTTGCGCTATGCTTTACCAACTGAAATGCAGTAGCAGTGCACAGTGAGAGAGTGATTAAGGGAGAACGCAGAGTATCATAGATAGTTGTTGCGGTGCTACTCTACCTGCCAGTGCAGCTCTGCTCATCCACGGCCTCCATAGCACAGTCTAATGACGACTGCAGAGACTGCAGCTGGGTGTTGGTCTCTCGCAGAAGGAAACGTGTCACAAACTGTCCCAACACCGATGAGCCCTGGTACTCCTGTACAGGGAGGGGGGGAGGGGTGGAGGTAAGAAAGGGAAGAGAAAGGGAAAGGGAGGGTGGAGGGAAGAGTGGAGGGTGGAGGGAAGAAAGCTTCAATGAAACAAATCCTATTCAATGGTCATTTCAATGATTATTAATAATAATAATAAATATATACACATTCTTCCTTGCAGATTTTCTCAAGCTCTGTTGGATGGGTAGCGTCACTGCACAGCTTTTTTCAGGTCTCTCAAGAAATGTTAGTTCAGGTTCAAGTCCGGGCTCTGGTTGGACCACTCAAGGATATTCAAAGATTTGTCCCGAAGCCACTTCTGCGTTGCTTAGGGTCATTGTCCTGTTGGGAGGTGAACCTTCACCCCAGTCTTAGGTCCTGAGTGCTCTGGAGCAGGTTTTCATCAAGGATCTCTTTGTACTTTGTTCCATTCATCTTTCCCTCAACCCTGACTAGTCTCCCAGTCACTGTTGCTGAAAAACATCCCCACAGTATGATGCTGCTACCACCATGCTTCACCTTAGGGATGATGCCAGGTTTCCTCCAGATGTGACGCTTGCCATTCAGGCCAGAGTTCAATCTTGGTTTCATCAGACCAGAGAATCTTGTTTCTCATGGTGTGAGAGTCGTTTAGGTGGCTTTTAGCAAACTCCAAGTGGGTTGTCATGTGCCTTTTACTGAGGAGTAGCTTCTGTCTGGCCACTCTACCATAAAGGCCTGATTGGTGGAGTGCTGCAGATTTGGGTGTCCTTCTGGAAGGCTCTCCCATCAGTACAGAGGAACTCTGGAGCTCTTTCAGAGTGACCATCGGTTCTTGGTCACCTCCCTGACGAAGGCCCTTCTCCCCCGATTGCTCAGTTTGGCCGGGCGGCCAGTTCTAGGAAAATCTTGAGAAGCAACCCCACACATGAATGGTCTCAGGATGCTTTATTGTTGGCATGACACAGGACTGATGGTAGCGCTCACCTTGTCTTCTCCGGACACGCTTTTTTCCAGATGCCTCAAACAATTCATTAGGATTCATTAGAGAAAATGACTTTACCCCAGTCCTCAGCAGTCTAATCCCTGTACCTCTTGCAGAATATCAATCTGTCCCTGATGTTTTTCCTGGAGAGAAGTAGCTTCTTTGCTGCCCTTCTTGACACCAGACCATCCTCCAAAAGTCTTCACCTAACTGTGTTTGAAAATGCACTCACACCTGCCTGCTGCCATTCCTGAGCAAGCTCTGTACTGGTGGTGCCCCGATCCCGCAGCTGAATCAACTTTAGGAGATGGTCCTGGCGCTTGCTGGACTTTCTTGGGTGCCCTGAAGCCTTCTTCACAACAATTGAACCGCTCTCCTTGAAGTTCTTGATGATCCGATAAATGGTTGTTTTAGGTGCAATCCTACTGGCAGCAATATCCTTGCCCGTGAAGCCCTTTTTGTGCAAAACAATGATGACGGCACGTGTTTCCTTGCAGGTAACCATGTTTGACAGAGGAAGAACAATGATTCCAAGCACCACCCTCATTTTGAAGCTGTTAGTCTGTTATTCGAACTCAATCAGCATGACATCACACCTGTGTTAATGAGAGAATCACTGACATGATGTCAGCTGGGCCTTTTGTGGCAGGGCTGAAATGCAGTGTAAATGTTTTTGGGGGGATTCAGAACATTTTCATGGCAAAAGGGACTTTGCAATTAATTGCAATTCATCTGATCACTCTTCATAACATTCTGGAGTATATGCAAATGTCCATCATACAAACTGAGGCAGCAGACTTTGTGAAAATTAATATTTGTGTCATTCTAAAAACTTTTGGCCACGACTGTCCAGTTGAAGTCGGAAGTTTACATACACTTAGGTTGGAGTCATTAAAACTCTTTTTTTTCAACCACTCCACAAATGTCTTGTTAGTTGGCAAGTCGGTTAGGACATCTACTTTGTGCAATGACACAAGTACTTTTTCCAATAATTGTTTACAGACAGATTATTTCACTGTATCACAATTCCAGTGGGTCAGAAATGTACATACACTAAGTTGACTGTGTCTTTTAAATTCCAGGAAATGATGTCATGGCTTCAGAAGCTTCTGTTAGGCTAATTGACATCATTCGAGTCAATTGGAGGTGTACCTGTGGATGTATTTCAAGGCCTACCTTCAAACTCAATGCTTCTTTGCTTGACATCCTTGGAAAATCAAAATAAATCAGCCAGCCTCAGAATAAAAATTGTAGACCTCCACAAGTCTGGTTCACCCTTAGGAGCAATTTCCAAATGCCTGAAGGTACCACGTTCATCTGTACAAACAATAGTACGCAAATATAAACACCATGGGACCACACAGCCGTGCAAATCAATCCCAGAACGACAGCAAAGGACCCTGTGAAGATGCTGGAGGAAACAGGTACAAAAGTATCTATATCCACAGTAAAACGAGTACTATATTGACATAAACTGAAAGGCTGCTCAGCAAGGAAGAAGCCACTGCTCCAAAACTGCCATAAAACAAAGCCAGACTACGGTTTGCAACTGCACACGGGGACAAAGATCATACTTTTTGGAGAAATGTCCTCTGGTTTGATGAAACAAAAATAGAATTGTTTGGCCATGATGACCATCGTTATGTTTGGATGAAAAAGGTGAGGCTTGCAAGCCAAAGAACACCATCCCAACCGTGAATCCCAACCGCTACAGCAGGAAAATAGTCCTGCAGCAACAGGAAATTTGTATCATTTTTTTGGAGATTAATACACTTTTCGTCAGGGCAAATCAAGTCTGACAAAGTGGAAATTGCAAACTTTGCAAGCCTTTTAAAACCTTGAATACATTATTTTGCATTCACTTCTGACAGCACTATCTGACAGCACTATCTGGAAATCTACTATCGGCACTTAATCGAATCCCGGCCTGTGTCGTTTTTGAGGAATTTCACAACACCAAAAATGAGCTAAATTAATCTTAAATATGCTTAATGTGAAAATGTTAGAGGGTGCCAGGTGTCATGTGTAACGGTGTGTGACAAGTAACATCATAGAACTATTTTTCATTATACTTTTGTGTTTTTTATCACTTCACTAGCTGAGAAAGCCTGCTGTGTTCTCACCGATCTCTGTATGATTCTATTGGTTTTATTTTTGTAAGGTACTGAAAATGCCCCATGGCGCTATGAAATGGAGTTATCGAAATTGAGTGTGCAGTGCCTTGAAGGTGTGCTAAAATTGCAACCTATGGAAACATAGTTTTGTATCTCTTCCTTCCCTATTCTGAAACCATTCAGTTGTACAATTGACTAGGTATCCCCCTTTCCCATTCCTTTCCAATGTTTTCTTTCTCCCTCCCAGCATCCTGTATACTTCAGGAGCAAGGAAAAATTTGAAATGTTTTACTAAATCTCTCTTTCTCTCAGAGTTGCAGATTTTCTGTTGAAAATGGGTGATTTATTATTTTTATCTTTTTATCTCAGTACTGCACTGAAAGAAAGAAAATAATTCTACAGTATTCAGTTGTAACTCCTCATGGATAAAATACATGCTGCTCTTTCTATAAAATCAATAAAATACATTCTGTGTCTCCTAATAGGATGGCTGATATACTGTAAGACCAGTTTTGCCTTTTAGATCATACTGAATACGATTGTATGGATCGGCGGGACCTGATAAATCAGCATTTCTACTCTGAGAATATGGGACCAGCGCTGTGGAAAGCATTTGATTGAATGTTATCAACACCATGGCTGTAGAGACACACTTTAGTGTTCACCCCCACTTTAGTGTTCCAAGTAGAGACATATTAACTAGTACTGATATATAAAGAGGAGTGTTAATAGGGTTTGTCCTGAAGTCAGTCAAGCTAGGACTGGGGGAAGGCAAGGTTGATCCTAGTATAGCCCTCAAGGCAATAACTTCTCCTTGCAGTGAATCAAAACAGACATTGGGCAGAATAATGACGGAATGGAAAAGGCAAAGGAGGACTGTGTGAGAGAGAGGGGGGATAGGGAGGGGTGGAGAAAGAAATACCTACATAGAGAGAAAGAGGGATAGATGGGGAAAGGTAGGGGTAGGGAGGGTGAAAGAGATAAGGGGAGAGAGAGATATAGTGAGGGGTGGAGGGAGAAAGAGGGAGATAGAGAGAGGGAGAGAAAGAAAGACGATAACCAGCTATGTAGCTCTGGTGCTGGTCTATCTCTAGAGTATGTTTGACGTCAGACAGTAGGAGTGCTGGGGGGGGTTCATGTCAGCATTGGTTATTGTCACGTCATTCTCCGTTCACAGATGAGATCACAATCTTTATCTGGTGTGTGTGTGTGTGTGTGTGTGTGTGTGTGTGTGTGTGTGTGTGTGTGTGTGTGTGTGTGTGTGTGTGTGTGTGCGTGCGTGCGTGTGTGTGTGTGTGTGTGTGTGTGTGTGTGTGTGTGTGTGTGTGTGTGTGTGTGTGTGTGTGTGTGTGTGTGTGTGTGTGTGTGTGTGTGTGTGTGTGTGTGTGTGTGCGTGTGTGCACACATGCGTGCATGTTGTTACCATGGTCACATCCCTCAAACCCATTACATAGCCCAAATACCGTGCATTCAGAAAGTATTCAGACCTCTTCCCTTTTTCCAGATTTTGTTACGTTACAGCCTTATTCTAAAATGGATTCAATCAAACATTTCCCTCATCAATCTACACACAATATCCCATAATGACAAAGCAAAAACAGGTTTTTAGAAATGTTTGCAAATGTATTACGAATAAAAATATATAAATATTACATTAACATAAATATTCAGACCCTTTAATCAGTACTTTGTTGAAGCACCTTTGGAAAAAAATGTAAATCAGTATTTTACTCAGTACTTTGTGGAAGCACTTTTGGAAAAAATAAAAACAGAAATATCACATTTCCATAAGTTTTCAGACCCTTTACTCAGTACTTTGTTGAAGCACTTTTCTACAATTTTATTGTAGTCGACGTGTGGTAAATTCAATTGATTGGACATGGTTTGGAAAGGCACACACCTATCTATACTGGTCAGTTGACAGTGCATGTCAAAGCAAAAGCCAAGTGGTGAGGTCGAATGAATTGTCCCTAGAGCTCCGAGACAGTGTGCCAAAAAATGTCTGCATCATTGAAGGTTTCCAAGACAGTTCCTAGAGCTGGCCGCCAGGCCAAACTGAGCAATCGGGGGAGAGTTCCTTTATGGAGATGGGATAATATTCCAGAAGGACAACCATCTCTGCAGCACTCCACCAATCAGGCCTTTATGGTAGATTGGCCAGATGGAAGCCACCCATCAGTAAAAGGTACATGACAGCCCGATTGGAGTTTGCCAGAAGGCACCTCAAGATTCTCTAGTCTGATGAAACCAAGATTGAACTCTTTGACCTGAATTCCAAGCGTCACGTCTGGAGGAAACCTGCCACCATCTCTATGGTGAAGCATGGTGGTGGCAGCATCATGCTGTGAGGATGTTTTTCAGTGGCAGGGACTGGAAGACTAGTCAGGATCGATGGAAAGATGAACGGAGCAAAGTACAGAGAGATCTTTGATTTAAACCTGCTTGATACTTGATTAAAACCTACCCCAGAGTGAAGGTTCACCTTCCAACAGGACAATGACCCTAAGCACACAGCCAAGGCAACGCAGGAGTGGCTTCCAGCCAAGTCTCTGAATGTCCTTGAGTGGCCCAGCCAGAGCCCGGACTTGAACCTGATCTAATATCTCTGGATAGACCTGAAAATAGCTGTACATGATGCTCCACATCCAACCTGACAGAGCTTGAGAGGATCTGAATGGGAGAAATTCCCCAAATATAGGTGTGCCAAGCTTGTAGTGTCATACCCAAGAAGACTTGAGGCTTTGCTTTGTCATTATGGGGTATTGTGTGTAGATTGATGAGGGGGGGAAAACAATATACTGTAATACTTTAAAAAAATAATAATAATAAGTCTGTAACATAACAAAATGTGGAAAAAGTCAAGGGGACTGAATACTTCCCGAATGCACTGTATATACTGCTGTCCCTTAACCCAGGGTTTCCCAAACTCTGTCCTGGGGTCCCCCCTGGGTGAACGTTTTGTTTTTTGCCCTTGAACTACACAGCTGATTCGAATAACCAACTCATCATCAAGCTTTGATTATTTGAAACAGCTGTGTAGTGTTAGGGGAAAAAAACTAAATGTGCACCCATGGGGGGGGTTCAGGACTGTGTTTAGGAAATAATGCCTTAACCCACCCATACACACTGCTGTGTCACTATAGCAATACTGACACAAATGGCACAAAGTGGGGATGGGGAGACACAGCATATTGTACCATGGACCAATCAATAATGTACATCTGCATCCGTTCACACAAGTTGCCTTAATCTTTTCACAGCACAATCCGCTTATAAGTTCTGAAATTGAAGAACGATAAAGCTTAGCCTGATCCCAATATCAAGAATTAGATGAGACAGATGAAGTGTACGCAGTGGTATCGATTAAGTCTTCTCTGGGGTTCTTTGATGTTGATCTGAACGCAGTGCTTATTAGAGCAATCATTTCACTAAGCTCACCCAGGGCTCCAGGCTGCCTCCGTATGAGCTCTGAGCAGAAATCCTATATAGATTGCACCAAATTAACACCGTTCTGCTTCATGTCTTCAAAAATATTATTACAAATTCTCTTTTTAGTTTGTTTCTTCATAACCAAGCATGATTCTTTGAAGTGATGTCTAGTTTTGGGAAGCAATGCCCAGTTAACCTGGGAGGCTGGTGAGGGGAGGACGGCTCATAATAATGGCTGGAATGGAAATGGAAACCATGTGTTTGATGTGTTTGATACCATTCCATTTATTCTGTTCCAGTTATTACTCTGAGCCCATCCTCCCCAATTAAGTTGTCACCAGCCACCTTTGCCCGACCAAGAAGGCAGCCATGGTTTTATATGCTTTACTTCATGCTTGGACCCTGATAGTAGTTTAAACTCTTGAAATACTAACTAAAGGGTGTGACCCAAGATAGGCCAGAAATTACCAACCAGAAGTTCTTTGCTGGGTTTGGAAGGGATTATTCTTTAAGAACTTCCAAATTTACAGCACCTGTCCAACTAGAGATATGTTGGTCCTCATACAGACACCACAGTTCACAATAAAAATATCTACACCACCATGGTTGAAGCTCAAGTGTTAGGGAAGGGTCCCTGCAGGTTACAGCCCGTTATTTTCAAATGCAGCATCAGTGTGAAAGAGGAAGAGGACTCAGTTGTGCAGATCTACTTTCCATACTGTCATATCACTGTCACAGCTGAGAAATCTGAGACGCTTCAAAAGGTAACAAAAGCCTATGCAAAATCCTACTGGGGAAAGGGGCGGATCAACTGGCTATTGTCTTGCTGCTCACTTAATATTCTCAGTAGACATCAACAATATGTTGCTTGAAACATATGTAATGGCGAACGGTAACAACAGCGAAATGTAATGGAAAGAGATGGTCAAGTGAGTTTCTTTTACCAAATGAGTTCTGCAGTTAAGAATCCCAGACAGTTGATTGTAATGTTAAAGAGATAATTCAGCAATATTAGCGTTTATTGGCAGTGGCTAGTTTAACAAAAGCAAAGTGTGGATCTCAGTCACACTTTGTGCAGAGACTATTTTCGAGGTAAGGAAACACATATCTAAATATGACATTTCACTGAACTATCCTTTTAAACATGCTGTATTGGCCACAAACCTCTTTAGTTTTATCCATGGCCTTCAGGATGGCGACGTTCAGCTTCTCCAGAGCAGAAAGGACGTTCAGATATTCCCCCAGGTGTGGAGAGAAGTATTCTGGGGGTGGATATACAAAGAGCTGTCAGGTACAATATTGAATATACATAGCCTTTGTAATTTAAAATCCTGTAAAAGACGAGATTAGATTATGGTAAAGGCCTTGAGAGAGCATTTCGACAGCAAACAGTCCATAAAAACAGAGAAGAGTCAGAGAGAAATACCTGAGAGTTTGTCTGTGTCGAGGTTGCTGAGAGGTATGAAAATTGGCAGAGGAAGAAGACGACAAAAACATTAATGGAATCAGGGAAGACCAGAAATCTCATCAAACCACTTGAACCTTTTACTGTAGTGGGCTAAATCAGGATCACACAAGGTATTTCTTGGTAGTCTAAAACAAATCTACTTTGAAACAAAAGTATACACTTCACACACATGGTTATGGGTGTAAACAAAGAAGACACCTATACCATGCCAGATATAGAGTTGATATGTATTCAATTTTGAGATTGGATCCCAATATTACATTTTATATAGATCACAGAAGAATGAAATATAACAAAACCGTTTGACATAGAAACACCGGATTTTCTGCGTGTTTTTTTAAATGTTAATGTTTTTTTAAATGTTAATGTTTATCACTTATGGAATTCTGAAAAAATATGAATAACATTCCACCCATGAGCCACTAGGTCCTTTGACTGCAGGTAAGGACAACAGGTCAAGTCATTTCCATGAGAAAAGCCGCTATTGTTATCCTGTGATACATTCCCTAGAGATACAAAGGAGCAAAAAGAAAGAAAACAAAGGATTGTGTAAAAGTCTATTACATAGTATGTGTATCTTCTTTTATAATGCACACATTGTCTTCAAAGAAAGCCTTATACCTCTACTTTTCCTGACCAACGGTATCAATTACGAGGACATCGTTTGACTACATTGTCTTTCATTTTTCCCCCTCTGTCTTTATATTCTATTGTGTATAAACATGCTGGGGTACAGGTGTACATTTTAGGACACCCTCAGCTTCAAGCTTCACTCCTCACCCCTCCTGGAGCCTTCAATATACTACTAAAAATACCCACTGGGTAAAAACGGGTTCAATCAACATTGTTTCCACGTCATTTTAACAAAATAATTAATTGTGGCGACATTGAGTCAACGTGGAAAACTGATTGGATTTGCAAAAAGTCCTCAACTTTGAACCTAAATCCAATGACAGGTTGACATTTTTTTGTGCCCAGTGGGTACAGATTCTAAGCTCCCTTGATGAAATATTGACACATCCTCATTGAAGTGTAAACGTCCCACCTGTGTGGCAGTGACTGAATAGGATTCCCAGAGGCAAATAAGACGCACTCACTCAGTCTGCTGCCTGTCAATTGAGTAGAACAGCTCCTGCATCTGCTCTGGGGTGAGGATACCGTCGGCAAAGTACGACTGGAACTCCTCCAGGGATAGCTTGCCATCGTCTGAGAGAGGGAAACCAAGGACATATTAACTATCTACTGAAACAGAGAAGACGATAAAGGAGTATTCATGACTCAGTTTGTTCAAGACTCAAGTTACTGGAACTAAATAACTGTGTTGGGTTCTGAGAATAGGAAATACACTTATTCATGTCACTGAGGGAGAGAGGGTAACAGATAACGTTTACATTATGTCAGGATATGTTATTGTTAGCCATCAGGGATCCTATGGGAGGGATCCTCTGGGAGGAGAAGAGACACAGAGCCTTGTGTTGAGTGCAGGGAAGTGATCACATGTGGCAGGCAATGATAAGGGGAGAGAGCCATGGATTAGTGATGGAGGGGGGTCGAGATCAGGTCAGGTCATGTTAAGGGAGAAATAAAAGTTTATGGCCCGTATCATTTAGTGTCCTGCCTAGCAGTAAAGAACAATGTTTGTACCGATGTGTAGGAGGAGACTCAGGAGGAAGGGTTAAATATCAGTGCTTGTGTGAAATGTTGTCTAATGCAGCTGTATTGATCCTCTGGGAAAATAAACTTGGTGAAGCTTTCATAGTGTCCGTAGAGTTTATTTTCTCTGAGAATTAGTACCTAACACTGTCTCAGTGAGTCGAGTGCACTATATAAATTAAGTACAGGAATATCTTTCTTCACGCCTGGCTTTCTCAATTAAGTGATAATGCCCAAGAAGCTGGTGTTTGGAGGATATATTTGCATGGGTATTTGTCTCGGGCCAACAAACTGTACCAATATATCCGACAAACACCAGCTTTGAGGGGATTATCACTTAATTGAGATAATGCCAGGCGTGAATAAAGAGCATTATCACTTTTATACAATGGGTTATGAACATATTCAAATAATGACTGACATATTTTCTTTAAAAACTTTATTTTGATGGAATTATTCATGCTATTTCAACCTTCCTCGAGATATAGTCCCGACACAAATCTAGGGTTGCTACCCAAGCCAGCTGGTCGTTACGTATTTTTATTCTAAATCTATGGACACGACACAGTCGTACATTCTAAGTGTTCCGTTGCCATGATGGCTGGCAACGTTGTTATCCCTTGCTTGCTAGCTAGCTAACTTTGACTAATACAGTCATGTCAAACAGTGAAGCCAGAATAACAGCAAAGTAGCTGCATTAGCATTTGTTTAAGCTGTTTTCTTGTGATTTCTTTTAGGATACATCCATAAAAATGAGCTAATGAGCAAATTTCGCCTGGCATAGAACATTTAGAAAGCCAACAACACAGCTAACACAATCACTTCAAACTGAAGCTGGAATGACAGCAAACTAGCTGCATTTCTTTTTTTATATTGACATTTCTTTGTAAATCAATACAAATGATGCTGATTCATGAGTTCATTACCATAAGACAGCTGGAGTTCAAATTTCAATATTGAAACAATGTTGCAAATGTCGGAGAGACAGACAGCAAGGTTTGTACAAATCTCCACTGTTGAAAACTAAATGTTAGTCTAAAAGAAATGGGAGATAATGTCTAGATGCTTTTTACAGTGTAGATCTATATAGTATATCAATTGCCTGTCTGAGCTGATGAGACAGCGGGATGGAACAGAGTAAATAGGCATTTCAACGTCATAGATTTAGTCGGGGGTAACGTGTGGAATAGACATCGTCTGAAATGCGGTTTTAACCAATCAGCATCCAGGATTAGACCCACCCGTTGTATAAATTCCAATTATTTCACATAACTCCCTATGCTGAAACAAAATATTCAGAAGACAAAACCACTGTTGTCAATGGCAACCCTATCTCAAGGCAATATTTGATTCGAAGAGTTTTCCCTCTTGAAACTGAAGTATGCAGAATTCAGATTCTTTGTCTTCCCCTTTCTTACTTTACAGTACATCAGTGTCTCTCATCTTCTCCAATGATATGGAAGGAATAACTTGATCATCAATTTAATTATGATTTACATTTGACAATCCCTTTGATTCTCTTCATCTTCTAATATTTCAACATTCTCTTAAAGTGTAAAGACCGACGCTGGGGTCGAGAAGCAGGTACGGGGAGTTGACATTTAATGAGGAACAGACAAAGAGCAAGACAGGAACAGCGTCAGCACACAACGACAAACGACAATCAATGTAGCAACGGGGAACAGAGATGAGGAACTAACAAATATAGGGGAGGTAATAAACAGGTGAGTCCAATAATACGCTGATACGCGTGACGGGGGAAGACAGGTGTGCGTAATGCTGGGGAGCCTGGCACTTTTGAGTGCCAAGGAGGGGAAGTGTGAACAGGCGTGACATATAGTCTTAAAGAGGTTGTTCACATTTATTGCCTGTCAAAATCAAATAAATGTAAAAAAGTGAGCTATCCCTTTAAGGTAATGAATATGCAGCCATGTAACCATGTCACAAACATTTGTCTGTAAAACAAAGTTAAGTACAGTGTATTCCTATGGTAAGTCATGCTGGTGGCTCTGCAGAGAGCCTGTGGAGGCCCTGGGGGACAGGCAGGCAGAGTGTGGGGTGATTAGAGTGGTCCGGGCTCACTGACAGGCTGACTGTGGATTAATGAGATCTATCCCAGCTCTGCTCCACAAACCCCGACTACCACTAGAGACTGAGCTATGAGAGAGATAGAGATCCACCAGTCAACAGACATCAGACAGCTAGGCCTACAGTAAATAATTACATATGTGAGGAAATTTGCAATCATTCTGGCCTAATGCCATGTCATGAATTTAATTCATGAGGGCAAGTCATTTTAAGCAACCATAATGTCATCCAAGTGGGCTTCATTTATGAAATTATATTGTTCATCTTAATTTCTTATGCACGACAACATTTGAAAATGCTGCTTTTAGAGCATATGAGGATGAAAGATATTTTAGCTCTGGGAGAGGAAAAAGGTTTGACACAACTCCTACTAGAATTTTTAATCTGGCTTGACCTCAAATGGTAAGAATAAAGTAACGGACAAATAAAGGACCAAAGCAATTTCTTCAAACTTCCTTAGTATTCCAAACGCAAAGCCTGCTCTATTTCATTCATAGATGTACAGTAACTGCTTAGGGAGAATGCTAAAGTAGTTTTACTACTATATGCTTCAATCTCTTTGTTCTAGTTTCACACCCAATTACATACCTAAATGTGTAATCAGACAACATAATCCAGATTGCACAATATCCAAGCATGTTCCCAATAGTGATGGGCTATACTGCTAGCATGATTAGGTGACGACTACTGTTATTTCTCCCTCAAATCAAGTCGGCCAAGCTACACTGCACATTTTAGGTTTACTGTCCCATCACCAAGGGTAGTGAAGAAGAAAAAAACTATTCAGTGCTTGGAAGTGGAAGTAAAATGTGTTTGTACTCACTTTAAATATACTGTACATTACCAGTGTTCATATTTGAAAATGAATAATCTAAAAGAGGCACCAGTACTGTTACAGAAGCAGAAGAACATTAGTGGTGCCCATACTCTGTACCGGTGTGGACCGGGCCAAGTTAGGCACTGCCCATATTTCATTCTGCCAGGTTTCTGCTAACTGACCAAACAAGCTTTTTGAGAACAACAGCCATCACTCATCTGTCAGAAAGTGAATTGTGATTATTATTGATAATAATAATAATAATATTATTATCCTTTTCATTATACAGATAATTTCAAAGATGTAAAAAAAATTTTTTTTTTTTTTAAAAAGCACATGTAGTTCTTGGGCTGTCCAGGTTACATCCAACTCTGGTGGGCTGCACAAAGGTCTAGCCTGGCTCCAACAGTCTCCTGAAAGTCAATCAAAAAGAGCCTTCACTTTCCATCCTAAGCCCCCTCCCCACCACGCCATTCTCAGCTCCTCTGATGCCCTGAAGCAGGCTTGAGTAGGGGGGAATCAGTGGTCGCATCCAGCAGTAAAATCATCAGGCCACCCCATGTCATTCCCAGCTTCTCTGCCGACTTCATGGGTAGATACACCTCAAATGGTTGAAGCCTGTGCCCATTTGATTTTGCTAGGGGGTACACATCAATAGTTGGGATAGTCCTTCCTGGAGTGAGCGATGCACTCAAAATTACAACAATCCTCTGTGTTCTACAAGCATGTGCCATCTCCAGTTTCAAATAAAAACAAACGCTAGCTAGAATTGTCAATATTGTACTGTATTCAATATACCGTTGAATCAATATATAAATAATCAATCATTACTAAGCTAACAAAATAAAAAGAATATTCAATATTTTTTTAACAAAAAAACACAGTAAAACAGTCAAATATTTACACATTTACAGGAGCTCTCTGCCTAGCTGGCCTCACGGCACCATGGCAACCTATAATAGTAAGGAATAAATTAATTACATTTACTTTCCTTCAAAACATTTTGTGGCTGAAAAGTTTATATTAAACCACTGCTGGTAAGAGTTCCTGGAGAGCTATCCTCCTGAAGGTTTTCACTCCAACCCCAGTTGCAATTTACCTGATTCAGCTTATTAACCAGCTAACTATTAGAATCAGGTGTGCTAGATTAGGGTTGGAGTGAAAACCTACAGGAAGGTAGCTCTACAGGAACAGGGTTGGAAAGCCCTGGCATAAATCAAAGCAATCCCCACTACAACACTGTGTCTCTAACCAAATCCTACTAGAAACATATTTCTTTGAGGGTCTGCTAAAGTAAGGCAGACAAAAACGGATTCTCAGAGTCTGGACCAAAGCAGCACATTCAATAATTCATAAGCCCCATCACCAGCCTAGTTTTAAGAGGACACTGGATATATGAGTATCATAGCCAGAAAGCTTAAAGCATCTCATGTCCCAGTATACTCAAACTGTCAACTGGAATTGGTGGCATTGGCAACTCAATTGTCCTTCCTTCACCAACTGATCAGCGACCATCATGAAAAAGCTGCACTAATCCATCCTTATTAGTTAATTAACAATGTCTCCAATAAGAATCCATTATAAAGATGAGTCATATTTACATGAAGAGGTCCTATAGGCTAGTCATTTTCCATAGTTTCAATGTCCAGTATAAATGTTGGTTCCATAAAATACTCACAACCCTTTAAAATGATGCATGTATTGTAATCTATGAAGAAAGACAAGCATGTGTAGTTCATCTTGAACCTTTATTGGAAAATAGAAATCGGAAAGGTAATCTACAGAGTAATAACTACTAACATGCCATTATAGTTTTTTTTAATACAGTGAATGCATTTGTGATAAACAATACAACCAAAATCACTGATCACTTGCCTAAAGTTTGAACGTTCAACTTTGGTCACAAGCTATCTAGTCACCAACGGTTAAACTGCTGAATGACTCATTGAGTCTTCTCCAATAGAAAATTATACATTTTAGGTAGCTTGGCCACTGTGAGTTTTGTGAGCAACCCATACTAGATTGTCACCTCTTTCTCAGAGACCACTGATACAGGGAAGTTTCCCAACTCTGTGGAGGTAGAGGAGGGGCTGCACAATCCCAAAAATCATAGTGATGGAGTCAGAAATAGCGAATGAAAAAAGTCGCACAGCCTCATCGAGGACATTGTACAAAGTCATAATTACCATCTCAGGGAGGTAATTCACCATCATAGCCACCAGGATAATCCAAATGATCTTAAATGCCCTCATCTTCATGCTGTTTGTCCTCTCCCTCTCTCTGTCCCTGTCTCCCAGCCTAGGCTGTTTCAGAGCCCTGACAACTGACAGGCAGCAGAATGATACCACAAACATCAGGATGAGGTCCTGAACCAAGATAGCATAGTTGAATAGGCTTGTGAGTAAAGACAATTTAAGCGGAACCATACAGAACAAAGAGGACCCAAGCACAATCAGCCAGGCAACACCACAACACCCCACCCTGTATCTGAGGGGTTTGTATTTCAGGAAGAAAACAGGTCGGACCACAGCCAGGTAGCGCTCCACACAGATGCAGCATTGAAACAGAGGTCGGCCAGTGTGCAATAAACCAATTGAAAATACCTCAATATATGTAACTGCAGTTGTTTGGATGAGCTTGCAGAGAAATATGACAAGAGAAAACAGGCAGTAGAGGATTTCAGACACGGTCAGGTTGAGAGTGAAGAACTGTGAGGCCATCGTTCCTCCCGCTCCGGTCACTATTAGCCACAGGACACACACATTGGTGGGGAGACCCAGGATGATGTTGATTGCACAGGAGGCAGTATAGATGTGTTCTAAACGATCAGCTACTGAAGAGCTGTTTGTCTTTGAGATATTCATGTCTTCCCCTTCTGTACTGGTGTGTGAGCGTCGATATTCTTCAACGATAAAGAGTTGTCATTCTGATTATTTCCTGTTGCAACAGCACAGTAAATCAGACAATCAAATTAACCAGGGTTCAATTCCATGTGAAGTCAGTCAATTCAAGACATGCATCAATATTGGCACAACATGATATGTGTTACTTTCACTCAATAACTACATTTACATGCACACAACTATTGTGAATACTCAAATTAATGTAACAGTTTGATTAAAATGTTTACATGCTTTTGCAAGAAGAACGATCTCCTTAATAATCCTGTTTGCATGAAGACATCTGATAATCAGGCTACCTGATGGGACTGAAAAATACAGAAAATCATCAAAATAAACGTTCTATCACAGCGACCGTTTCCAATTTGTTGTTGCTAACTATAGCTAGTGGCTAGGTGACTAACACTAATGTTAGCTAGGTTGCTAATGTTAGCTAGGCTAGGGGTTAAGGTTAGGAGTTAGGTTAAAGGGTTAAGGTTAGGGTTAACTAACATGTTAAGTGCTTGTAAAGTAGCTAAAAAGTTGTAATTAGGTTGACTAATTAGCTAAAATTGTCCATGATGACATTCAAACACACAACCTTTGGGTTGCTTGCTAGACATTCCTATACCCACCCATCCATCCTGACCTGCCACTCGCCTTTTGTTTTTGCCTTAAATAACCTTCTGCCTTAGTGTCCAAATGTAACATATCATACTAATTTGAGTGTCCTTAAATGTACATTTACTATGTTACGTCCTAGTCTATGAGACCAGGTTGAATGCACAGCAGGAACTCTGATTAAGGTGTTTACATGTCCTATTATTCGAACGATTGATAAACAAATCTAGGTGCTGTAATCGCTGTATGCTTACTTTGATTATGACCTCACGCCGATTAAGATAATCAGAATAAGGCGTTTACATGACTAATGCCATACTCAGCCTATCCCTGCCATAATCAGTTTAATATCAAATTATTAGTGCACATCTATTGAAATGAATCAATTCAACAAATATTGCACTGTTTCTCATTGTTTCTCACATTAAAAAAACTAAGTCAGAGCCAAAATGAACAAACCTGAATGGATGAAGTTCTCTTCTTCTCTGGAAAGAGGCTTGAGGACAGACAACACACCCTCACCCACACACTGACTTATACCCACAACCATGACCTCACCCACACACCTGTAAATTGATACTGCCCATCAACTCATGTGATGGACAACATACACCTGGTATGCAAATGCATCCATTGGCTATGACAACACTTAGTGACATTAAGTATGATTCAAGAGAATATGCCGTGCCGTGTGGAATGTGTTATGGATACTGGGCCCCGACCAGAGTTTCTGCCTGTCCAGGTCATATGAAGTTAATCCTTTAATACATTTTATATAGCAACTTATAATTTGAAAGATATCTTCCAACCAAAATACAACCTTAGTTTATTTCTCCACTTACCATGGCTGTAGTTGAATCCCCAATACTTTTTTTAAATAGATTTTTATTTCAAACATAAATTATATTTGATAGTCATGTTGTGTGTTGTCAGTATCACCATAGAGTCCCATTCATCCTGAAAACACCTTTAAAAAAACACAGCAATACAACTAATCACTTTCAGATTTTAAGGTTTTTAAGTGTTTTTCTATGTACTGAGATAGAAAGTCATGAGTGAGAGGGGTAGACATAGATATGAAGTCGCAGGCAGTGGTTGAACCCATACCATAAGGGGCAATGTGTGGTCCAGAGGCAGCAGCACTACACTAGACCACTAGACCAGACTCCGACAGAGAATTTAATGTTTTGATGTATCATAAAACAATTCAAAAGTGGATTAAACAGCAATAAAGTAAAATACCTAAGTAAGCAAAAATACATATCCATACACTGTCGTAGGGATTTGACCACAGGCAAGTACAATAAGTGAACAAATGTATGTAAGTTTGTATTTAAGGGCATTGTCATTTCATTAGACATCTATTTTTATGCTCATAAGTGGATTTTTCATGCAAATATGCACAAGTATTTCAAGTTAGGATTTGTCCATAGCTAAGTCTCTCTCTTTGTCTTCAGACTCGATAATATGTGTCTCAAATGGCAAGTCCCTACATAGTGCACTAGTTTTGACCAAAATAACTGCACTATATATAGGGACTAAGGTGCCATTTGGGTCAGAACCTAGGAAACATGCCAGAGTTATGGCCTCCATTGGCCCTCAGTTGGCCCTCAGAAAATCATGTCTAAGGCACTTAAGGCATTTCGTTAAAGCCCTTCATTTGATGAGCAGATCACTTTAACTGTTCACTTTATCATAGCCCAATTTAATTATCCTGAAAAAGTGGATCTCATCCTGTTTAAACACATTATGATATTGCATTGGATCAAACCGAGAAAATGGCGGATCGTTGAGCTCCTTAAGAAAGTCCATTATTCATTACAATAGCATAGGGAGAAGGACTTGCTATGGCAAGTAGCCAGCTTTCATAATGCGGTAAATCTGCAGTGCTCACGGCGTATCATGGCGGCCCACTTAGTGTTGCTCAGAAGCATACATTTTCCTCCAGGGTGCGCGGCTCAGCGAGTTAGATGAAAACCATGGAAGGCTTCTTTTTTTTTTACTGCAAATTGAAGATAACTAGTGCAAAACACACACACACACTCAAGTTCTGTTTTCACAGCAAAGTGAAAAAAGCAACTCATTTATGTTTTTTCGGGAGGATAAAAATCCAGGTTGTTAACGAGCTAGACAGCATCCGACATGTTAATGTTAAACTTTTAGGCTCATTATTGTTATTATTATTATTTAGTTCACCACTTGCTACAAGATGCTGCTCTTCTGTTATCCTACAGAGCCAAAGAGTCACTCTCTGGCAGAGACGGGTCAAATCTATAATAAGGAAAGAGTCCGTCTTTTCTCCTGGACGTCAGTATTGTACATTCTCTGCATCTCCTATACACAACAGCCCATCTCACTGACCAGCAAAAGGGCATATTTTAGGGCTGCATGTCTTGAATGACATGATCGACCAATGGGTTTGTTTCTGTGATTCCTCGCATCCTATTTGCCTCCTTCTGTCCATATTGGAGGAGAAGATCCAAGGTCCCTCAGCCCCAAATGCTGTAATGCATTTTGAGAAGGAGGCGAGGAGAGCCGTTGCGAGGAATCCAGGAGTGTCCTTGGATGACCTTTGCTCAAGGGAGTATGTATTGCATCATTAACACTCTGTTATATAACAACGCTCTCCAGCTAAAGCTGTCCTGCGTTCATACATGCATTAATCACCATCCTTATTACATTTCACATCCCATTACGCTCTAATGCGAGGCATGAATAAAACATGAGAAGGAAACACAAATGCCTATTTGTCACTGTAATTTCCCAAAGCCAAACGTTTCAATGTGTTTTTCCCCGTGGAGTTTAGGGACGGCACTCACTTAAAGACTTTATGTTTGAATCACAAATAAATCAAGTTAAAACAAATCTAAAACCAGAGAAACCATTTTGTTTAAAGGTGTTGGAACATGGATGCTATAGTCTAGTATGCTATTGGGTTGTGCTGCATTTCACTCAATAACATTTTCAGGTCTATTTCTGGTGTTTTTCCAACCATGTTTCTTTTTTCCATGTTTGCACAAGATATGACAAAGCAAGAGCAAATGATCTGTCTGGGGTTTTCCGATAACAGGTCAAATCTCAAACAATACAGACCAAAAAACACTGACAATTTATACAACAGACTACATGCCTGACTTGAGCATTGAGCATTGCATTGTGGATAGGCTCAGTCAAGGGGATCCACCGAATCTCTGAATCTCCACAAGGCCTGCCCTGTCAATCCTCATGTTTCATATATAAAACCGACCGCCCCTTTGCCATCGCTGCAAGATTTTGCTCCTAAGTTTGAGAAAGATATCAGCAAAGTAGATAGATAAGGCTCTGCTGCTTTTGTATCTGATGAACAAGAATGAACATTACCCGATGAACATTACCCTAGGCTTTAGATTTTAATCTAACCAGTCTCTCAAAATGAAGTTATCCCACAGTCCCTCATTTTCTGTGCCTACAATAAACTAAAATTGCTCCTTTAAGATCGAGAGCCCCAAACAATGAAGGATGTTTTTAATGATTGGTAATATCAAGAAGAGCGTTAGACTACAGTCACCAGACTGGTCTCATAGATTAGATGTAACATACTGTAGTAACCGTAAACCTGGGACAATCAAATTAGTATGATATGTTACTTTTGGTATGGTTACATAAGAGAAGGTTACTTAAGGAAAAAACTAAAGGAGGGTGCTACTTTGCAACTACTTAGCTAACTCTTCCCCTAACCTTAATTTAACCTAATTCCTAACCCGAACCTTCACCCTAACCTTAACCCTTTAACCTAACCCTAACCCTAACCTTAACCCTGGCCTTAACTGTAACCCTCACCTTAACCCATAAACCCTAGCCTAGCTACAGTTGGACACCAAGCTAACGTTAGCCACAAGAAATTGGATTTCGTAACATATCATACGAAATGGATGATGGACATCAACAAATTAATACATACATATGAAACGTAACATATCATACTAAATGGAGAGTCTCGGATTTACAGAATAATACCAAATGCTCTGAGACCACGTTGCAGACATATACAGTTTTTGCAAGGAGGCCATTTGAAAAACCATGAAAGCAAATCCTTTGTGTGACCATCTTATTAATAGCATAAATCGTACTCACCATTTTTGTCTGCACGGCGAAATATCTGGAAATGAAAAAACAACAAACATTAAATCAAACAATCGACATAATGTTTAAAGCAAATATCAACACGGTGAAACATGCAGTAAAAGTGGCACAAAAAATCTGGAAAACTGCATTGTGTGGATAATTATACACAAAATATAAGGGTGAGATTGTACCTTGACAAATAAACCAGGATGGAAAAGAACTGTGAGGCACGTTAAGGAAGATAATGTATGTATGATTCATAGACCATGTATAATATCATGATACATGTTTTGGTATGCTGCATTTGTGCACAAGAAAACATTAAAGATTAACTATAATTTCTGCAAACATTTTTTTTATATCTGAGAGAGAGATGTCATCTCAGGAAATGATGATGTTAAATGTTTAGCAGGATGCAACTCTGGATGAAAGTTGGTCATTTGCTAGGCAAATGATTCTTGGTCATTTGAGGAACATTGGTCTTTTACCAGGCAACTGTAATGGCTGTTGGTGGAATAAGGTGAGGACCAAGGTGCAGCGTCGTACGTGTTCATGTTTCTTTATTGACACTGAACACTAAATACAAAAATAACAAAGGGAATAACCGAAACAGTCCTGAAAGGTGAAAAACACTAAACAGAAAACATAGAAAATGAACATAGTATGCCCACCCTAGTCATACCCAGGCCTAACCAAAATAGAGAATAAAAACCTATCTATGGCCAGGGCGTGACAGCAACACTGTAATCGAGCTGTTCCGGAAAGGTTGCCTAAGCACTCAACCTGGTCTCAGAGCAAAACATATTAGATTTGACTCAAATCTGTGCCATTCCATTTAGTATGATATGCACTTTACGTTTGGTTACATTACATTGCCCTACCAATGTAATAGCAGTCGTACAATATGATATGAATTGTAGGATGTATAGTATCCAACGTCTTGATCGCACCAGTTTGCTTTGACACATTTAGTATGATATATTACGTTCGACTGCTTTAGTATGATATATTAAGTTCGACTGATTTAGTGTGATATATTACGTTCAACTGATTTAGCATAATATATGACATTTCACTGCTTTAGTATGATATATGACATTTGACTGCTTTAGTATGATATATTACATTTGACTGTTGTAGTATGATATGCTACGTTAGGTTTTGGGTTAGGAGTTAAAGGGCTAGTTTACATGCTAAGTATTTGTAAAGCATTTCCAAAGTTGCTAAAGTTGTCCGTGATGAGATTCAACCTTTGGGTTGCTAGACATTTGCGTTATGCACCTACCCATCCACCCAGACCAACCACCCTTCTTTTTGTTTTCACCATTAAGTAACCTATTGTCATACCAAACGTAACATATCATATTAATTAGAGTGTCCAGGATTTATGTCGGCCAATGTAACTTAACCTAAAGTAAAGTAAAAAAATGATACTAAATGGAGTGGCGCTGATTTTGTCAAATACAATACTTTTCACTCTGAGACCAGGCTGAAGCACCGCAGGGAACATATTTGCACAAATGAGGGCCGAATGTTGTGTTTGCACTTCTGGTCCAATCAGGCCCTTCATCAAGTGTTACACTAGTGACACTTTGTACAATTAAATCAGCTCTATAGCCATTGAAACTCCTATGTGTATTTAAGTCAGAGCAAAATCCACTAAAAGACCTAGAGTCCTGTCACGCCCTGGCCTTAGTTATCTTTGTTTTCTTTATTATTTTGGTTAGGTCAGGGTGTGACATGGGGGATTTATGTGTTTTGTCTGGTCTAGGGGTTTTGTATGTTTATGGGGCGGTTTCCTGTCTCGGTCGTTTTGTATGTCTATGGTTGCCTCGATTGGTTCTCAATTAGAGGCAGCTGTCTATCGTTGTCTCTGATTGGGAACCATATTTAGGCAGCCATATTCTGTGGGTACTTTGTGGGTGATTGTCTTCTGTCTTTGTGTCATTGCACCAGATAGGACTGTTTTGGGTTTTCACTTTTGTTGTTTGTGTATTTTGTATGTTCTTGTTTATCATCAATATTAAAGATGTTGAACACTAACCACGCTGCATTTTGGTCCTCCTCTCCTTCGACGGAAGAAAGCCGTTACAAGTCCAATGGTTGGCTGAGTGCAGTATTGAGCTTTGCACACAGGTTCATAATGGCTACCTATCAAACGCACTCGGCTGTGGAGCCAAGACATGCACCGCTGGGTGTCCATTTAAAACAACAGTATACCTTCATTCAAGTGAGATCTACTGAGCATCCCATAGTAAATAACTGTCTCAGAAAACACCTAAGACCAGCTCCTTAACTCCCAACATTGTTCAACTCTAGCTTAATGGATGGTACCCACTGGGCACACACTGGTTGAATCAATGTTGTTTCCACATTTTAATGAAATGACTGAACCAATGTGGAATAAACATTGAATTGAAGGCTGTGCCCAGTGGGTAAGTTCTAATGGTTGATATGTCCTGCTAGCTATTTTGGGGTGCCTATAAAGAATATGTCAAACTCATTCTGTGGAGGGCTGAGTGTCTGTGGTTTTTGATCCACCCTTGTACTTGATTGATAAATTAAGGCCACTCATTAGTAAGGAACTCCCCTCACCTGTTGGTCTAGGTCTTAATTGAAAGGATAAACCAAAAACCCACAGACACTCGGCCCTCTGTGTAATGAGTTTGACACCCCTGCTATAAGAGTTGAGTTTAATTTCAATTCAGTCCATTCAGGAAGTAAACTGAAATTCCAAATCCAATTGCCATTGCTTTTCAATGAGGAGTATTGTAATTGTAAGTAGAATTTCAGTTTGCTTCATGACTTGAAGTGGAGTTGACCCCAACCCTGGTACATATCTATGTAAATTACATCTGAACTGTCCTATAAAAGGTTGTCTAAGCATCTCACAGTGCAGGTCTCAGAAACCTCCTGCGGACATTTTTGTCCATGTCATGAGGGGCTGATATGCTATCTACCAACTGACCCTCAGACATTCCACATGGTGACAAACTGTGAGCCTGTCCTGCTGATTCTTATCCAGGTCAACAGATTATACCCCAATTTAGGGTTTTAACCACTCACACAACATGAGTCCTTCAGATGGAAATATTAAGCTCCAAACGAAAATTGTGTTGTGCAACATGTCTTGAAGCTTGTTTATCATAAACTCTTACTAGCCTACTCAGCAAAATTTAGTGAGCCAACCTGGAAACCTTCAGCGCAATGTGCATCACCGCCAATAAAATCATAGAGAGAGGCAGAGGAAAATATTCATTCCGTATTGCGGAAGTTCAGAGTTACAGCGTGATTGAAATTTAAGTGCAATGTCTCAGAGTTTGTGGAGGCTGCATTTCAGGTAAATGCTGCATGTCGGCTCAATCAGAAAGACCTTTAAATTTTCATCACGCAACCTGTAACACTTCAGCGACAGAGATTGAATAGAACCCCTTAATCAAGTCAAATGAGTCCTTTCTGAGAGTGCAGAGTCGTTCCCTCATTAAATCAGAGGGAAAACTAAATGAGGGGGAAAACAACCACTGTAAGCATCAGGCATAAAAGAGTTCCCACATTCACTGTGCCGTTCAACTGAACTATTGTTCTGCCAATTGCACGTAGGGGAGGGGATCATACACAGATGCATGAACGCTTACACGTAGAAGTACAAAGGCTTACACACTGAAGAAGGCTCTTTACTGTAGCCAAAATGTCTGTATACAATCCCATCCCCATGTGCAGTGAAAATCGTTTTAAACATGGAAAAATGAATAAACTCTTTGCTACATCTTTCATATGCAGACCTAGCCTACAGTACTATTTATCTTTAACATATTCATACTTACTGGTTTTTACACACCTACTAATCCTGTTCACTTTTGATTAGACATTAATTATCCTCATTAGCGGAACTCTAAGCCCCAATGTATTGGATAGTCCCGTATCGATTGTCTCTAGTCTACATGTTTAAACGTTCAACAAACTATCAAATGCAACTCTAATGCGATGCAGTAAATAGCTTGCTAGTGTTAAGGTTGAAGCAGCAAAATGTGACAACTGTGAAAGAGTTGTGAAGACGTTCACTATGCACTTTGAACTTATTGCCCACAAACCCTAAGATATCATTAACGCCCTGCCACGGTAGGCTATTTGTTGTGCTTGGTTTTATTATTTTACTCTTACTGTTGCTGTCATGACAAAAATATTGTTGTTTTCTGTTCTGGATATAGACTGAGGCGTGACTCAGAACTTGCTTCTCCTTTGTGGACATCGCATTAAATCTCTGGTTGTCGATCTCTTCTTTGGTTCAACACACACTGTAGACTCCACACAAATTTCCTGGATCAATCCATTTCCAACAGACTTGGGCGTTACCGGCAGCCAGATTGTAAACATCTCCTGAGGTGGTGACAGAATATCCAGACCACATAAACTGAGGTGAGACAGTTTTGCCTTTTGCATTACTGTGATGGTTTTTTCGGCTTCAACTTCTTAATCTAGCTGGAAAACAATACATGTGTTGATAAAGCAATAACAGCATGTGTCATTCAAGTGAATTGTTAGTTCTGCCAACTGTGCTTTAAATGGTTTGGTCTTCGTCAAGCTGGAGAACATTAAATTAGCAACCCTGTCGGGTTTATATGGTTAGACGACAAGCACAGATGTTCTATGTATGTAAACTGCTCAATGTACACTCATTAGGATACAGTACTGCAGGATAGATGAACATCCACTACCCACCCATAGAGAAGGCCTTTAGGAAATGTTGCTTCTTTTTGGAGATGCCGTCTCATACATTACAGTGGACTCACTGAATGCGAGTCGATTGCATTTCGTCCTTTAATGTGCACTTATCATTGGTTACTTACAGTGTCATCTTCTCTTCATCATATGCTCATTACGTAATAGCCTACCTTTAGGCTAACAATTAAAATGCACACGCAAAAGTCCTCCATTACTGCACTTACTGCTCCTGTTATTGGCCAATTACCTGCCTCAATGAAATGTGGAAAATGCTCATCTTTCTATCCGATTGGAGGGATATCTGGCTGAGGCAACAAGACAGTGATGCTGTTGAGGGTCATTGGTTACTTACAGTGTCATCTTCTCTTCATCATATGCTTATTACGTAATAGCCTACCTTTAGGCTAACAATTAAAATGCATGCGCAAAAGTCCTCCATTGATTACAATATCATGCCTTTCACTCATTATAGGTGTATTTATTATGTAATAGCCTTCCTAAAGGCAAATATAGAATCAAAATGCAAATGCAAAAGCTCTCCATCACCTAATTTATTGAAATCATATTTTATTAAGAATTTTCTGTTACTAACCAGAACAGTGTATGCTAAATTCCCCTTAGCATGAACTCTATAAAGAGATTGAGCTGGTTTTACTGCGGAAAAGGGACATGAGGGCAATGGTGTACTGTAGGCTGGCTATTATGTACATGATTCATGACCAATAATTCTTGCTACAGGCCTATCAGAACAGGCGACTCATTTAGATCATTAGTAACATTAATAATGAGCATTTTTATAATGCTGGGGCAAGCATGACCAATCCAAGCAAAAGTCTGGGCAAGATGCCTCAACAGACCATTGTCAATCTAGGACAAGTTAATGGTAGTAAAATACCAACACTTCAGACATGCAAGGTTTCCATAGTCCTCCTCATTCCTGTGATCTACTATAAAAACATATCACATACATTTCTTTTTTTTTTAAACGACAAAAAGGAAAACTAAACAAAGAAAAAAAACATTCTGTCAACGATGATCTTGAATTAGTGAATTGGCTAATATTTTATTCATTCATTATTTAATGTATTCCTTTGATCATCCATTCATTCATTCTACCACCAATGTCATGACCCTTATGACCATGTGAGATCCAACGGTAGGCAAAATGATATGCTATATATATACATAACAGAGCCTATAGCCGTTTTTTGTTATGGGTCATAAATAACACATCGAGCAGATGTGTTAATTAGATGTGAGATTTCGTGGTATTGTTAACATCAGATGATTTTCACACACTAATGATCTTTAAACACCCCTCACCTTGTTATCATATAATAACATGCAAGAGTGCAATAAAGGCAATTTAAAATCATTATTGCATTATTTGATATAATGTCTAATGTCTTTTTTTTTGGTTCAACAGATTAAAGGTAGCCCTAGATTAAAATAGACTACTTGAATATGTCGACCTGGAGCATCTTTGAACGCTTTGACAGCTGCCTGGCGTATAATATCAAAGTGCATAATGACCACATTATGCACTTTGACCACATGATAACAAATTATGTCAAATGATGCGACATACTCAGTAAAAACGCTTCCATTTTTTTATATTGACGATGGATGCAGACTGGGATACTTACATCTTGAAAGATAGAGATTCCTTGATTTTGGTTCTTCTGCTGGAGCTGCTGCTGTTTCCTGTGGTGGTCATGTTTCGCAGACTGAAGACATATGGTGATCATTTCTGTGCATGCCAGCATCTTGAAAATATTTTTGGATGCAATGTATTAACTCTGAATGAATGACAATCCTTGGTCCTGGTTATGATGTCCGTGGTCTATCCTCTGATGCTGCTCATATGACGATAGGCTACCGCCTCGCTTTCTGTTCGAGGAGGCTGCTCTCCAGTTTGCACATCAATTTGATTTGACAACATAAGAAACTCCGGCCCCGCCTTTCCACTGTCACGAGCGAATTGCTATTGATGAAAAGATATGTAGAATGCACCATCTGCCGGCGAGCTCTTGTGTAGCTTACAGTTTTTAAGGCCATGCCACCCAACCTGTCTAATTAACGAGAGCTTTTGGTTATGATGATCGTAGAAATACATTATATTACCACATCTATATAATTACATAAAAGTGTTATATTTAATTGTATGATACTGATGTGTGTGAGTGATAGAGAGAGAGAGAGAGAGAGAGAGAGAGAGAGAGAGAGAGAGCTGAAATATATAGAGCACTTTGTGTCGTTGGTATGACAAAATGTTCAACACAAATGTAACATTCGGATACCACTATAGGCTGGTCTGAAGCTGTATATTATTCATACAGTATATTAAGGTTAAGGTTAAATATAAATTGCACAGAAGTGTTTGTTTTTGTATGCCCATATTTAACAGTAATTACACTTTTATTAATTACATCACAAACCGCAGCAATTAGACAAAAAAGCATTTGGGCTAGCCTATCCTCAAATGCATCATGACTTTTTACAACTTGGTTGCTCCCAGTCCCCAGCCTGGCCCCCTACGTGACAACGTATGGGTGTGAACAAGAATAATTTTCGAAGAATATTGCATAATGCTGACAACGTCACTGCCCCGAACTTTTGACGACAGATGCATCTCTGTCTATTACTGTTTTGAAGTTCGTCCTCAGTGCAGGTCAACAGGTAAGATGTTCAGAATTTTTCTATTTGTTTGGCCCTATGCAATTTAGCTAGCATTATATTATTGCGTATGATACTGCAAATTAGGCAATTTTGCACTAAAGGAACCCATAAGTAGGCAGGCTGTGTGTCTATATGGTCATTGACAGCTAGCCTACATTTCAAGTTCAGGAATGTTAAGATAAGAGTTTTGACTGTTATCTAAATAATATATAACAGCCAAATACATTTTATGTCGTGCTCCTCATTGTATCATCTCTAATTGCAAAACAAAAACAACAACAACAAAGATATAAAGAAAGCTATAAACAATACATAAAGAAGATAACCCTAAAACCATAGATGGACTACAGGAATGCACATAGCGTGTCACTTGAATGTGAATAAATGTAAACTGTGTTTGGTCGTTACTCCTCAAGCATTAGGGTCAATGGTTTAGTTCCCTGGGACGTTTGACCGAATAACGGACTCATAATGCTCAGCTGCTGTGGATCTAGATAGACTAACTTGGAGGTCAGATAACCTCATACCACAAGAAGAAACTACAGATCCTGAGAATTGTCTTCTTATCCCCTAACCGCAGACCAGCTGAGTAGCCATAGGGGTCCTCTATTCTTTACATGAAATGCTCGATCAAGACAAGGATTGGTTAGTTCCAAACAAAACAACCATTAAAACAATGAGTGCGGAAACCATTATTCTTATTCTTATTATTATAATCCGAAATGGCTGGCTTGGACTTTTTATTAATTAGGATTTAGAAACTAGTTTGGTCACTGTGACAGAAATAGTATAGGCCAAATATGTCTGTGTTTTGTCATCAAAAACGAAAAGACATCCACGTCTTCTCATGATATTCGATTTTTAAATACACTGACGCTCACTAATAATCGTCCACAGTCCCTGCGCAATGACGTCTTTTTGTCGGAATCTTGCTTCAGCACCTTGCAGAGCATGAAAAGCGCGCCTGCATAGACAAGATAAGCCGCGCCCGCAGGCGCACCTATTCCATCAACTCTCTTTATTTTCTTCAAACGTAAATAATGGGCCACACTGTTCACACATTTCGGAAACAATTTCAAATCACTAAAACCTTATATTGCTGAAAGTTTGATTCAAAGTGTGTTCCCCTCTCTCTTGAACATAGTATACATAGTATACAGTCCGTTTTAATTTCCCCTTTAAAATGTTAGGTTATGAAAGATTCTGGAAGATGGTGGCAATAGCATTACATAGGCTACTTCAGGACTATTGTACATTAGCCTACAGTGACTTTAAACTTACCTAAGCCTGTTGAAAAGTACTGTAGGTCTAAACTAGTGTAAATAGCATTTAGCATAGATACTACAACTATAACAAAGTGTCAAATCAAATCAAATCAAATCAAATTTATTTATATAGCCCTTCGTACATCAGCTGATATCTCAAAGTGCTGTACAGAAACCCAGCCTAAAACCCCAAACAGCAAGCAATGCAGGTGTAGAAGCACGGTGGCTAGGAAAAACTCCCTAGAAAGGCCAAAACCTAGGAAGAAACCTAGAGAGGAACCAGGCTATGTGGGGTGGCCAGTCCTCTTCTGGCTGTGCCGGGTGGAGATTATAACAGAACATGGCCAAGATGTTCAAATGTTCATAAATGACCAGCATGGTCGAATAATAATAAGGCAGAACAGTCAGGTGGAAGTTGAAACTGGAGCAGCAGCATGGCCAGGTGGACTGGGGACAGCAAGGAGTCATCATGTCAGGTAGTCCTGGGGCATGGTCCTAGGGCTCAGGTCAGTTGAAACTGGAACAGCAGCATGGCCAGGTGGACTGGGGACAGCAAGGAGTCATCATGTCAGGTAGTCCTGGAGCTCAGGTCCTAGGGCTCAGGTCCTCCGAGAGAGAGAAAGAAAGAGAGAAGGAGAGAATTAGAGAACGCACACTTAGATTCACACAGGACACCGAATAGGACAGGAGAAGTACTCCAGATATAACAAACTGACCCCAGCCCCGACACATAAACTACTGCAGCATAAATACTGGAGGCTGAGACAGGAGGGGTCAGGAGACACTGTGGCCCCATCCGAGGTCACCCCGGACAGGGCCAAACAGGAAGGATATAACCCCCACCCACTTTGCCAAAGCACAGCCCCCACACCACTAGAGGGATATCTTCAACCACCAACTTACCATCCTGAGACAAGGCTGAGTATAGCCCACAAAGATCTCCGCCACGGCACAACCCAAGGGGGGCGCCAACCCAGACAGGATGACCACAACAGTGAATCAACCCACTCAGGTGACGCACCCCCTCCAGGGACGGCATGAGAGAGCCCCAGTAAGCCAGTGACCCAGCCCCTGTAATAGGGTTAGAGGCAGAGAATCCCAGTGGAAAGAGGGGAACCGGCCAGGCAGAGACAGCAAGGGCGGTTCGTTGCTCCAGAGCCTTTCCGTTCACCTTCCCACTCCTGGGCCAGACTACACTCAATCATATGACCCACTGAAGAGATGAGTCTTCAGTAAAGACTTAAAGGTTGAGACCGAGTTTGCGTCTCTGACATGGGTAGGCAGACCGTTCCATAAAAATGGAGCTCTATAGGAGAAAGCCCTGCCTCCAGCTGTTTGCTTAGAAATTCTAGGGACAATTAGGAGGCCTGCGTCTTGTGACCGTAGCGTACGTGTAGGTATGTACGGCAGGACCAAATCAGAGAGATAGGTAGGAGCAAGCCCATGTAATGCTTTGTAGGTTAGCAGTAAAACCTTGAAATCAGCCCTTGCTTTGACAGGAAGCCAGTGTAGAGAGGCTAGCACTGGAGTAATATGATCAAATTTTTTGGTTCTAGTCAGGATTCTAGCAGCCGTATTTAGCACTAACTGAAGTTTATTTAGTGCTTTATCCGGGTAGCCGGAAAATAGAGCATTGCAGTAGTCTAACCTAGAAGTGACAAAAGCATGGATTAATTTTTCTGCATCATTTTTGGACAGAAAGTTTCTGATTTTTGCAATGTTACGTAGATGGAAAAAAGATGTCCTTGAAATGGTCTTGATATGTTCTTCAAAAGAGAGATCAGGGTCCAGAGTAACGCCGAGGTCCTTCACAGTTTTATTTGAGACGACTGTACAACCATTAAGATTAATTGTCAGATTCAACAGAATATCTCTTTGTTTCTTGGGACCTAGAACAAGCATCTCTGTTTTGTCCGAGTTTAATAGTAGAAAGTTTGCAGCCATCCACTTCCTTATGTCTGAAACACATGCTTCTAGCGAGGGCAATTTTGGGGCTTCACCATGTTTCATTGAAATGTACAGCTGTGTGTCATCCGCATAGCAGTGAAAGTTTACATTATGTTTTCGAATAACATCCCCAAGAGGTAAAATATATAGTGAGAACAATAGTGGTCCTAAAACGGAACCTTGAGGAACACCGAAATTTACAGTTGATTTGTCAGAGGACAAACCATTCACAGAGACAAACTGATATCTTTCCGACAGATAAGATCTAAACCAGGCCAGAACTTGTCCGTGTAGGCCAATTTGGGTTTCCAATCTCTCCAAAAGAATGTGGTGATCGATGGTATCAAAAGCGGCACTAAGGTCTAGGAGCACGAGGACAGATGCAGAGCCTCGGTCCGATGCCATTAAAATGTCATTTACTGTGTCAGAATTTTATGTTTTAAAGGTCTTATGTCCTATGTCTCATGTGTTGATCCAGATTCAAAACTGCTTCAAGAGCCATGGCCGCTTTCCTTCACCACTGCCCCTTCCTGAAGTCGGCCCCCAAGCCTGTTTTGCTGAAAACTGGGGCCGCCCTCCTCTCTATGGCCGACCGATGCCCCATGATCGCCCGCCAGATCACTGTTTGTGCCTCAATCCCCAAGGAGAGGAAGACAACCATCCATTCTACCCAGTCAGCAGGCATCCTGCCCCTGAGTGTGGACTCAAAGCGTCATTTTGCCCAATCAGCAACCCAGGTGGCTGTCTCCATGTCCAAGGGATGTCCCTTTGTCTCCAATCAGATTGGCATGGTAAGAGCGAGTCCTGAGGTTCAGGAGGACGTCCCGACGGAGTCTAACCCAGGTAAAGACAACACAATGGTAGTTTATTTGTTTATTTGGATCCTCATTGGCTTTTGCAGAAGCTGCAGCTACTGTTCATGGGGTCCACAAAAAAAACACAAAACATGACAAATAACAAAACACTGATACACTGATAGACAAGGGCAGACACACACAATTAAAATACAATGATATACAAACTATACAACTAAAAAATAATACAAACAATACAACAACAAAATAAAATAGTGTGTTAGAGTGTGTCTGTGTGTTTGTCTCCTCACGTTCCCTGCCGTTCCATGATATGTTTTTTAAAGAAGTTCATTTAAAGCAGTTAACTCAGATTAATACTTCAAGAGTTACGTTGAAAGCAAAAGGTTGTGTCTCAAATAGTCAAGGCCTGTCTTACCTCTTGTCTCACCTCATCTAACCTGGTCTAAACCTGTCTCACCTCACCTAACCTGGTCTAAACCTGTCTCACCTCACCTAACCTGGTCTAAACCTGTCTCACCTCACCTAACCTGGTCTATACCTGTCTCACCTAACCTGGTCTAAACCTGTCTCACCTCAGCTAACCTGGTCTAAACCTGTCTCACCTCATCTAACCTGGTCTAAACCTGTCTCACTTCATCTGTAGGCCGTCATTGTAAATAAGAATTTGACAAGAATAAGAATTTGTTCTTAACTGACTTGCCTAGATAAATAAAGGTTATAAATAAAAACATAAAAATCTCTCATCAACCCTCAAACAGGAAAGACTGGCATGCATGTTGTTGATGTTAGTTCTGTGTGTGCAGTTAAGGACAAGGTGTGCTGCTCTGTGTTGAGCCAGCTGCAGCTTTGCTAGATATTTCTATGCTGCACTTGACCCTATTACCGGACAGTAAAAAAAATGGTGTAAAAAAAAAAGATATTTTTATAACAGACATACCCTTCCCCATCTTCACAATAACCTTGTCAATATGACTTGACCATGATAATTGACCATCTACTGTTATACCTAGGAGTTTAGCTTCCAAAACTTGCTCAATGGACACACAAACACCAGTGCAAACACAGCAGACACACTTTGATAGACACAAACAACAAGTCCAAGTTCTAAACACTGAAAAAATGTACAGTTGCCACAAAAAAATATCAAAACCAGCATCACTGAAGACAAAGAAACAACCTGGGGTAAAAATGGACGAGCATAGCATAAATGAGAAATACTTTACAGTATAGTACAGACTGTTATACCCCTGCTCTCTGTCACAGGTATGAAAAGATCTCTTTTGAAGGAACTCGAGGACTCCGTCATGCCGAAGGTCCAAACCCCCAGAGTGTCCCACCTCCTGAAGGACAATATAGGTGAATCAGACCAGTGTGACTCGTTTGCATTGACTCAATCAGAGGAAAAGTTGCACTGTAGTTCTACAAGAAATTACATTGACATGATACAGTGCATAACAGAACTGTTTTCAGTCACACGTTATATTAAGTGGTCATTTGATACCAGTTTAATGATTATTGCATTGGCAGGTACTGTGTAAATACATTTACACAAGTTGCATTACATACAACTTATCTGTTTGCACAGCTTTTAAAGGGAAAGGATTACCAAGTATAGGCCTACTTACAATTGCGTAATCTCGTGCAGTAATTATGCACAGCGAAATGAGGTTTAAACGCAAGCAATTTGAGTTGATTTGTAAATGGGCTCCCGAGTGGCGCAGCAGTCTAAGGCACTGCATTTTGGTGCAAGAGGTGTCACTACAGTCCATGGTTTGAATCCAGGCTGTATCACATCTTGCTGTGATTGGGAGTCCCATAGGGCGGCGTACAATTGACCCAGTGTCGTCTGGGTTTGGCTGAGGTAGGCCGTCAATGTAAATAAGAATTTGCCACATTCAGGTATCACTACCGGTATGTAAAGTGGGACCCAATTTTCTTTGCATTCAATGGATACATGATGATTCATTCTTCATCATATTAAACAAGTTATTGGATCTAGAATCACATGTAACTTGAGAAACTATATGAATGTCTCTTGAATAATTTTAAGTCTTTCACAAAATAATTTGCTGACACTATTATACTTTTAACCCCTACAGTGGGCCCCAGTTTCGACTACGATGGCTTCTTCGACAGGACGATCTCCGAGAAGAAGAACGACCACACCTACCGCATCTTTAAGACAGTGAATCGGCGAGCTGACGTCTTTCCCTTTGCCGAAGACTACTCCATGGCCGGGCGGGAAGGCTCCCAGGTGTCTGTCTGGTGCAGTAACGACTACCTGGGCATGGGTAGCCACCCCCGGGTCCTCAACGGAATTCAGTAAGCCAGACATTAAGATTCTTTCTCAATTCATCTTTCCTTGATCCCTCACATCCTCTCTCCTCAAAGTGCATTGGAGAAGGGGAGGGAGTTTGAACCTTCTCTTCCAATATGGTTGAGAAGAAGGGGAGGCAATAGGATGCAAGGAATCACCGAAAGACAAATAGAGATTGAGCCCATGATGTAGTGCAAAAAGACCAAAGACTAAATTCAACCAAATCAATTCCTTAGATATTCAATTAGGTATTCTGCTTAAATGTATGGCTCATCATACTGCAGTACATTATATTCTTACGCTACCCCCAGAAGAAAAGCTTCGTCTAGAAACCAACCAGTTCAATGTTCATACTATATTAGAATGTTCAAGAAAGTTCAAGTACTATATTATAAAGTTCAAAGCAGTTGACCGTAGCAAGGGCTAAACTAAATATTGGACAAATTCACTGTATTCATGACAAAAATGTTCTGCATTAGACAAAAACATTACAAGTATGGTAATAAACCAAGCTCCTTGCCTATCAATTGAAAAAGGAAAAATCCGAATGCAAGATTAATGCTATTAACTTACAGAATAACTCAGTCACCTATGACCCAATTTTTGCAATCCAACTATTCACCTCATGAATTAAAATCTTATTTAGACAGCAGTTCTCTCCCAAAACTATCCTAACCAGAGCCTCTGTTTCTCAATTATCCTTTTACCCTTGAGGAAGTGTTTGCAGCAATTAAATCTATGCCTAATAATAAATTCCCAGGCCCAGACGGCTTCCCAGGTGAATTTCACAAGCAGTTCTGGCCAGAACCCTGTCCTATATTTACATGATAGATTACTTTTGTGTTAAGGGAATTTTGCCTTATTCTATGAATATACCAGTAGCTTCTATCAGTGTCTTGGTTAAAAGTGGGAAGGGCTCATTAGAATGCTCTTCTTTCAGACCGATAAGTTTGTTGAATTTTGATTCCGAAATGATAACTAAATTGATAGCCAGAGGTAGAGGCTCTATTACCCTTGCTTACCCCGATCAAATGGGATTTATAAAAAACTGGTATTCACCGGACAATGTTAGACGACTGTTTGATGTTATCAACCATTTAAATGAGCATAAGACTCCTCCTATATTGTTGTCATTAGATGCTGAGAAGGCGTTCAACAGAGTTGAATGGAATTTCCTATTCTCTGTTTTGCAAAAATTTCATATGGTTGCTAATTTCATCAAATGGGTCAAAGCGATTTATACCATTTCCAGAGCTATGGTCTCTACCAATGGTTTAAGGTCACAAGAATTTCCCCTGAGTAGAGGGACCCGGTGAGGCTGTCCTCTGTCTCCCCTTCTCTTAACCATGGCCGTAGAACCACTGGCAGAGTCCATACGTTCTAATGAGAGTACCATAGGTCCCCTTATTGCAGATCAGGAACATAAGCTATCTTTATATGCAGAATATATTGTATTGTATGTTGTCAATCCAGTGAACTCCTTCCACATATCGTTGATACTAATGCCTAATTTGGTAAATTCTCTGGATACATGGGGGAATAATAATTGTACTAGTTTATCTAAAAAACTCTGAAAATATAAATGTATTATGAAATTGTATCTGCTGCTATTTGTCAGCAAGTTTTAATGCTAACTACACATGAACTGCATTTTCTGATGATAATTGTACCCGCTGCTATTTGGTATTTGGTATATTTATACAATTAAAACCAATTTGTCCTTATAATTGTTATGGGGAAGAAAACAAAATATTCAAAACATACCTTCTTTGATGTGTTGGAGCTGAGGTAAGATGTGATGTTTGACTGTGATTCTTCTTGTATTATCTCAGGGATGCCCTGAAGAGGCATGGCGCAGGTGCCGGAGGTACCAGGAACATCTCTGGCACCAGTAACTTCCATGTGCTGCTGGAGAAAGAACTGTCCCAGCTCCACCAGAAAGACGGAGCTTTGGTCTTCTCATCCTGCTTCGTGGCCAACGACTCCACCCTCTTCACCCTGGCCAAAATGCTGCCAGGTTAGCCTAAACCCAGGGCCCTCCCGGGTCTCCCAGCTGAATGTCAAACATTGACAGAGGATGAGAGGTAGCATGATCCAGGATCTGTTTGTGCTATCTTGCTAACTTGTGACATTGACAATAGGAGCTGACAAGATAGCAAAACAGATCTGGGACCAGGCTAGATGAGAGGTAGCAATGAGAAGAATAGTCAATACTTATAGCATTTCATTCTAATCAGAACTTCAGCATTGCTTTCAAGGGCAATGTGGTTACATTAGTGGCACCAATCTATATTCCAAAATACGTTCTTTGTACTATAATGCACACACTCTATCACTTCTGGAAGACATAGAGTTCGAAGCTCATTCTGCCTTGTGGGCTCTCTGCTTTGAAATACAGGCTGTGAGATATACTCTGACATGGGGAACCACGCTTCAATGATCCAGGGCATAAGGAACAGCGGCGCCAAGCGCTTCATCTTCCGCCATAATGACAGCCAACACCTGGAGGAACTGCTGAGTGGCTCCGACCCCAAGACACCCAAAATCGTGGCCTTTGAGACCGTGCACTCCATGGATGGTAAGTGGCACGAAACGGGCTACACAGTCAGGTTGCATGTTAGTTCGTCTTTGGTTGTCTTTCATAACATATATTTTGCTAGGGGTTTGTGGTGGTTTAACATGTGATAAGCAAGCAGTATTATTCATTTGTTGCTAATATTTTATGTTACGTCCTCTCATATTAATATACTAAGTTCTAAAAACATAATATCCACGTCAGTGTTGATTTTGAGTGCTACACATTTCAGAATTCTGTATTGCTTAGTGCCTCAGTAATAATATCCACGGTCACTCAGTTATTTACAGTAAAAGGTCGTACATCCTATTTCATCTCACTCACTCTCAGGTGCTATATGTCCCCTGGAGGAACTATGTGATGTGGCCCATCGCTATGGGGCCTTGACGTTTGTTGATGAGGTCCATGCTGTGGGCCTGTATGGAGCCCATGGGGCCGGTGTGGGAGAGAGAGACAACATCATGCACAAGATTGACATTGTCTCTGGAACCTTGGGTAAGAAATAAACAGGTTTGATAAGAGTGTCTGTGTTTTATGGATTTGTTGTTGTTTTTATAAGTGTATTTTGTACCATGTTGTATTGCATTTTATTCTGTACTATTGGTGCTTCCTCTTGCCCATGGCTCACCTAAAAAAGAGATGAATATATCAATGGTAATCACCTGGTTTAATAAAATGTAAATCATTCAAATTAACAGATGTGTCTGCTGTAACAAGGACAGTTCTTGACTAGGCCAACGAGGGACACCAGTTGATTCCCACTTATTTCATTTGTTTTATTTCAAGGATCTAAAAAATCCTGGATTTGCTACCACAAACTGAAGTAGTAATATGTGTTTATGAACTAATTTAATTATACACACTTGCAGTGAAGCAGGTTCCATCATGGCTATAACCATTTAGTCTCTGTCTGTCTTAGCTTGTCTCAGAGCTAGGGAAATGCCCCTCACAGCAGAGATAGATTTGATTGAGCCAAGTGAGTCTCCCCTGGAAGAGGTCCCATTTAACGCCGGTCATTTATTAAATACATTTTTAATTCAACCTTTATTTAACTAGGCAAGTCAGTTAAGAACAAATTCTTATTTACAATGACAGCCTACCGGGGAACAGTGGGTTACTGCCTTGTTCAGGGGCAGAACAACAGATTTTTACCTTGTCAGCTCAAAGATTTGATCCAGCAACCATTCAATTACTAGCCCAACGCTCTAACCACTAGGCTACCTGCTGTCATCAAGCACAAACTGACATTTATATCGCTGACATCGCAGTAACAACTTTCATCATGCTCTGGTGTTGGCTAACGGAGGGAACGGCAGAGGCTGCAGGCCAGGGGATATACATATCAGCTGTGGAAGTGCTCCCACACACCCAGTCTGGTCATACTGATAAGTCTCTCTAGGAGCAGTTTCTGTGAAAAGTTGCATCTTATGCACAGATCTAAGGTCAGCTTACCTTCTTTCAATCCTAACCGTCACCATTTGAAGTTAGAACTCAATATTACTTCAGATCAGCGCTTATAAAGGCAACCTTAGATGACAAGGTGGTATTAAGTAAATCTAGTCTTAGCCCTACTTATTTCAGAGTATGTGGTTGTCAATCTAGCTAGGTCACATTGGGGTCACATTCAAACTTGATCAACACTATTTGAACAAGGAATACTCCATCGCTCCATCCAGTAATAGTGTACACTAACTCCAATAAGCATAATGGTTCATTGTGATTTGAGGTGTGTTTGTTATAATATATCTATAAGTTATAGATATTGTATATGCCTTTTATTGTATATACAGTACCAGTGAAAAGTGTGTACACACCTACTCATTCCAGGGTTTTTCTTTATTTGTACTATTTTCCCCAGTGTAGAATAATGAACTTTCAACAAGGCACACCTGTTAATTGAAATGCATTTCAGGTGACTACCTCATGAAGCTGGATGAGAGAATGCCAAGAGTGTGCAAAGCTGTCATCAAGGCAAAGGGTGGCTACTTTGAAGAATCTCAAATATAAAATATATTTTGATTTGTTTAACACTTTCGGTTACTACATGATTCCATATGTGTTATTTCATAGTGTTGATGTATTCACTATTATTCTACAATGTAGAAAATAGTAAAAGAGTAGAGTAGGTGTGAGTAGGCGTGTCCAAACTTATGACTGGCACTGTATACAAATCATTCCATTTGATAATTATTTCTTCTTCTGTTTCTTCTGTTTCTTCTTTTTCTGTTACTTCTTCTTCTTCTTCGCCATTGCTGCAGGTAAAGCCTTTGGCTGCGTGGGGGGCTACATTGCCAGTAGCGCTTCCCTGGTGGACACGGTGCGTTCCTTCGCTGCAGGTTTCATCTTCACTACTTCGCTGCCCCCCATGGTGCTGGCTGGGGCCCTGGAGTCTGTGAGAGTCCTGAAGAGCTCCGAGGGCCAGGCGCTGCGCAGGGCCCACCAGAGGAATGTCAAACACATGAGACAGCTGCTCCTAGAGAAGGGACTGCCTGTGGTCAACTGCCCCAGCCACATCATCCCAATAAAGGTACTGTAAGAGATTTACACTGCTACTACATCATTTGCGATGATAAGGAGACAGTACGAAGACGATTGGATATGTTGAGCAGAGAATTATGGGTACTGTAGTACATGTTCTATTGCTACTACAGCATTAAGGGCAGTGGATACCCTAGCTATGTCACTCCAGTTATGAGAGTTACTGTGTCATTACTAGGGCCCTGCCCTTTTCTCAGCTTCTTGTTTCTCTGGTAGTTTTGTCCTCCTGCACCAAGACATAGATAGTTCCTTCTACTGACACCTGTTAAACTTTTTAATTTTTTTTATCATCACATCTTGATAGTTGAATCATCTCAAATAATTATCTAGTTGCCACAAATTAAGCTTCTAAGCATGTGGATTGTCTGTGCACCTCTCATTTAACTGGGTCATTTCCATGACTAAAGGGATATAACATTTCTAGAGATGAATTATCTGACTTAATTGTCTGATGTGTTAATTATCTAATGAGTAAGAAGGTTGTGGAAGTGTCTGAAAAAGCCTGCAGTGACACCTTGAGTATAGTTGTAGGTCGAAGATGTCATAGTAGGCCAGGTAGTGGAGAAAAAGGCCCTAGTCATTACTACTGTGTGCAAGAGGTACTGTATCATACCAGCTTTGTTATTCCACAGGTATAAGACTTACTGGTATACCTACCCCAGAAACAACATGTAATCTATTATCAAAATATTTGACCACTCAAACTACCTCTGTAGCCTGAGTGCCAGTCTGTTTACTGTATGCTCTCTTGCAAACCCTTATTGTATTCCATAAGAAGTTGGCAATAGAGCAATGATGCAAGGATGTACTTGGAACCTGTTTGAGCACATACACTAAGTTCATTATCGAGGTGATAGACTGTATTTATGTGTGTGTGCATGCATTGTCATCTCTCAGGTTGGTAACGCGGAGCTCAACTCCAAGGTGTGTGACATCTTGCTGGAGCGACACAACATCTACGTCCAGGCCATCAATTACCCGACAGTAGCCCGAGGCGAGGAGCTGCTGCGTCTGGCTCCCTCCCCTCACCACAACCCTGCAATGATGGAGTACTTTGTGGGTGAGTGACCAAGCCACCTGCTGCTACTGCTCTGACAGGGTTTCCCGTAGAACTGGCCTGTGTTCAAGCATCTCCGAGTAGGAGTAATGATCTAGGATCAGTTCCCCCCCTGTCTGTATAATCATATACATTATGATCTAAAAGGCAAAACTGATCCTAAATCAGCTCTGAGACTCTTTGTGAATACATCCAGTGGTGTTCAACCCATTAATGGTTAATGGTCATATTTGACACATCAGGGGGTCCGGAGAAAGAAAACTTCAACTACCAATAGTATCCTTCCTTAGTGTATTCATAAAAATGTGATCCCTGAATAACCTCTGAATAATCTTAAAATAAGATACTCCAGCCAATACTACTAGCTGTGTTAGCCGTGACTCAAGTTTCTTTGTGTTTCACCCATTTCACTTTGATTGACAGAGAGGCTCGTGGAGGTGTGGCAAGAAACGGGGCTCCTTCTGAACGGGCCGGCGACTGTCTCCTGCACCTTCTGTGATCGCCCACTGCACTTTGACCTGATGAGTGAGTGGGAGAAATCCTACTTTGGCAACATGGAGCCTCAATACATCACTGTGTCCGCATAGTACAAAACTCCATTCATTATACATCATTATCATCACATCATTGCTCTTATTTCATACCAGGTTTCATTCAAACAACGTACATATTATGTAGACTACACATTTTAATCTTATCTCATTCAATATTTATTTTCTGTGTTTATCGTTTCTAAAGTAACTTGCTATCCCCAAAATATTTAAGATTACATTCATAATTCCGTGAACTAAAATGTGTGCCCCTTTCACATAGTGACTTAAAACGTAAAACCTGCACATGGGCACTTTCTAAAATAACAATTTAATCTCAAGGTGATATTTTGGATTGTATAGATTTCTGTATCAATTGTCTTGTGCTTTGGTCACCCGTAATAGTGAAAGACCACAATCATGAGTTGTCTCACTGAAATGTCATTGAAACTGAAAATATGAAATAGAATCACTATTCAACTTGAATGTAACAAATTGAATGTAAAAATAAAAATACTGCTGTAGAAGCGATTGGTTTATTACACAGGAATTCAAAAATACAAAAAAATAAATTGAAATAAAACAAAAAGTGTGTGTAGTTGCATCTTTTGAAAATAGTTTACCATCTTACTAGTTATGTAGTAAAATAGCTAAACGTAATTGCACAGCAATAATTTACGTTACTTGTTTGTTCCTTTGGCATTCTTTCAAACAAGCACCACATGGTAATATATGGTACCAGGTATCAATATTGTGTATTGTTCTTTGTAAGTTCTTTGTAAGTATTGTTCTTTGTAAGCACCAAGGGATACCCATTGTTTCCACGTCATTTTCTATTAAATACCAGGAGCAATATAAGTAACAGAATAGTCACATATGGACCTCGCTTTGTGCATGGGGGCATTGTCATGCTGAAACAGGATAGGGCCTTCCCCAAACTGTTGCCACAAAGTTGGAAGCACAGAATCGTCTAGAATGTCATTGTATGTTATAGCATTAAGATTTCCCTTAACTGGAACTAAGGGTTCTAGCCCAAACCATGAAAAACAGCCCCAGACCATTATTCCTCCTCCACTATGCATTGGGACAGGTAGCGTTCTCCTGGCATCCGCCAAACTCAGATTTGTCCGTCGTACTGTCAGATGGTGAAGCTTGATTCATTACTTCAGAGAAAGCGTTTCCATTGCTCCAGAGTCCAATAGCGGCGAGCTTTGGAGCACTCCATCCGACACTTGGCATTGCGCATGGTGATCCTAGGCTTGTGTGAGGCTGCTCGGCCATGGAAATCAATTTCATGAAGCTCCCAACAAACTGTTCTTGTGCTGACTTTGCTTCCAGAGGCAGTTTGGAACTCGGTTGTGAATGTTGCAACCGAAGAAGCGCCTCAATACTTGGCGGTCACATTCTGTGAGCTTGTGTGGCCTTCACGGCCGAGCCGTAGTTGCACCTAGACATTTCGAAATTCACAGTAACAGCACCTACAGTTGACTGGGGCAGCTCGAGCAGGGCAGAAATTTGAAGAACTGACTTGTTGAAAAGGTGGCATCCTATGACGGTGCCACATTGAAAGTCACAAGCCCGGCCTCCACACACTGCAGGGCCTTGCAACGATGGAGTGCCAGGGCCCGGGTGAAGTCATCGGGGGCAGGCCCCTCACAGGAGCACAGCAACAGGCTGCGGCCTCGCTGGCACAGGTCCTCGATCCAGATTTGCAGCTCCTCTGAGGCTCAGCAAGCAGCGTCAGAGGGGCCCCCATGGCTCTGGATGACCCAATCCAGGTCAGCCACGGCCTGTTCATGCAATTCAAGCTGGGTGAAGCAAGAGGCCCTTTGACACAGGTACTGTGGTTGGAGCTCGCCCGCCCCTCTCACAGCCACGGTCATGAGAGCAAGGGCACTCCCTGCTTCCTGGGCTGCTGCCTACAGTAACACAGACAGTTGTTTTAGTACGTATTATGATGAGAGTTGACTGTTTTGTCTCGTAATAAGAGTTAATTGTGTTTTCTTGTAGTAAGAGTTGATTGCTTTGTCTTGCAATAAGAGTTTATTACCATGTCTTGTAATAAGAGTTTATTGTTTTATTGTTCAAATTAATCAAAAAAGAGTATCCGCTGATGATAGATAAGTGATAGATAAGTGCCAATGATCCCACCTTTGGTCAGTAGTATATCCACATAGAGGCAATGCCATCTGGAGTCTCGGCAGTCTGTCCTCATCAGGGCTCCTCCAATTAGAAAGGCCTGTCGTAACGTTGTATTGATTAATGTGGCAACTGCTGCTCATCGAATGATTAACGGTTTATAATTACGTGATTAAATGAATCAGGTAATTATTAACTCATTAACCTTGGGCACCATGGGAAAGTTTGGGCTTTATTGAGTTTCTATTTCCCAAATTAACTCAAAGAATATCAGAATATCGATTTTACAACAGTCACTAATTGATTAATTTCCTCTACAGTCTCATTCTGAACGTCGCTTAATCCGGGAATCTGCACAAACCTGAGTCTCACTAAATAAGTCCGTACCACACCAATTGAGTTGATTATTTATTTACTAACAAGCTAAAATGATAATATAAGATATACATACACAAACACACATTTGAGGCTATTGATTAGAACTTAGTACAATGAAACAGGCCCCTAGCGGACCAACACAATATGACATGTGTTACCCAAAATGGGGATTTCGAAAGAGGGAGAAAGAGAGAGAGTGCACGAGAGAAAAACACACTTGGGTACATTTGTCAACTATGCTTATTTTAACCCTAACCTTGCCCCGAACTTCCGCTCTTATGGGTCAGAATAAAATGATGTAATTACGTGTTGAAGGTCTCCGATGGGGTTTCTCTTCGTGGACTCGGTTCCGACTTCTCTGATGATGGCTCGTCTTCGGTTACCGGGTGTAACTCTCTGTTTGTCCACACGATGTCAGTGTCCTTTCTATTAGGGGTCTGTTTCCTCGCCTTTGCTCTGAAAAGGGTTCTTCGGAGGACGGCTAATCAGCCGTGTAGATGGTTCCAGCGTGGGAATGAAAGCAGTGTAGCCACATGATTCCTTGGAGAGTGGTAACCGGGTGGTCCTGCTTGAATTCACCCTCTTAGACACAGCTACTCATCCGTAGCATAGATTATAAAAAGGTTCCTTTGTCTTCTTCAACCTCGTGTTGAATTTTGGGTTACAACTAATTCGAACCTTGGCTGCAGCTCGTGGTCACTTAGTCTGATGTTACTTCTTAACTCACATGTTTTATACCCTTGGGTCAGAAATGGGCGTTTCTGCCTTTAGGGCAAGTTCTCTGGGCGTAACTAGTTACGAGGCAAGGTCTGGATTTTACTCAGATCCAATTTAGACAACTAACTTCACATTTCATCTTTACAAAAACATTATCTTTGATCTGGACATTTTCCACACAACGTACAATATGCAAACATCAGGCATATCTTGTGAAAACTCTTCAAGTTACAATGTTTTCGTTATAACGTCGTCATTTAACTTTTAATAACATAACAAAAACGACATTCATTTTCATATTCCATCTATCGTCACTACTGGCTGACGGAACATATTATCCCAAAGTCCATTTATTGCATGTTACTGTTCAGAGGTAGGTTCTCCATAGGTCCATCATACATTCCCTCCCTCCATACTGACAGAACAAAAGGGATGTTGTCTGCTGCCTTAAGATTTACAATGAGCGGGAGTTGTCATAAAACTCCCCATTCCATACCTCTCGATCTCTCCCCCGCTGATGGGTGTGAGAGATATCTCTGTAGGATTATGGTCCACGGTAACCTGACCCGAAAAGGCCCGTCATGACAGGCCTCTCGGAGCTCTTCTTCCTGGCAGGTGGCGGCCTTAGTCGCCAGGATCTCCGTCAGATAGGTCCTGCAGTATTGCTGCAGCCAATCACAGACCAGTTTCCTGGTCTTGTCTATGAGCGACAGGATGTCTTTGGTGATGGCGTTGGCGCTTATTTGATGCTCGGACAGTATATCCTGAGTACATTCCTGGAAACCAAAGACATGTTTACAATCATGTTGAGATTGTTGGTTCCGTATTTCTGTGCTCCGTTTTATTTACTTAACAAATAAGGAACACTCAAAATGTGTACTTATAAATCATAACAATTTTTTATCAAAATACAGCTGTAGACAGAAGTCAAAGATCAAACATCACACATATAACTGATGTCTCTCATGAGTTCTGCCCCATAGGAAAAGTCCAAGTTGCTTTTATCCTGCTTGTAGTCAACCCCCTGTGATGTCACTGCATACGTCATTACCTGCTACTCCTCAGACCAAGCCCATGCAGCTATACACAGCTATACAACCTTGCAAAATATGCAATAGTTCCAGTGTTTTCTAAGGCCTCAGCAGTAAATGTCTACTCCCCCAAGTTGATTTCTGACTAGCCTCTTATCTCTTCTACTCCCCCGCAGGGCTTTATGTTTATCTTTGAAATGCTTTCTCACAGACCATTTTCTTTATGAGGCAGAGACTTAGAAAAGACTGTGGAACAATTCTAAAACTTTACAATGAATATATGTATTGTTAATCTGTAGTCTAGGACCCTATAAATGTAGTGGAGGAGGGGTCCCATAGCCCCTCCCCTTCTATTAATACAACATATTATAATAAATTATTATAATACATCAAACATTTGGTGCCACCCCTATCATGACCTCAATTTGACCCATCTAGATCATGTGTCAATGAGAAGCTGTCTATGTGGATATAGCAGCCTTAAAACAATTGCTTTCATTCTGATTCTAATTCTAAGTTCGTATTAGCACTGCATGTACAGTCAGATAACAATCTCCCATTTTTGGGTCCTAGTACCTTCTGCTGGTTTATTATGCGGGAGGTGAAGCCTCGTCCACAGAGGGCCTGTACATGGTCATGGTCAACAGAGGCCATGATGGCGATGAACAGATAGGCCACAGGTTCCCTCAGTGCGCTCTCGTCTCATGTGCAGTGGCCCTGCAGCAGCAGCCGGTCCTTGGGAGACACCAAGGCCAGCAGAGGGTGCAAGCAGCTTGTATCGCCACACTGGATCAGCTTCTTCAGCAGCCGGAGAGAGAACAGAATAGAAAGGTCCTGAACACAGAGTCGATAACAGCTTATTAGTTTATCATGGCACATTTGGGAGAAGTAGTCAAAGATTTCAACATTTTCCATTCTGGACAGCTGAAAACACTTGTCAGGTGTGAATTGATAAACACTTAAATCATTTGAATACATGTTGCATAGGGCCAGGTCAACTGGGTGTAGCTGATGCACAATAGGTGACTATCAGTATGAAAGGCATTTTTGTTGTCATAATGCTTTCGTATCTTCTCCTAACAAGTGTTCCAACGGCATCTTATAGAAGCCACGGTAGGTCATTCTTATCAAACAACATCAAAATGTGCCAATCACAAACCAGTTTCCTGGTCTTGTCTTTGAGCGACAGGATGTCTTTGGTGACGGCGTTGTCATCATAGAGGGAGCCATGGTGCAGTTATAGCAAGGCGAGGTGGGCCAGGATGGGTGCTCATGGGGTGGTTGGCCCGATGGCCAGTAGCAGACGATAGGCCTCCTTCACCCGGCCAAGCTGGTACAGTGCATCGGTCACCAGGATCTGAGGAGCGTCGGCACACATAGAGAGACACAGCCATGATTCAATCAGGATATCAACTGATACTGAAATGTCATTCATGAATTGAAAAACTTTACTGAAAGTCACGAGTAAAATAAAATCCAAGTCTAATTGAAAATACGCATCAAATTGATACAAAACGGAGTTTAAGAACGATTATAAAAGAGAATTCTGGTACTGTTCAAAGAATAGCCACCTCGTAGGTTAGGCTATAGCTAATTCACGGTGCAGCCTATTTTATGAGATATTTTACAATAAAGTGCTCTATGTGTGTAACATACAGAAACAAATGCGCTAACAAATGGGCTGTAGCGGCTCACTCTTCTGGTGCTCTTGGTGTTCCAGGGGGCTGAGGCTGGAGCTGTGATCTCCAGTCCACTTCCAGCATGACCCTGACCTGCTCCAACATCAGCCCACAGCAGTTCCAGGGAACCAGGCATCGTACGGTCAGTGCCGTGTCTTGGGGCTGCAGCCGACTCGCTGTCACATAGTCCAGGGCTGTGAGGTAGTGCACGCCCCCAATGAGGCGCAGGCCCCTGCCGCACAGCGCCCTCACACAGCTGGACAGGTGGAGAGCGTTGTGCTTGATCACCGCCTGGAAGTACACTAAGGCCCCCTTGTGGTTGTCGTAGAGAAGATGGGCATAGCTGCGCAGAACCTGTACTATGTTCTGGTAGTTCTGCTGGTCTACTGGTCAAGAGAGTGGCTCTTCTTTCTGCTGGCATCCCCTGAGCCACCTTGCCTGTACCTGACTTTGGCCATGATTGTGAATGATCCTGCAGGGCTACAGAATACACATCTGCGCTCTCTTCGAACCTGTCGTACGAAAATCAGTCTGCTGCTTGCAGCTCTTGCACTTCCGTGTCCCCTGGGGAAACAGCCATTAAAAACTCAAGGAATTCAGAGGCAGTTGCTGGCACGATGTCGCCGGCCTCACTTGCTCTTTCCCCAGACCTAATTTCAGCAGTATGTAAGGAATGTTTTTGCAACATCTGCTCATAGAATGTCTTCACTATCTTGGGCAAGTGCTGAGCTTGTCTGCTATTGGCCAGTTTTACAGTCTCCGATTTATTGTCTTGGAAAGCCCTGCGACAAAGCCTAGGGCCTTTGGGACTGTGGAGGTCTGAGAGCAAGTAGGTAAGGGCCCTAGTCAGCTCCAAAACCAGATGAGTGGAACCCTGTGAGAGGGGATTTTGCTTTTCTTCGAGGGTAGCCGAGCAAACATACAAAACTTTTGACTCAATTTTGAAAAAAGAGGCAAACATTGTTGGGGCTCAGCGTTGATAGGAAAACAGCTGCCAGGCCTTTGTTGAGGCCCTCCATTGAGGCCTGGTTCTCCCCATGACCATCGAGCCAGATCTCCAGAATGGAGATCACCCTAGCTAACCTGGACCCCCCCTGTTATCGCATATGACCCATGGTGGATCCAGAATGGCTCCTGAAGGCATAAGTATAAAAAGCAGTTGCCCTCCCCAATTCTCCAGTCTCTAGGAGCTTGTCACCTTCTCGGCACAGGTCTTTCACTCCAGTGTCAGCAGCTCCCACACTGTATGTTTAAGTTGGAATGAATGATAACGCACACTGTATTGACGTCAGATTACTGAGATATACACTATATATTCACAAGTATGTGGACATCCCTTGAAATTAGTGGATTCAACTTTTTCAGCTACACCCATTGCTGACAGGTATCTCCATAGACATAAATTGACAGTAGAATGGCCCATACTGAAGAGTCTCTACCTGCACATGACCATCTGATCATTTATCACTCCAGTGTTAATCTGCAAAATTGTAATTATCTGCCTACCTCCTCATGCCTTTTGCACACAATGTATATAGACTATTTTTTCTTTCTACTGTGTTATTGACTTGTTTATTGTTTACTCCATGTGTAACTCTGTGTTGTTGTCTGTTCACACTGCTATGCTTTATCATGGCCAGGTCGCAGTTGTAAATGAGAACTTGTTCTCAACTAGCCTAAATAAAATGTTAAACTAGTTAAATAAAGGTGAACATTTTCCTCCCTCATGATGCCATCTATTTTGTGAAGTGCACCAGTCCCTCCTGCAGCAAAACACCCCCACAACGTGATGCTGCCACCACCACCGTGCTTCATGGTTGGGATGGTGTTCTTCGGCTTGCAAGCCTCCCCCTTTTTCCTCCAAACATAACGATGGTCATGATGGCCAAACAGTTCTATTTTTGTTTCATCAGACCAGAGGACATTTCTCCAAAAAGTACAATCAATACTTTTGTACCTGTTTCCTCCAGCATCTTCACAAGGTCCATTGCTGTTGTTCTGGGATTGATTTGCACTTTTAGCACCAAAGTACGTTCATCTCTAGGAGACAGAACGTGTCTCCTTCCTGAGTGGTATGACGGCTGCGTGGTAACATGGTGTTTATACTTGCTTACTATTGTTTGTACAGATGAACGTGGTACCTTCAGGCGTTTGGAAATTGCTCCCAAGGATGAACCATTTTTTTTTACAAGGTTTTGGCTGATTTCTTTTGATTTTCCCATGATGTCAAGCAAAGAGTCACTGAGTTTGAAGGTAGGCCTTGAAACACTTCCACGGGTACACCTCCAATTGACTCAAATTATGTCAATTAGCCTATCAGAAGCTTTTAAAGCCATGACATAATTTCCTGGAATATTCCAAGCTGTTTGTAGGCACAGTCAACTTAGTGTTTGTAAACTTCTGACCCACTGGAATTGTGATACAGTGAGTTATAAGTGAAATAATCTGTCTGTAAACAATCGTTGGAAAAATTACTTTTGTCATGCACAAAGTAGATGTCCAGACCAACTTGCCGAAACTATACTTTGTTAACAAGACATTTGTGGAGTGGTTGAAAAATGAGTTTTAATGACTTCAACCTAAGTGTGTGTAAACTTTCAACTTTAACTGTATGTCATGGGACACTGTACAGATTCTGCAAAGAGAGAAAAAGCTACTGGAGAAGGGGTCTAGAGAGCTTCCTCATGAAGGCTACCGTGGAAACAGGGTCTTCATGGATGAGCAGGAGTAGAAGTTGTCAGAGTATCTCTTGAGGGCAGCTGATTTATATTATGGATTGTCTCCCCATGAGGTAAGCACATGATAGGGAGGAGTAAGTCATTGCAGAGTTAGCAGTTAATGTTGGTGGCAATTACAGTCGAGAGGTTGTATCTATGTAAATTATTAATGTAAAGTATTAATTGGGGTAAGTATTGAACATATTTTATTATATTGTTACAGGTCCAGGAAATTTGGTTCAGACTGGTTCTCGTCTTACATAAAGCGGCACCCTACTCTGAAGCAACTAGTTGGACACGGAGCACAAGTTTCAACAGAACATGTGGAAGAGTTTTTCAGCAAACTAGGAGAGGTGATAAATAACTACAGCTTTGATGGCAATGACATATGGAATGTTGATGAGACCGGAATAACCAAAATGCAAACATATGATAAAGTGGATGCGAAACGTGATATCAAACCGTTTGGAGCAATCACCTCAGCAGAAAGGGGTACACTAGTGTCAATGGCATGTGCTATAAATGCAATAGGAAACTCAATCCCCCCCAACTTTTGTTTTCCTACGCAAAAGGCCACTTTGTATGGAATGAACCAATTGGATGTGTTGGAAGTGGAAATGGATCCAGCTGGATGCAGGAAGATGACTTCTTCATTTTCCTTGAACACGCAAAACATACCAAGGTCCAAGCCTGGAAAGGAAGGAGGTCCTTCACCTTGACAACCACAGCTCACACCTGTCAATCAGCTCCATTGACTTCTGTAGGCGCTCTGGCATAGTCTTGCTTTCTTTCCCCCAACACCGTTCACACAAGCTCCAGCCCCTGGACAGGAATGTGTACGGGCCATTGAAAAAAATGATGAACTCTGCCAGTGATGCCTGGATGAGGGTGAACTCCGGAAAGGCCATGACCATATATGACATTCCAGAACTTCCAGGTGCCACAACACCCACCAATATACAGGCCGGGTTCAGGTTCACTGGTATTTGGCCATACAACCTTGATATATTTCAGGAATGTGACTTTGCACCCTCACTTGTCACTGATCATCCTGCTCCAGCTGACACAATGGCTTTGCCAGCTGCCTCCCAGGTCACCTCTTCAGCCACCTCTCAGGCCACTGTGCCCAATACTGTCCAGCCCACCTCTCCAGCTGCCTCCCAGGCCTCCTATCCAGCTGCCTTCCAGGCCACCTCTCCAACTACCTCCCAGGCCACCTCAAGCTGCCTTCCAGGCCATCTCTCCAACTGCCTTCCAGGCCACTCCTCCAGCCACTTCACAGGGCACCTTCCTACATGTATCAGGTTGTTGATGAGAAACACCTGATTACTCTTCTAATTTCAACCCAGTTGATATACGGACAAAATTAGGGCTCAGGAAAAGGGGTAGGAAGAGGAGAAAAGCTGTGATTTTGACGAATACACCCATCAAGCAGGCACTGAAAGAAGAGCATAGAACACACACACACACACAACAAACGTTCAGGTGTTTAGTTTAGCCTAGTTGTTGTTTCGTTAAGAAAGACCATTTAGCGGAGGGTAAAATAATAAACATTTTATTATTTATATTTATTATTATTTCTGCCAAACAAAATGTTGAACATGGCAATGTTGCACTCACGGTCTCAATAAAGGCATTCAATAATTAGTTGCATGTCCTGATTCATGCACTTTTTCAATCTGTTACAATTCACCCAAAGCACTGTTACAACTAAACCAGACCATGGAGTAAAATTGTAACACTTCACTCCTTGTATTTAAGACAACACCATGCATTTGCAGTTTGATTTACATATATCTTATGGAGTCACATAAGGTGGCGCACAATTGGCCCAGCTTTGCCCGGGGTAGGCCGTCACTTTAAATAAGAATTTGTTCTTAACTGCCTTGTCTGGTTAAAGAAATACAACATTTAAAAGGAAATGACAGTTTATTGAACAAAGTGAAAGGACGCTTCATGGTCCCCTCCTTCCTCATTGGGGAGCAGGAGATGAGATCTTCCTCTGGTGGTGGTGTTAGAGATGAGTCTCTGTGGGCTACAGCACGACTCAGTTAACCATTGAGATTTGGTTGTTGAGTGTCAGTGGTCATAATGTCGATCTAGGCTACATCTATTCTACATCTATCTGTGCATATATCCCAAATGACACCCTATTCCATTTGTAGTGCACTACTTCTGACATAGGGCTCTGGTCAAAAGTAGAGCACTAGACAGAGAATAGGGTACAATTTGAGATGCATACATCTCTCTATTTGGCTCTGTTTAAAAATGGTACCTGGACTTCTCAGGGGACTCCTCTGGACCACTTCCCTCAATCTTCTAAATGTATTCAGACATTTTCAGAATGGAGTAGTCTGATTATAAACAAATGTATCTTAGTTCCACAACTGAAATGAAATATTCATGCATTTTCAGGTTATACAGAAATATGCCTAGCTAATATTATTGCCTAACTTTTCTTTGACGTCCTTGTGGGTGTTCATCTTCAAAGTGCGCTGTTAGCAACACTTGAAGAGGGAGCTGCAAACGCAGGCGAAACTGTAGTTTATAAAAAGCCTTTAAAACTCTTGCGGCAACAGGGGCGGTACGTGTGGCAAGCGAAGCGGCAGAGAAAAATTGCCCACGGCGTTACATAGAAACCAATGGAGGCCCCTGCATTTTCCTTGTTGATTATTGATTCCTTTAGGCTCTGTGACTGACTTTTCCTCACGATGTCTGAGCGGGCGTCCTGGCTGAAGTGACAGACCGACTGACTGACTGTGATGAACCACTTACTTAAGAACTCCTGCTATTCATGTTCATTTGACATTATGTGGACCAGATTACGTCATAAGTGTAAAAAACATGCCTGATGCAATGACGCTTGCATGTTGGCACCAAAGGGGACAAAGATGTTCAATTTCTATCCTTGCTATGGTTTTCTACCCTTTCTGATTCAAAACAAGAGACAATAGGCCTACAAGTCATGACAGAATGCATGACAGTTCTTCTGTGTGATTCAGTTATTCTGCACGGATTCAGCAGTAGTATATATACATCTTTGCAGTTTGGGCAAATACTCCCATCTTGTGGCTACAATGAAACAGCACAGTCAGTTACATTTGTAATTCAACTTCAGTTTATTAGTGATGCATACAGCAATTAAGCATATAATTATTTTACCTTGAGTACCATAGTGCTGTACATATATTTAAAGCTAGAATCCTTAGTTGCTACATCCATAATGGACTTATAAATTAATGATATATACCCATTGATTCTTGAACAATGTAACTTATGCCTCATGAGTTTAGTTCAACTGGTGTACCCCATCAGAAACGGAAATATAAACTTGTTTTACTCCAATGTTTGTAAACAATGTAAATGTAAACAAACACTATAGCCTCTAAACATGGTTAAAAGTATAATTCTGATATCATTGATGGTCAGTCCTTGCATCCGTGGCCTAGCGGTTAGGAGCAGGATAGTAACCGGAAGGTCGCTGGTTCAAATCCCTGAGCCGGTAAGGTGTAAAAATCTGCCGTTTTGCCCTTGAGCAAGGCAGTTAACTCCCAACAACAACTGCTCCCGATGACATTGATTAAGGCAGCCCCCACACCGTGCTGAAGACTCATTTGCATTCAGTTGTGCAAAGAACTAGGTATCTTTCCCGATGAATCTGAGAGTGGTTATATTTCTCCAGGCCCATCTCTCAGCTTTTTACCAAAACACTTTGTTATTGTTTCAATTAAGGACTCTAGCTTTAATCAAATGTCTGCTGTAATTGAGAATAATACAAATAAAGTAAAATATCATGCCCTACAGGGTTTGGAATTGTTTAAAAAATATTCACTTTTATTACTCTATGTAGCAATATGCAGTACAAATCTTTCTCTGACAATTAACATACTTATCACCAGAAATGGGTAAACACATTTAAAAAAAATACCAGAACATTACTGATAACATATAAATTCTCAAATCAAATATATATACTGTATATAAACAGAAAAGGGATAGTGTGCTTGTCGGCATGCTGCCTTATGTTAGCAGTGTGTTCTCGGTGTTGTTTTATTAAAACGTTTCACCTGCTCCTGCTTCCGACTCACTGGCCCATCATTATAACGATCCTCCTCTGATACAGTCTTCACCAAGGTTACATAATAGCTGACACATTATCACCCCAAACAATCTCATTTCTATAAGATACTAAATTGTTCCACTGCTTGATTCACAGTTTTTGGGGGGATTGCAATGGTCCTCTTGATTGGTCTTGTGATGCTGCTATGATGTCATTATTTGGGGCGGCAGGTAGCCTAGTGGTAAGAGCATTGGATTTATAACCGAAAGGTTGCAAGATCTAATCCCCGAGCTGACAAGGTACAAATCTGTCGTTTTGGCCCTGAACAAGGCAGTTAACCCACTGTTCCTAGGCCGTCATTGAAAATAAGAATTTGTTCTTAACTGACTTAGGCAAATAAATGTGATGTTTATTTCTATGGCTCTGATCCAATGACTGTATATCCATAGAGATTAGTATAATCACTAATCACTAATTCTGTGTATAGGTCTGACCTATGTGTACTTAGTATTAATTCCAGTCATAGCATTGTTGAACACTAATTTCTGATTGGCATTCTAGAGCATGCATTATTTCCCTTTATACAACAAGTGGGTCTAATCCTGAATGCTGATAGGTTAAAAGCGCATTCCATCCTGTGTCTATTCCACAAGTTACCACCGGCTAAATCTATGACGTTAAAATGCCTATTTACTCTGTTCCATCTGGCAATCTACTGTCTCATCAGCCCAGGCAGGGAAGTTAAACTTAAAAAGCATCTAGACATTATCTCAAATTTCTTTTAGACTAACATTTAGTTTTCAACAGAGGAGATTTGTATAAACCTTACTGTCTGTCTCGCTGACATTTGCAACATTGTTTCAATATCTCCAACTGTCCCATAGTAATGAATGTGTAAGGGTCGGGATTTATTTTGTTCAACCTGAGTAAGTCTGACCACAAGTCCGAGACCACTATGATGACACACCAAATGCATTTGATGGATCCTTTTTGTCTTCTTCTAATGCCTCTTAAGGGGAAAGTAATCCAAATGTAACGGAAAGCAATCAGATAACATTACTGAGTTTGGGTAATCTAAAAGTTACGTTAATTATTACAACTTTGGACAGGTTACTAGTAACTGTAACAGATTACATTTAGAAAGTATTCTGCCAAACCCTGCAGGTAACCAGTCTCTGAAGTGGGACTTGAACAGGAAGACTATAGTCCAGGTGGTGACATCATATTTACAGTTCGGTGGGTGAGGGACGCTTCTAGCACCGTGACTAGAGTAGTGGTAGAACTGCCGACTCCTGATGTCACAGGTCCTTGGTGGTGGGGGTTTGATCTATGTCTAATTCTCTCTCTCCATCAGTCTCTCATTCTCATTTGTGAATTACTGTAAATAAAATATAAAAAGACTCAAATCTATTTAAAAAGAAGAAGAAAAGAACAGCCTTCATGGTCTAATGATGCTGTCATGATGTCATATTCACATTTGGGTATGATCTTATTCTGTGGTAAAGTCATAAGTGATGTCCCAGCAGCCTCCACAATCCTATGTGGAGGGTGATGTGACACGGGCTAAGTAAGCCTACAGACTCTGTGGTTCTCTGCAGGGATGTCATTGGTTGGGGCTATCGACTGGAGCGCTTACAGCTGCTCCAGGCTGTCCTGCAGCTGGTGGGCACAGCTGGCCAGGTCCATGTAGAGCAGAGCAGAGTAGACATCCTCCAGGCCTGCAGCCGGGCCCTGGCTCCACAGCCGCAGCATCTGGTATTGCCGTTCCATGGAGCCTAGGCCCGGCTCCAGATCCACACGCTCCAGATGTCGGTCGGGCACAGAGAGCAGGCGCAGGAACTCCTTCCAGCGCCGCAGAGGCACCTCCTTGATGATGGCGTACAACACCTTGGCGGGCCAGCGCTCCTCCTGGGTCTCCTGTCGAGGGACTAATGAAGAGAGGGGAAAGGTGGGGAAGAAATAAATTATTGAAGTGTTCAGGTGAGCAAGGTGATGTGGTGAATATTCAATCAAAACTGGTATCAGGACATTATGGTATGAGGAAACCATATTGTTCGACTGAGGAACAGAAAAAAAGGAGAGCGAGGCAATCTGAAAGGTACTGTTATAGGTGAGAGAGATTCTTGAAAAATACAATTCTACACATTTTTACTAATTAATGAAAAATAAATAACTAAAATATAGTCGTTGCATAAGTATTCACCCCCTTAAATATAGGGTCTTCAAAAACGTTTTATTCAATGTCGTCTAAAATGAGAACGGTAACCCCTATCCATGAATACAGCTGGGGATCTTCCAAAACACAACCCAGCCAAGCCGCACTGCTTCTTGACACAATGCACCAACACCAATGTGTTGGAGAAAACACCGTACACCTGGTGACCGTGTTAGTGTGCACTGCGCCCAGCCCGCCACAGGAGTCGCTAGTGCGCGATGGGACAAGAACATCCCTTTCAGCCAAACCCTCCCCTAGCCCGGACGACGCTGGGCCAATTGTGCGCCGCCCCATGGGTCTCCCGGTCGTGGCCGGCTGCGACAGAGCCTGGACCGAACCAGGATCTCTAGTGGCACAGCTAGCACTGCGATGCAGTGCCTTAGACCACTGCACCACTTGGGAGGCCCATACCATACAATCTTTGGTGCGATTTAGTACCATATATGAGCATATCGCCATAAAAGGGCAGGTCATATGTCATACCCACGAGCCCATTTCAAGATGGCTGCGACTCAAGAAGCCAAAACTATACAAATCTTGAACAACGTTGATATGTGTTGAAAGAGAAGACTCACAGACGATAGGGATATGTTATTTGTCAGCCTGTGACCTACCATTGTCGCTTCACAGCCCAGAGAGTTGTTTTCACTAAACATCAAACAACTTACAAGGTAAGCAAAAAACAGTTACTTTGTGAGTGCTTAATCTTGTGTGATCTGAACTGTGCCATTCCTATCTATGTTCTGACCATTTCCTTATCTCCCAGGTGTTTTCTTTCTAATGATACCAAGTTCACGCATGTCCTTTTGACATAACTGCTTATTAAAATCAGTTACTTTTGGGTATGTCTATTTAGATGGAAAGCTACATTTTTGCCATTACATTTAAGAGGCTTTAGGCAAGCCTAAATTAGTTCAGAAGTAACATTAGCCTTAACAAATCACAATACGTTATATGGACTCCGAGTGAAATAATAGGGGTTGAAATGATTGAATGACTACTCTTTCCTCTGTCCCCTATACATACAACATCTGTAAGGTCCCTCAGTCAAGTATTGCATTTCAAGCACAGATTCAACTACTATTGAGTAGATCGTGGACAAAAAAAATGACACATCCATTTGAATCCCACTTTGTAACATAATAAAATGTGAAGAAATCCAAGGGAGGTGTACACTTTCTATAGGCACTATAAGTATTAGAGAGTGTGGGCGAGATTCCACCAAAACTGGTATCAGATCATTTTTTGGGATGAGAGAAAACACTGTGAGGATGTGTTTTTAGGAGTGATAAATGTTTGTTTTTTCTAACAACATGAACATATCTCTGTCTAGTCTGTGTAAATTATGAGACCTGGTAAGTGTGATGCTAATAGTTTAAATAACAAAATGCTTGCTAGAAATAAAGGTATTTGCACACTATGCAAAATCCCAGTTCAATTCATTTGTTTTTGTGAAGGAAGTCTCAGTCTGGATGGGAATGACACGTACCCTGAGCTACACAAATGCTCCATAACCTTACAACGACACCACAGGGGAATTCTGATGTTGACAACCATGAGCAATCTTCACGTAAACTAAACGTGGGCATACTGTTTCATCATAAAGAGACGTAAACATGGGGTTTTGACTGAAATATCAACAAGTAAACCTAACATTTGAGGTTAGAACCGGGTGGAAAGACTGGGGACAAACCCTTACTCTCACAGTGCTAAAACTACGCTAACTAATGTCACGCTTATCAGGTGCATATTTTCAGTGGATTGGATGTTGGAATCAGAGTGTAATTTGTAAGATGGATAAGGCAACACGCTCAAATGTTAAAGGTCAAGCATCTGGCTACTTCTTGGTATCTGATTTGCCATTTTCTCTGAGGCTCGGCTTATTTCTGATTCATATCATCAAAGTTTCCCAGTTTCCACCTACACATGCATGCCACCACCACGTGGCTGACCAGAGATAACTTTTACGCTGACACACTGAGGTGTTAAAGGAAAGGCGGTTGTTTTGATTCTGAGAAACACAACAAACCACAACAGAGATGCTGCCCACACCAGGAACAGGAACAGGAACAGGACAGGTAGTAAGTACTATGCTGTACACACTACTCAGAAATGTGCTTGGTGGGATGCCAGTCCTATTTTATCTTAAGAGTACAGGGACTTTTGCTTCAGATTTTTTGAAACATTAACGTTATTACAATATGTCATATACATTTATTATACATCCAAGCTTCTGAAAACAACCTTAAGTAGTACTACTGTAGCTTGCTAGAGAAGCTGAAAGCAACAAACTACAATAAAGACTTACTTCTGGGCTCTCTGGCTGGCAACAGGGGTGTGACAAGGGTGTGATACTCCGTCTTGGCAGCACTGTGAGAGAATGTAGTCATGGGAATACCTTGAGTAATATTCAGTGTCTTGGAAGGGACAGGCAGACAGACAAGTCGTTAGCATCTGTCTGGCTAAGCAGTGCAGAAAAGCTTCCATACGCACATACAGTATATGTATATGGTAACATATCAAAATAGATACAAGTCATTTTCTAAACTAGATAAGTACTTACAGCTTTAAAATCACTGACTTTGTAATTAAAGAGGATAAAGACAAATTATTGGAAGAAAAAAAAGACCTATTGATGTAAACATTGTATCCAGAGTAACTTACAGTAGTGAGTCCATCAATTTTTCTGACTCCCCCCCCCGTAATGTAGTGCACGTGCTAATAGTGCGCGTAATGCACGTGCTAGTCAGGATTGGTCTACAGATAAATAAACATGTATTTTTCTCATGTTCTTTATCGTTTCTCACTTGCTTCCTTTCCCACACTATCACTGATCATGATCCAAATAACACAAGAAACTGATACTTACCAGTGATGTTGGGCCATTTGGCTGACCTGTTGGAGTTAAAGACAGACTATCAGCGTTTCCCCCACCAACTGTTGCAGTGAATAACTTGTAAAGTGTATTCACATCAGATCTCTTTAAGATTTAATATGAATAATTATAATTACTGCTAATAACAGTTGACCCATATTTTCATGTAAACCAAGTATTGCATTCAACACTTCAAAAAATAAAATAACTTTCTATTATATATGAATTGCTCTAAGGGGTTCAATCTCAGTAGGCCATTGATAAGCCAGAGCCCACACTGTCAAATGGGTTACTGGATAGTTTATCATTACCATTGGCTGATGTGTCCCTTGTAGGCAACTGGAGGTCCTTTTCAGGGGTCTCACAACAGCCATGTCCCATCCATCCACCCTTAGTCAGGACAAGGAGACCGGCAAATAACAGAATGGTCACCAGGACAACCACAAAGACATACCCGATGGTCAGAAGGGGATCTGTTGAGGATATGAATAAATATAACCTCCAGTGGTGTTTTTCATACCACAAAAACAACTGAACTATGTGACTACATTTAAGGTTCAGAAGAATGAAGGGGAGAGAGCAACACGATTAAACTAGAGCACCATTTGTTGCATGGAGGAGAAATGTAAGTTACTGTAAAAAAAATGTACATCATAGAATTTGTCAGTATGATGCACTAACGCTGTCGATAGATTCATGCTATCAATTCAGCGGCAATAGTGCCAGATGATTTGGACAGCAACATGAACATGATGATACTCTTACGGAGGTGCAGGGATAATTCAGATGGAACTGTTAGCAGGCATATACGTGTGCCTGTGTCGGGGAATACAGGACGGCTTGGAACGCTGCTCGTCCAATCAGCATCCAGGATTTCAACAAACAATTTTAGAATTGTTAAAAGGTAAGGTTGTCTGACCATTAATGACAGGCGCTGTGACAGGACTACAAAGGCTTCATGAGGTGACTGAAAGAAGGATCTGTGGAAGCCAAGTTATTGGTGGAACTCACAATGGACTGGAGTGATGCTGGGGTTGGGTGTCAAGGTTGGGAGTCTCTGAGTTGTAGTAATGGTGCAGGAGGAGCAACATTCTGTATATTTGGAACAGTCTTTACTGAAACATGAAGACAGAAAAACTCAAGGTCACTCACATTAAAACCAGAGGGGATTTCCCAGAAAACGCTGTCACCTTGACATTCAAAACAATTGTTTTATACGATACCAACAACACTAATGTATACATTTCAAGACTGGACAAGGGAAAGTCAGATGGAGCCCATGTTTAGAAAACTTTCAACAAAAGGAAGGTTTAGATACAGATGTTTTTTGTATGTTGTGCTTTTGCATTGTTCCCAATCCAGCCTAGAAGTTTAAACTTCCTCAATCTTAGTGTCACAACGATTTTTTACTTAAATCAGAGGAATGAAAATAAATATTGTATCTGTGACAAGTGGGCGTGCCTTTAGAACATGGATTACCAGAAACACAAGAGTACCTCAGAAACATAGAAGGGATGTTCAGGAACTTCAGACCGTATAAATCTGATAAAGCACCACTTTGAGAGGAAGTCCTCAACCCACTGACCTCAATGCATGTCATTACAGGATCTGATTGATCTTTCAGCAGCATCCAACAAATAACTGTGCTCCCTTAGTTGACGTCAGCAACAGAGCATGTTAATTCTCTAGTACACTGGATTAAAACCCATGGCTGAGTCATTTCAGGGAAATGAAATCCACATCGACAAAAACTGTGGGTTTTGAGAGGTTATACTGAAGATGTTCTCTATATATTGCACTACTTTTGTAATTTTTTAAAATGTAACCTTTATTTAACTAGGCAAGTCAGTTAAGAACAAATTCTTATTTACAATGACGGCCTACCCCGGCCAAACCCGGACGATGCTGGGCCAATTGTGCGCCGCCCTATGGGACTCCCAATCACGGTCGGATGTGATGCAGCCTGGATTCAAACCAGGTACTGCAGTGACGCCTCTTGCACTGAGGTGCAGTGTCTTAGACCACTGTGCCACTCGGGAGCCCTTTTGATCAGGGCCCATATCAAAAGTAGTGCACTATATAGGGACCAAGATGCAATTTGGGATGCACAAAGGTCTCAATGTGAAACACTGTGGATGTGTCTGAGGTACTTTGGCAAGAATACAAATTTGATTTAAAAAATGTTCTAGGATGTTCCATGGTCATTGCCTCTGTCGAAATGTGATGGGTTTGTGAGACTAAAGACATGTGTGAGCACTACTCCTTGGCACTACAGAATATTGTATTGTCAGAGCTAAACAGAAAGGGTGGTGCGTATGCTCAGCTTACTAAATGTATAAATATTGTAGAAGCTGGAATCTGGTGGTCGTACGTTTGACATTTGAAGCATTGCAACCCATTTCTGGATTTCTTTGGGTAGTAACACTTCATGCAGCCACATTCAGTGTCATTCTTGGGCTCACAACTCTTCACCACCATTTGAGAGGCTAAGACACAAAGACAAAGCAAAGACACTGTTTCAGTCTCACTCCTATCACATAAACACACACACACACACAGTTGATAGAAACAGTTCTAGCAGTGTAAAATATTAAAATTGTTCTCTTTGCACACTGCGTGTGTGGTTCTGCTGACAGAATACGCTCACCAAGTCACACACCATAAATAAGCACACAGATGTTCTTCACACAAACATGAACACGTCTGAAAAATAACTGCAGCACTCAGTGCATTATTAGACTGCAGTCCATACAGTAGATGGTCACGTAAATAGGAGTGAAGAATGCTTACCTCTTTCATCACATGCTTTACAGCGTTTACAAGCTACATCATAATTTTGTATTGCAGTGAATTCTTTGCCCGCAATACATTTTATGCATTTGGAGTTTCCTTTTTCAATGTGAAAGCCTGAAAGACATGTTGAAATAAAGTGCAATGTATATGTATCTTTCGCCAAGTGATGCACAAACATTGTATTATATGCACTGTAATGTTTCTCAATTTAACTACGGTCTTACATCAAGATTGTGAACAAAGCTGCGACAATACTGTATACACCAGGGGTACTCAAATACTATCGGAGAAGGTTCGGTCACACAAATGTCCTAGGTGACAAAAGTCCGGATGGATATTGTAATTTATCAGCGTAGTAACAAACCCCCACCTCACAAACCATGCATCCCCAAATTGTTCAAACTGTTTACCCCACTCTTGTTGGCGGTGATACAATTTTGCAGTTTTAAAGTACATTTCTTGCAATTCTACACATTTTGCCATGGGGTGGAGAGAACATTTTGCCATTTTAAAGCTGGAGTTCTTAATGGTGAAACAGCCATGTCTGTTTGCAATACTACAACACCAAAGAAATTACTGCAAACAACGAACACCTCGGACATCATTGCACGAGCGATAGAAGAGCACAATATGTACTACTTTTTTAAAATCATGCTGCTCCTCAGCTTCTTCACACTACTGCGGATTCCATCTTTTAAGTTTCCGGCAATTCTACACATTTTGCCATGTCTTGTGTGTGTTCATATGATGCAAATAGCTCTGTCAGTAAATGACATAACAAGAGGAAAACTGCCCATGCACTACCAAATTTCAAAATTGTACCTACTACTACAACTCTCAATAGCAGAAAGTTGAAAGCCCGACTTAATTTCAAAAATAAATAAAAAAGTTGGGACACGCGGTCCGTTTTGACACCATTCTGGGTCCGAATCCGAACCGCTGTCAGCCTATTGAGTGTGGCTGGTATACACTATACTGTAGTGTAGTTCGGGACTAACTAGTTCCACTTCTGTTCAAGCTCAGATTCTAATTGTGTTACTCAGTGATGTTTACCTGCTGGACATTCATTGCAGGTACTTTCCGGGTTATTTTTTAGCATCTCCTCAGTGCAACTCCGCACAGAGTCAAAACAGGCTAGTGTCAACACCTGGCAGACAAAGGAGAGACAGAGGTTTGTCATTAGTGATATGCCATTTGTCCTTGAGGAGTGCATAAACTGCTACAGCTTACAATGCCAACATACTGATATACACTTCCAAAATACATTTATGTGCATTTGGAAATTACCTCACTAATGGCCCACAATTAAAGGGGCATTGTGCAGGGTTTTAACCTCATATTCATTATCTAAAGCACAATACCAGTGTCTACATATGAGCAAACGATATGTGATAATTAGGAATACTTAATAAGATTTGGCCAGTCAACACATTTAGAAATATTGCCTTCCACTTCACAACCTTGCTAACACCTATGACAACTATTATCACCAAATATTAAATAGTAAACATTTCGAGCATCGTCATAAATAACCCTAAACCTAATCCATTGACAGTAACATGAAATAATTGTCTGTCATTATATAAATAAACTGCCATGATATCACTTTACATTTCCGTTATGATGCAGTTACATAAGCATTATGACAGGCCAATAACAAAACAAAAAAATGTATCCAAATTAATGTAAAGCAGAATGTGAATTTCCAATCAAAGTAGAGGAATTTTAATGAACATACAGAAATGAGAATATACAGAAATTAGATTTAGATAATAATTGCGTAAATACTTACCAACACATAGAACCACATTTTGAAAATAATTTAAAATGATAAAATGTAGCCAGTTGTTTGCTTCTCTCATCTGAAATAAATGGATGTACTCAAATCAATCATAAAACAAAACTTAAGATCAATATTAAAAAGACTATAGCCAAAAAATACAAAATACAAAATGTTTGCAGCATTCTAGCTAGCCATATGCCAATTTCCTAGTAGAAATTTGAACAAAAAAGCTAAAATGGCTCTTAAGACGCTGTGATGAGTTACAAGTAGGTCAAAGGAAGTCTATAGTGTCAGCTCTTTCAAGACTTCAGAGAACTGATAAGGCAACAGGAAACTCAGTCAGATAAAATACTGGTTTCCATTGCTGGTACAATCATACGTAAGCAAGCAGTTCTATTTAAGTCTGTAAAGCTGCAATTTACTGTACATTGCCTTCAAAAAATATTCACACCCCTTGACTTTTTCCACATGTTGTTGTGTTACAAAGTGGGATTCAAATTGATTTTTTTGTCAACAACCTACACAAAATACTTTAATGTCAAAGTGGAAGAAAAATTCAAACATTTGTAAAAAGAAATATGACAAATAAAACACTCATATCTTGATAAGATAAGTATTCAACCCCCTGAGTCAATACATGTAAGAATCACCTTTGGCACCGATTACAGCTGTGAGTCTTTCTGGGTAAGTCTCTAAGAGCTTTCCACACCTGGACTGTGCAGCATTTTCCCATTTTTATTTTCAAAATTCTTCAAGCTCTGTCAAATTGGTTGTTGATCATTGCAAGACAACAATTTTCAGGTCTTGACATAGATTTTTCAAGTAGATTTAATTCAAAACTGTAACTCGGCCACACAGGAACATTCACGGTCTTCTTGATTATCAATTTTCATGCCGTGAAGGAGGTCTTCGTGGGCAATTCTCAGCCTTGTCTCAGGGCAGTAAGCTGGTGGTTTCAAGATATCCCTTGAGTGGTGTGGGGCTGTGCTTTGGCAAAGTGGGTGGGGTTATATCCTGCCTGGTTGGCCCTGTCCAGGGGTATCTAACGGGGCCACAGTGTCTCCCGACCCCTCCTGTCTCAGCCTCCAGTATCTATTCTGCAATAGTTTATGTGTCGGGGGTCTAGGGTCAGTCTGTTATATCTGGTATAATTCTTCTGTCTTATCCGGTGTCCTATGTGAATTTAAGTATGCTCCCTCTAATTCTCTCTCTCTCCCTAGGGCCATGCCTCAGGACTACCTGGCCTGATGACTCCTTGCTGTCCCCAGTCCACCTGGTCGTGCTGCTGCTCCAGTTTCAACTGTTCTGCCTGTGGCTATGGAACCCTGACCTGTACACCGGACGTGCTACCTTGTCCCGGAACTGCCGTTTTCGACTCTCTCTCTACTGCAACTGCTGTCTCAAACTATGAATGCTCGGCTATGAAAAGCCAACTGACATTTACTCTTGAGGTGCTGACCTGTTGCATCCTCTACAACCACTGTGATTATTATTATTTGACCCTGCTGGTTATCTATGAACGTTTGAACATCTTGGCCATGTACTGTTATAATCTCCACCCGGCACAGCCAGAAGAGGACTGGCCACCCCTCAGAGCCTGGTTGCTCACTAGGTTCCTTCCTAGGCTTCTGCCTTTCTAAGGGGAGTTTTTCCTAGCCACCGTGCTTCTACATCTGCATTGCTTGCTGTTTGGAGTTTTAGGCGGGGTTTCTGTATAGCACTTTGTGACATTGGCTAATGTAAAAAGGGATTTATAAATACATTTGATTGATTGATTTGGCCTTGTGTTTTAGGTTATTGTCCTGTTGAAAGGTGAATTGATCTCCCAGTTTCTGGAGGAAAGCAGACTGAACCAGGTTTTCCACTAGGATTTTGCCTGAGTTTAGCTCTATTCCGTTAATTTTTTTAACCTTGAAAAACTCCCCAGTCCTTAACAATTACAAGCATACCCATAACAGGGCTGGCATGAGAAAGAATCCGTTGATCGGGCCTTTGATTTCCATAGGCGGGCACGTTTTTTCAAATAACTGCAAAGCTGCTGGGTTTTTCAACGCTCAACAGTTTCCCGTGTGTGTCAAGAATGGCCCACTATCCAAAGGACATCCAGCCAACTTGACACAACTGTGGGAAGCATTGGAGTCAACATTAGTCAGAATCCCTGTTGAGCGTTTTTGATACCTTGTAGAGTCCATGCCCTGGCGAATTGAGGCTGTTCTGAGGGCAAAATGGGAGAGGGGGGTGTAACTCATTATTAGGAAGGTGTTTTGCATATACAGTTGAAGTTGGAAGTTTACATACACCTTAGCCAAATACATTTAAACTCAGTTTTTCACAATTCCTGACATTTAATCTAAGTAAAACTTCCCTGTTTTAGGTCAGTTAGTGTTATAATCACCACTTTATTTTAAGAATGTTAAATGTCAGAATAATAGTAGAACGAATGCTTTTTTCAGCTTTTGTTTCCGTCATCAAATTCCTAGTGGGTCGAAGTTTACATACACTCAATTAGTATTCGGTAGCATTGCCTTCAATTGCTTAACTTGGGTTAAACATTTCAGGTAGTCTTCCACAAGCTTCCCACAATAACTTGGTTGAATTTTGGCCCATTCCTCCTGACAGAGCTGGTGTAACTGAGTCAGGTTTGTAGGCTTTGGAAATATGGAAATATGGAAATTTGGAAATATGCTTGGGGTCATTGTCCATTTGGAAGACCCATTTGCGACCAAGCTTTAACTTCCTGACTGATGTCTTGAGATGTTGCTTCAATATATCCACATAATTTTACTGCCTCATGATGTCATCTATTTTGTGCACCAGTCCCTCCTGCAGCAAAGCAACCCCACAACATGATGCTGCCACCACCCCTGTGCTTCACGGTTGGGATGGTGTTCTTCGGCTTGCAAGAATCCCCCCTTTTCCTCCAAACATAACGATGGTCATTATGGCCAAACAGTTCTATTTTTATTTCCTCAGACCAGAGGACATTTCTCCAAAAAGTAAAATTTTTGTCCCCATGTGCAGTTGCAAACCGTAGTCTCACTTTTTTATGGCGGTTTTGGAGCTGTGGCTTTTTCCTTGCTGAGCTGCCTTTCAGGTTATGTCGATATAGGACTTGTTTTACTGTGGATATAGATACTTTTGTACCGGTTTCCTCCAGCATCTTCACGAGGTCCTTTGCTGTTGTTCTGGGATTGATTTGCACTTTTTGCACTAAAGTACGCTCATCTCTAGGAGACAGAATGTGTCTCCTTCCTGAGCGCTATGACGGTTGAGTTTTCCCATGGTGTTTATACTTGCATACTATTGTTTGTACAGATGAACGTGGTACCTTCAGGCGTTTGGAAATTGCTCCCAAGGATGAACCATAGTTGTGGAGGTCTACACTTTTTTTTCTGAGGTCTTGGCTGATTTCTTTTGATTTTCCCATGATGTCAAGCAAAGAGGCACTGAGTTTGAAGGTGGGCCTTGAAATACATCCACAGGTACACCTCCAATTGACTCAAATTATGTCAATTAGCCTATCTGAAGCGCCTAAAGCCATGACATCATTTTCTGGAATATTCCAAGCTGTTTAAAGGCACAGTCAATTTAGTCTTTGTAAACTTCTGACCCACTGGAATTATGATACAGGAAATTATAAGTGAAATATTCTGTCTGTAAACAATTGTTGGAAAAATGACTAGTGTCATGCACAAAGTAGATGTCCTAACCGAATTGCCAAAACTATAGTTTGTTAAAATGAGTTTTAATGACTCCAACATAAGTGTATGTAAACTTCCGACATCAACTGTACGTAAAAAATTATACGTAGAGTGTCCCGCACATGCGCAAGCCCTCTTTGACCATTAGCTGTCGGGAAGAGAGGTCCAGTAAAAGTCAGATCCGCAGCAGCTCTGTAAATTATAAAGTCAATCTCAATGTGACTTGGATTTAAAAAGAATAGCGCAGACTGATGCTAAAAAATATGTTAACACCAATCCAATGCTTTTAAACTTTAGTAGTACAAAAATAATCAAGTTGGCTTCTGAGTGGCGCAGCGGTATAAGGCACTGCATCATTGCATCTCAGTGCTAGAGGCGTCACTACAGACTCTGGTTCGATTCCAGGCTGTATCACAACCGGCCATGATTGGGAGTTCCATAGGGCGGCGCACAATTGGCCCAGCGTTGTCTGGGTTAGGGTTTGGCCGTCATTGTAAATAAGAATTTGTTCTTAACTGACTTGCCTAGGTAAATAAATACTTAAAAGTTTCCCTGTTAGCTTGTGATAACTAGCGATACACAAGCTAGGCCTATTTGAAATGAATCTCCTGGATGCATTTACCTGCCAGATTCAGTAGCTTGAAAACCTCCCAAAAGCTTGAAAACCCAATTCGATTTTTGGTTAAAGTTAAAGATGCTAGCTGTGCCACTAGAGATTCTGGGTTCGAGTCCAGGCTCTGTCACAGCCAGCCCGCGACCGGTAGACACATGGGTCAGCCCACAATTGGCCCAGCGTCATTTGGGTTAGGGGAGGGTTTGGCCGGCAGGGATGTCCTTGTCCCATCGTGCACTAGTGACTCCTGTGGCGGGCCGGGCGCAGTGCACGCTGACACAGTCACCAGGTGTACGGTGTTTGCTCTGACACATTGGTGCGTTTGGCTTCCGGGTTAAGTGGGCATTGTGTCAAGAACCAGTGTGGCTTGGTTGGGTTGTGTTTCGGGGGACGCGCGGCTCTCGACCTTCACCTCTCCCGAGTCCGTACGGTTGTAGCAGCGATGAGACAAGACTGTAACTACTAATTGGATACCACTAAATTGGGGAGAAAAAAGGTAAATATGCATTATGCAGAAATCGATCCACCATTTCCTGGTTGCTCAAATTAAAATAGTGCGCCTAATTTCAGTATATGCGACAAAACAAGCATTATACTATGCCATCACACTTCTGACACCAGTGTAGCAAACAGCAACATTGCGGGTCACCCAAAAAGTTACATATTGCAGCTTAAAGAAAAAATAAACGCAATACATCATTTTTTTAGTTAGTTTGAGTCAAAGATAATAGTTGCAGAATAGTTTTCGTGTTTCAAACTGGTTTGTTAATTATTTTATTTAAATTGACAAACAAAAAAAATCCTGACAAGTTTTTGTTTCAGTATTCATTTACTATAAAAACCTTGGTTAGGAGACATAGGTTCGAGACCGGCAGGGGCAGTTGCCCTGTTACCGTTTGCTATGCCATCCCATCCCATCCCATCCCACTTCTGACACCAGTGTAGCAAACAGCAACATTGCGGGTCTCCTTGTGTATTGTGGTGAAATACTTGACCAAATCATTATTGTAGTATCCCAGGAATGCTATATCCACTGCCCTTGGACTGTATGCTCTCTAACATTAATTATGAAACAATTCCATAATAAACAAAAGTCACTTGGCTACCATTACTAGTGTAAAAAAATCAAGTGCCAATGTAACAAGTTTTGGGCGTCTGATAAGATCAAGAAGTCATGTATCGAAAAATGCTCTTTTTGAGTAATGTTTGCAATTGACACCTGATGGACATTAGATCAATGCTTTGTGCGTCGTTTCGCATTATAACCAAGTTAAAATAAATCCACTGCAGTTGGATTCAGATTAGCCTACTTTTAAAAATGTCCAGCCTTCGGACAGCTTGGCAACAGCAGCTACGTACAGTGTGTAGCAGCACCCAGAAGCGAACAAAGCGACCCGGAAGCGCTGAACCAATTGGAGGCAGGCAGAAAGAATACCAATCTTTAATAATAAAGCAAGACAAAATCTGCAATCGGGACATCAGGTCTGTGTGCAATTCATGGAATTTGTTTGTAAATGTGCATTTCTGGAAGTTGATAAACCCCAAATGTATGCATTATGCAGATAATATCATTTTATGCCCCTCGATTCGTTAAAAAGTTGGAATGTAAAAAATACCAAAGTGAACGCATTTTGGAAAAGATTGGCATAACGTCTTTTAGAATATCTTTCTGTCAGCGTGCGGTTGTTACATTGTGACCTTTACGCATTGATGATGTTTTATAAAAGCATTTGAGCGCAAAGCTCGAGCATCTTACCTATTTGCATGCTATTTGCAGGGCATGGTCTGTTTAGGAAGTGTCCCGTTTTTTAAGAGGTGGGGAGGCCGGGCTATTCAAACCTGCAATTCGTCGTAAACATTGATTCATGTTTTTGACATAAACACACATTTGTGTTAAGCGGCCTCCTTTTAGGAGAAAATGAGATGCTCCTAATTTTGGGGTCTGCAGAATATGGCGTCCCGCCTTATAAAAATAAGTCAGGCTGCCATTTTTGTTTCTCTTTTGTCTGAAAATGTTTTAATAAATGTGTCTGAGAATGTTTCTGTGTGGCATCGTATCGGATTGTCGCATCGCCAAATGTGACTGAATTTCAGAGCTGTCGAGGGGCACACGTGCTATCAAAAGTCTAGACTACCAAAGGAAACATAAAATGCTGCCTAAATGAATTATAACTGGAAGGGGACGTAACTAATATTTTACAGGAAATATATTTTGTAAAGAATAAAACGTTGACGTTGAGCCTATTCTGATTTCCGTAGACCAACAATGTGTGCTAAACTGTCTAGGCATAAAACCTCTGGCATAAACCTTTGGGAATGGGATAAAGAATATTGAAGGTAGGCCTATCGAAAATGACTGACAGGTGTGACCGTATTCAGTGAAAGTTTGGATGTTTGATTGCATTCTTGTAATGTCTTTTGAGGCCTGTGATTGACTGCAGTTTGAGCTGAACATACTAGGTTTTTATACAATAATTATGAACATGTATTATTGTGACTGTGTGAATTGTGCTATTTGTTCTGTTAATTACCCAAATCCGAATGCGTCAAAGTTACTCTATTACTCTATTGTATAATACTCCATTATTGGCATATCATATATTTTTTCTAAGTATTCATGTAATATAGTAGAAAAAATATAATAACTTAAGTTAGGTAATAAACTCATGATAACAGCCCTATTCACACAGTCACAATCTAATTTCATAAACCATAAATGGTACAAAACTGGTCTCTTTGTCTTGAGAGGTAGAGACCTGAGTCTGCCTCCCATTAAGGCTATTGTACTTTCCCCCCACTCTACTACTTCTGCTCTGTGCAAAGGAAAATAGGAGGGATGCTCAAAAACAAAACAGTCACATGAAATATCAGTATACCTATCCATTTTATTCTTAGTTTCAATCTAATACGTTTTAATAACCTCCCAATACATGGGATAATGCTTTGTAGATAATGGTATTTGGAAAATGATAAAATACCGCAATAAAACGTGCGTTTCCACCGCAGGATGGCTGAGCCTCGGTTCAACAACCCCTACTTCTGGCCTCCGCCTCCCTCCATGCCTGGCCAGGTAAGGACATCTTCATTTTTTATGTCCTTCCATCTAGGCTGACATGGTTATGCATACTCAGCTCATTATTTTCTCAGTTAAAAGTATTTAAATCTAGGTAAATGCCCATCAGAAGAGGTTAACAGCTAAGGTATTAAACGGAAACAAAAGTATGACTATAATGGGATCATCTTTAGCTTGATGGTTGATACAATGGAGCTGTTTTCTGTTGAACATGACCGGTTAACCCTTTCAGCTGGATAACCTGGTGCTCATCAATAAGATCAAGGAGCAGCTGATGGCTGAGAAGATCCGACCCCTGCACCTGCCACCCAACTCAGCCCCCTCCCAGCAAACCCTGCTGGTGGCTTCCTCGCCCTCGGACGGGGGGCAGCAGCAGCATGGCATGCCCATGCCCAAGCACCAGCAGGGGCAGCACCATCCTCAGGGCTTGGTCCAGCAGCCCGACATCGCCCTGCACGCCCGCCCAGCCTCCAGCTCTGTGCCAGGTAGGTACTGTAACAGTGTTTGCTGTCTGCTCACCACACTGGCGTGCACACTGGAGACACCACCTGGCTCTGGTCATACTTAAAGACCAATATTCTGTTCAATGGTCTCAATCTCAATAGTCTGAAGTGCCTTCCCCTTCGCATCTCCTCTCCATCATCTGCATTGATTAGGAAAGCACAGATGAAAGTCATATGGTGGATGCCTACCAGTGTAGTTCTTTCATATTGGTGCAGAGGATTGAAAGTAAGTCAAAAATGTAGCTTAAATGCAGCCGTAGATGTAGACATTTTTAATCATCCCCGTTGTATTATGGAGCGTTGTAAGATCTCAGGATGGGATGTTGAGTATAAATTGGTGCTATTTATAAAGTGATTTTCTCATTTGTCCCTCAGTTAGATCAGTTAACTTTATTACCTTCAATGTCGATGATGCAGACGTGAATATGGATGACAAGTCAGCAGTGAAGGCCAAAGGACTGTGGGATGAGTGGCACATGCGACAGATCGTAGAGCAGCCCTCTAGAGTTAACCATCGGTCAGGTAATAACCACACCACCTTTCTCATTGGAAACATACAATCGTCAATGAAAACATTCAAAAGCTGTGTAGTTCACAAGGGTTAGACAAAAGCCAAATGCATTTCAGTGTGCCTCTTAAGTTCTGACACCTTCCCTAATTAGTTTGTGTCAAAGCTCAGTCTCTCAGCAAGCTAAATCGCTAACCTTTTGCATGGCTTATCATTTGTAAGTCTTCATGTGCCCATACACAGGTCTGGCCCGGCCGGACGGCCACAGCACTTCCGAGGCCCTCACGCCCACCACACCCACCTCCAGCAGCCAGAACCGACTGGGAGGGGCCCCATCGGTCAACATCATCTCCGGGCTGGCCAGTGGGCCTGGCATGGAGCAGATGAAGAGTGGTGGCTTGGCCGGACTCCTCGGCCCTCCACCCAAGACACCCCGCGGGAGGAAGAAGATCAAAGCAGAGAGCGGAGGGCCTCTGCTGGTGGTGCCCTACCCCATCATGGCCTCTGGCGCAGACCAGGGCTGCATCACCTTCCCTGCCAAAGAGGGCAAAACATACAGGTATGGGCAATGTTTGTAAAACGGATTCAATTTAGCTTAGTTTCAAGTGTACATAATAATAATAATAATTTCTTCAATAAGCACCCATTTCAGTGGTTGTAGACCTAGAGAAATTTTAGTCACATGCATATATCGGTAACGGTGTTATTGGTAACACAGTGTTATACATAAGACATTCATAACACCCTCAAAGATTGGTCATGGCACCTTTTTGAGTGTTGCAGTATCATTCATAACACAACCTTCATCCATGACATATGATATGACCCAGTCCCATTTGTATGTATCCCTTCACTCAGATGCAAAGTGTGTCCGCTTACCTTCTTGTCCAAGTCGGAGATGCAGATCCACTCCAAGTCCCACACGGAGGCCAAACCCCACAAGTGTCCCCACTGCTCCAAGTCCTTTGCCAACGCGTCCTACCTGGCCCAGCACCTCCGCATTCACCTGGGCATCAAGCCTTACCACTGCTCCTACTGCGAGAACTCCTTCCGTCAGCTCTCGCACCTGCAGCAGCACACCAGGTAATTTGAGTTCACCTTCATGGAATAGGAAGGAATAGGAAAAAAAGTAAACCACCAAAATCCACACCATATTAAAATGTGTTTGTGGCTTCACAATGGCAATGACAACATGAATTAAAAACATATTTTAAACAGGAACACTCCATGTATTGCTGGAATGTACAGTAGCCTTGAACTGCATTGTTGGATAAGGGCTTGTAAGTAAGCATTTCATCGTAAGGTTGTATTGGTACCTGTTGTATTTGGCACATGTGACAAATAACATTTGATTTGCATCAGTGACCCTGACATTGGGCAGCACTGAGAAATGTATGATTATGTATCCATTGTTTTATAACTCTTTATTATTATTTTTTACACCATATTCTTTTACATTGTCATTACATTATATGTCCTGTCATAATTGCTAAATAAAACATAATATTTCAGTCCATTCTCTCTCCAACATGCATCTATTTTCCTCTGCATGTGTCTTAGAATCCACACTGGTGACAGACCGTATAAATGCGCGGCCCCTGGATGTGAAAAGGCCTTTACCCAGCTCTCTAACCTACAGGTCAGTATTACATCACAGCAGGATTACTTACTTATGTTCTACAGTCCATCTCTCAGTGCTGAATGGCCCCGAGTCTATTGATAATATTAAAGGTGCTACATAGTAAAATTCTAATTGAATGTAGCCCTAAATGGCATACTGCAGAAGTGAAGGTATAAGATTCCATGAGAGAAAAATATGGTCTACTCAACCATACAATAATTACTTTCCTGGGATGCTCTGAATGATAGTTATCCTCTAATGAGTGACTGAGTTGTGCTTATCTCTTCTATTTCTCTCTCGCTCTGCCCACCCCCTCCCCTCCTCTCGCTCTCTCTCTGCCCACCCCTCCCCTTCTCTCTCTCTCTATGTAGTCTCACCAGAGGCAGCACAACAAGGACAAGCCGTACAAATGTCCCAACTGCTACCGTGCCTACTCAGATTCAGCATCGTTACAGATCCACCTGTCTACGCACGCCATCAAAAACGCTAAGGCCTACTGCTGCAGTATGTGTGGCCGGGCATACACCTCAGTGAGTATCCTATCCCTCTGTTCAGTATTAGGTGTTAGTAGTAGTGTAAGCAAATCCAATGCATTGCTATAGTCCTGGTCAGTTATAGTGTCTGTAAACATTTGCAGAAGCCGCACATAAAACCACAACATAACTAAGCATGAATTAAGCTCACCACATGAAGAAAGAAAGAGGGGTCAAAGATTGTGATTTACAGAATCAGTTGCCTACTGACTTTTATAAAAACCTGCAGGCGATTACTGAATGTTGGGACCAGGGTTGCCAACCTATTCCTGTGTTTAGGCATTTGTGTGGGGAAACCAACAGATTTTGAGTCGTCCATTTTGTGTCTTTGCAGGAAACCTACCTTATGAAGCACATGTCCAAACATACAGTGGTTGAGCACCTAGTGAGCCACCAGTCCCCCCAGAGGACAGAGTCCCCCAGTATCCCAATACGCATCTCCCTCATCTGAGCTCTCCACCCACACAGCAGTACTGTATGTTGTTGTATTCATTTTCTATGTAAGGGTGTAGTTTAGGGACCCTTCATATAAGGTCATCGACACAAGGCCTACATACAGTGCCTTTGGAAAGTATTCAGACCCCTTGACTTTTTCCACATTTTGTTACGTTACAGCCTTATTCTAAAATGGATTTTTAATAGAAATCCTCAGCAATCTACACACAATACCGCATAATGACAAATTGAATACAGGTTTTTTGAATTTGTAGCAAATTTAAAAAAAAAAATTTAAAAAACAGAAGTAGCTTATTTACATAAGTATTCAAACCTTTTACTATTTTATTTAACCTTTATTTAACCAGGAAGGGCTCATTGAGATTAAAATCTATTTTTCAAGAGCGCCCTGGCCAAGATAGGCAGCACCAAGTCATTACAAAAAAATTACTGACAGACAACATGAAAAACTACAAGTAATCTAGTAAAAACCATTTCATTCACAAGAGTATAAAACAGCAAATTAAAAACATTGACAGGTCAGGGAATCAGCCTCAAAATCCTTCATCAGTGATTTAAAAACACCAATCGGGACAAGTTCTTCCAGTTTAAAAGTATTTTGTAAGGTGTTCCAAGACGATGGCGCAGAGTACATAAAAGCCCTTTTACCAAATTCAGTTCGGACATTTGGAACAGTTAGCAGGATAACGTCCAGCGAACGAAGAGAGTACCCACCACATTTATGAACAATAAAAATACCCAAATAAAAAGGTAGTAAACCCAAAATGGCTTTGTAAATAAAAGTATACCAGTGACTGAGCCTACGAGTGACTAGAGAAGACCAGCCAACCCTGGTATACAAAGTGCAGTGGTGCGTAAGGGTTTTGCAGTTTAAAATAAATCTCAAAGTGCCATGGTAAAGAGTGTCAATTGATCTCAAACACTGAGCGGAAGCATTCATATATAAAATATCTGTGATAAAATGCTGGGTTCGTTGTCTGAGTCAGGCGCAAGACACAGGTTTGAGAAAACACAAATGTCTTTCCTCAAAATATTAAAAACTGGAATATCTTCAACAAGGAAACATAAAGTCTAGAGAAAACCCTCCAACACACACGGTAACACAAAACAATCACGGACAAAACAGAAAGGTAGACGAGAGGGTAAATAAGGAACATAATAAGGGAATAGAAATCAGGTGTGCGTAATCAAGACAAAACAAAAGGAAAAACGAAACATGGATCGGTGATGACTAGAAAGCCGGTGACGTCAACCGCCGAACACTGCCCGAACAAGGAGAGGAGCCGACCTCAGCCGAAGTCGTGACAATATCCCCATAGTCTAGTAAAGGCATAAATGTAGCTGATACTAGCCTCCTTCTGGCTTCAAAAGAAAAACAGGCCTTATTCCAAAAATAAAATCCCAATTTCAGCTTCAATTTTTTTGTAAGTTGTTGAATATATTACTCAAAGTAATTTATGGTAGAATGGCCAGACGGAAGCCACTCCTCAGTAAAAGGCACACAACGGCCTGCTTGGAGTTTGCCAAATGGCACCTAAAGATTCTCAGACCATGAGAAACAATATTCTCTGGTCTGATAAAACCAAGATTGGACTCTCTGGCCTGGAAGCCAAGCGTCACATCTGGAGGAAACCTGGCACCATCACTACAGTGAAGCATGGTGGTGGCAGCATCATGCTGTGGGGATGTTTTTCAGTGGCAGGGACTGGGAGATTAGTCAGAATCTAGGCAAAGATGAACAGAGCAAAGTATAGAGAAATCCCGGATGAAAACCTGCACCAGAGCGCTCAGGACCTCAGACTTGGGCGAAGGTTCACCTTCCAACAGGAGAATGACCCTAAGCACACAGCCAAGACAACGCAGGACAAGTCTCAAATCAAATCAAATTTATTTATATAGCCCTTCGTACATCAGCTGATATCTCAAAGTGCTGTACAGAAACCCAGCCTAAAACCCCAAACAGCAAGCAATGCAGGTGTAGAAGCACGGTGGCTAAGAAAAACTCCCTAGAAAGGCCAAAACCTAGGAAGAAACCTAGAGAGGAACTATGTGGGGTGGCCAGTCCTCTTCTGGCTGTGCCGGGTGGAGATTATAACAGAGCATGGCCAAGATGTTCAAATGTTCATAAATGACCAGCATGGTCGTATAATAATAAGGCAGAACAGTTGAAACTGGAGCAGCAGCATGGTCAGGTGGACTGGGGACAGCAAGGAGTCATCATGTCAGGTAGTCCTGGCGCATGGTCCTAGGGCTCAGGTCAGTTGAAACTGGTGCAGCAGCACGGCCAGGTGGACTGGGGACAGCAAGGAGTCATCATGTCAGGTAGTCCTGGGGCATGGTCCTAGGGCTCAGGTCCTCCGAGAGAGAGAGAGAGAGAGAATTAGAGAACACACATCTAGATTCACACAGGACACCGAATAGGACAGGAGAGGTACTCCAGATATAACAAACTGACCCTAGCCCCCCGACACATAAACTACTGCAGCATAAATACTGGAGGCTGAGACAGGAGGGGTCAGGAGACAATGTGGCCCCATCCGAGGACACCCCCGGACAGGGCCAAACAGGAAGGATATAACCCCACCCACTCTGCCAAAGCACAGCCCCCACACCACTAGAGGGATATCTTCAACCACCAACTTACCATCCTGAGACAAGGCTGAGTATAGCCCACAAAGATCTCCGCCACGGCACAACCCAAGGGGGGGGGCGCCAACCCAGACAGGATGACCACAACAGTGAATCAACCCACTCAAGTGACGCACCCCCTCCAGGGACGGCATGAGAGAGCCCCAGTAAGCCAGTGACTCAGCCCCTGTAATAGGGTTAGAGGCAGAGAATCCCAGTGGAAAGAGGGGAACCAGCCAGGCAGAGACAGCAAGGGCGGTTCGTTGCTCCAGAGCCTTTCCATTCACCTTCCCACTCCTGGCCAGACTACACTCAATCATATGACCCACTGAAGAGATAAGTCTTCAGTAAAGACTTAAAGGTTGAGAACGAATTTGCTTCTCTGACATGGGTAGGCAGACCGTTCCATAAAAATGGAGCTCTATAGGAGAAAGCCCTGCCTCCAGCTGTTTGCTTAGAAATTCTAGGGACAATTAGGAGGCCTGCGTCTTGTGACCGTAGCGTACGTGTAGGTATGTACGGCAGGACCAAATCAGAGAGATAGGTAGGAGCAAGACCATGTAATGCTTTGTAGGTTAGCAGTAAAACCTTGAATTCAGCCCTTGCTTTGACAGGAAGCCAGTGTAGAGAGGCTAGCACTGGAGTAATATGATCAAATTTTTTGGTTCTAGTCAGGATTCTAGCAGCCGTATTTAGCACCAACTGAAGTTTATTTAGTGCTTTATCCGGGTAGCCGGAAAGTAGAGCATTGCAGTAGTCTAACCTAGAAGTGACAAAAGCATGGATTAATTTTTCTGCATCATTTTTGGACAGAAAGTTTCAGATTTTTGCAATGTTACGTAGATGGAAAAAAAGCTGTCCTTGAAATGGTCTTGATATGTTCTTCAAAAGAGAGATCAGGGTCCAGAGTAACGCCGAGGTCCTTCACAGTTTTATTTGAGATGACTGTACAACCATTAAGATTAATTGTCAGATTCAACAGAAGATCTCTTTGTTTCTTGGGACCTAGAACAAGCATCTCTGTTTTGTCCGAGTTTAAAAGTAGAAAGTTTGCAGCCATCCACTTCCTTATGTCTGAAACACATGCTTCTAGCAAGGGCAATTTTGGGGCTTCACCATGTTTCATTGAAATGTACAGCTGTGTGTCATCCGCATAGCAGTGAAAGTTAACATTATGTTTTCGAATAACATCCCCAAGAGGTAAAATATATAGTGAAAACAATAGTGGTCCTAAAACGGAACCTTGAGGAACACCGAAATTTACAGTTGATTTGTAAGAGGACAAACCATTCACAGAGACAAACTGATATCTTTCCGACAGATAAGATCTAAACCAGGCCAGAACTTGTCCGTGTAGACCAATTTGGGTTTCCAATCTCTCCAAAAGAATGTGGTGATCGATGGTATCAAAAGCAGCACTAAGGTCTAGGAGCACGAGGACAGATGCAGAGCCTCGGTCCGATGCCATTAAAATGTCATTTACCACCTTCACAAGTGCCGTCTCAGTGCTATGATGGGGTCTAAAACCAGACTGAATCATTTCGTATACATTGTTTGTCTTCAGGAAGGCAGTAAGTTGCTGCGCAACAGCCTTTTCTAAAATTTTTGAGAGGAATGGAAGATTCGATATAGGCCGATAGTTTTTTATATTTTCTGGGTCAAGGTTTGGCTTTTTCAAGAGAGGCTTTATTACTGCCACTTTTAGTGAGTTTGGTACACATCCGGTGGATAGAGAGCCGTTTATTATGTTCAACATAGGAGGGCCAAGCACAGGGAGCAGCTCTTTCAGTAGTTTAGTTGGAATAGGGTCCAGTATGCAGCTTGAAGGTTTAGAGGCCATGATTATTTTCATCATTGTGTCAAGAGATATAGTACTAAAACACTTGAGTGTCTCCTTTGATCCTAAGTCCTGGGAGAGTTGTGCAGACTCAGGACAACTGAGCTTTGAAGGAATACGCAGATTTAAAGAGGAGTCCGTAATTTGCTTTCTAATAATCATAATCTTTTCCTCAAAGAAGTTCATGAATTTATCACTGCTAAAGTGAAAGTCATCCTCTCTTGGGGAATGCTGTCTCAATGTCCTTGAGTGGCCCATCCAAAGCCCGGACATCTCTTGACCTGATAATATCTGTGCAGAAACACTCCCCAACCAACCTGACAGAGCTTGAGAGGATCTGTAAAGAAGAATGGGAGATACTCTCCACATACAGGTGTGCCAAGCTTGTAGCGTCATACCCAAGAAGACTTGATGCTGTAATCGCTGCCAAAGGTGCTTCAACAAAGTACTGAGTAAATGGTCTGAATACTTATGTAAATGTGATATTTCTGTTTTTTTGCAAAAATGTCTAAAAAACAGTTTTTTCTTTGTCTTTATGGGGTATTGTGTGTAGATTGGTGAGGGGAAAAAACAATTTAATCAATTTGAGAATAAGGCTGTAACGTAACAAAATGTGGAAAAAGTCAAGGGGTCTGAATACTTTCCGAAAACACTATATGCATTCACATGACACCTGGCATTCATTTCCAAACCCCTTGTTCTATCTATTTTGACACAGATTGGGTCGGTTAAATGAAAACAAACACATTCTTTGCAAAGGTTTATGTCAATGGAAACAAATGTCGGATAATGTCCCGCGTCGAATAAAACTGAGCACTTATTACAAAGGCGTTTTGAAAACAGTGATATATAGTACCAGTCAAAAGTTTAGACACACCTACTCAGCATTTTTTTTCTTTATTTTTACTATTTTCTACATTGTAGAATAATAGTGAAGACATCAAAACTATGAAATAACACATATGGAAACATGTAGTAACGAAAAACGTTTTAAACAAATCAACATATATTTTAGATTCTTCTAAGTAGCCACCCTTTGCCTTGATGACAGCTTTGAACACTCCTGGCACTCTCTCAACCAGCTTCATGAGGAATGCTTTTCCAACAGTCTTGAAGGAGTTCCCACATATGCTGAGCACTTGTTGGCTGATTTTCCTTCACTCTGCGGTCCAACTCATCCCAAACCATCTCAGTTGGGTTGAGGTCAGGTGATTGTGGAGGCCAGGTTATCTGATGCAGCACTCCATCAATCTCCTTCTTGGTCAAATAGCCCTTACACAGCCTGGAGGTGTGTTTTGGGTAATTGTCCTGTTGAAAAACAAAACAATTAGTCCCAGTAAGCACAAACCAGATGGGATGGCGTATCACTGCAGAATGCTGTGGTAGCCATGCTGGTTAAATGTGCCTTGTATTCTAAATAAATCACAGACTGTGTCACCAGCAAAGAACCATTACACCACCTCCTCCATGCTTCATGGTGGGAACCACACGTGTGGAGATCATCCGTTCATCTACTCTGCGTTTCACAAATATATGGTGGTTGAAACCAAAAATCTCAAATTTGGACTCATCAGACCAAAGGACAGATTTCCACAGGTTTAATGTCCATTGCTCGTGTTTCTTGGTCCAAGTAAGTCTCTTCTTCTTATTGATGTCCTTTCGAAGGGGTTTCTTTGCAGCAATTCGACCATGAAGGCCCAATTCATGCAGTCGTCTCTGAACAGTTGATGTTGAGATGTGTCTGTTACTTGAACTCTGTGAAGCATTTATTTGGGCTGCAATCTGAGGTGCTGCTACTCTAATGAACTTATCCTCTGCAGCAGAGGTAACTCTAGGTCTTCCTTTCCTGTGGCGGTCCTCATGATAGCCAGTTTCATCATAGCGCCTGATGGCTTTTGCAACTGCACTTCAATACGAAATGTTACGTATTGACTGACCTTCATGTCTTAAAGTAATGTCGTTTCTCTTTGCTTATTTGAGCTGTTCTTGCCATAATATGGACTTGGTCTTTTACCAAATAGGGCTATCTCCTATATGCCACCCCTACCTTGTCACAACACAAGCTCAGCTCATTCGCATTAAGAACGAAAGAAATTCCCCAAATTAACTTTTAACAAGACACCCCTGTTAATTGAAATGCATTCCAGGTGAAGCTGGTTGAGAGAATGCCAAGAGTGTGCAAAGCTGTCATTAAGTCAAAGGGTGGCTACTTTGAAGAATCTCAAATATAAAATATATTTTGATTTCTTTTTTGGTTACATGATTCCATGTGTTCATAGTTGATGTCTTCACTAGTATTCTACAATGTAGAAAATAGTAAAAATAAAGAAAAACCCTTGAATGAGTAGTTGTGTCCAAACATTTGACTGGTACTGTATATATTCCATTAAATGGATTTCCAAAATGTGCCAGACAATATTTGCCCTTATACGGAAAATAAATAGATTTGAAAAAATCTGGGTGTGTTCTGGTGACATCCAAAGAGCATCTTAATTAAAGGGTCAATATGCAGTTGTTACATACATTCCTGGACGTATAAAGGTATTATATGTCCCCATTGATTCTTGAAGAATATAACTTAGAAATGCTTCATAAGTTTAGATCAACTTTCATACCGCATCAGAACCCAAAATATAAGCTTGTTTTACACCAATGTTTGTAAACAAGGTAAATGTAAACAAACACTGTATACCCTTAAAACAATGGTTAAAACTATCCTTTTGATATCATGGGTGGTCAGTCGTTGCATCTATAGCCCGGTCTATGAATTTGAGAGTGGTTACATTTCTCCAGCCCCATCCCTCAACTTTTTACCGAAACAGTGGCGGGGAAAACATTTTGTTATTGTTTCAACTGCGGATTGTCCCTTTAAAGCACTTTCAGGCTTTGTGGTTTTGACTCCAAATGTTTCCATCTTTTCCAATGGAAATGCAAAAGCATTGCTTGAGGCAGCTAAGAGTATTGACTGTGTCTAATCGAAAGTCTGTTTTTTTTTTGTTATATTTTTGTTCAATGCAAGTATACAGGGTCAAACTATAAAAGTGGCATTTAAGCAGAATCCAATTGGAACAATGTGGACCATTCGTTTGTCAGGTTGTTTCTCTCAGAGGAATGATGAAACAAACTAAAGTGCACCAAAATGTAAAAAATAAGGAATGTTTGTTTTGTCCAGATCATTTCAATCATTGTTTATGGTTAATCGAATCAAGATCATATGGGTTATATGACCAGACACTAATTCAATCAACTGAACTGTTCAAATCAACAGAACATTTCACCGGTTTTCCTTGCGGCCAGGTAGCACAGATGGTAGCTTTGCACCTATGTGAGCCAAGTCAAGATTCATTAGGAAAGCAAGCTAACATTAGCTAGTGTGCCAGCTTTACGGTATTGCTTGGCACGGCCCTCAATAGGCATACGCAAAGCTATCGCGATGAGTATTACAACTGTCATTTACAGTCATGCCAGCTTTTGTCAAGTAACTTCCAATGGTTCTCCTAATACAAGCACCTGTTAGCTAGGGTGCTAATAACAGAGAGTAATGCTTTTGTCACTATAGTTCTATAATAAGTCACAACAGCTGATGATGGCTCTCATGATTGTGACCGAGTCAGGCAGGCCTTGACAGGGGGGCATCAAGTTAAGTGTTGCCACGTTGGTAATGTTGTTAGGTCTATGTTACTTGAGTAGAACATTTCTACTCCAAATAGAGAAATATATAGCGAGCATACATTTATTGGAGGTTAAGTATTTTGGTATTTATGTTGACTTCTAGTTTGTTATACTCTCACTTGTGTCACATTAGACTTCAAAATCTTATCAAGTCAACTTAAAGCTATTGCCCATCAATAGAAAGTCAGTCAATAAAACAGTTTAAACATGACAATAGTATTTGAAAGTGGACCAAAAAGTGAACCAATATTAACCCCTAAGCCCACTACATTCAGGATAGATTCATCTTGATTTTTCAACAGGTTTACATTTAATTACTGTAAAGTATAGTCAGTATGAATTTGTTCAAAGGTTCATACCATATATAACTTCATATGAACTGGCAGTGTTACTGCAAGTGTTTCTTTCATCATGGTATACACAGTATTGTTTGTTGTATTTTTACTGTAATTTTACCTTCTGGTTGCTCAGGATGGTACTAGTAGCTTGTATTCTTCCAAGTTGCTTAAGAAAAGGTGCTAAGGCTAGATGTTTATTTGAGATGGAACTGAGAATATTGTTAAATACATTTATAGTATGTAAAAAAATAAATACAAAAAAAACTATCATTCAAGCCACTGGCCTGGAAACAAACATTTATGCCAACAGACCCTGCCTCTTCAATTTTAGTCTCTTCTGAGAAAAATTATAGGGAAATGTACATGTTGCTGTATTGTAATGATCCTCATTCTAGTACCATTTTCATAAACTGTTGTTTTGGGTTAGAGTTTTGTACAGGTATGTTTATGTATGAATTTATTGTAATGATTTTAGTCTATCCGAATATTGATAATTTGTTATTAATATTAATGTTTTCAGTTTACGTATAAGCCTTAACTATTTTATCATTGAACAACCATTTTATTTCCATATTCTGTATAGTGTTCTTCAGTATTCAGTCTAGTAAACATTTTTATTTTTCCGCATGGAATATCCAAACTGTAATCTGTATATTAATGAACTGTTAACCCATATTCTCTATGAAAAGATATGATGTGTAGATTTATTACACCTCTTTCTTTGTGATTTCATATATAAAGTTTTTAGACAACTTAATATGCACACAAGACTGAGAAGTAAAACTAATATCAATGTTTTAAAAAAACTTTATCTTTACCTTGTTTAATAAACAGACAGTTAAACAAAAAATTGTACTGCATAACTTTGATGAATAATTTAAAACCAAACAACAGTTTGCAGCCACACAGCATGTAAAACATGGGTTGAATATTGTATTCACCATTCAATATTGCAACATTTATCATCAACAACATGATTGTTTGACCTTCTGTTCCAAGATATGATCTGGAGTTTATTCATTAGGAACCAGACAGAAGCAAACAGTCAAAACGAGGGACTAACCTGAACTTGTCCAATAAGAAACTCAAATTTTCAGTTGCCCAAATTTTTTGCTTCTGTTTGGCACTAATGAATACACCCCAGGTGCGCTTAAACTAAACAAAGGAATCAAATACACATGGGAAGATTGAATGACCTTTATTTATGAAAATACATGTTTATTATCTTTATAAAAAAAATCACATTTACATTAGTACCTAAAAGTTAATGTTAATTACTCTAATGAATATGACTGTTAATAGCAAGCATTATTTGTAGATTGATATTCCCTCTCAGTTTAGCAGCAGGACAGAGCATTACACTTTATCATTACAGGCACCTTGAAGACAAAATGGAGGATTAAAGCATATCATATTATTTAATGTACATTCCTTGCTGAATCAATCTCTAAAGGCTACAGTGAATGATTGTAAGTTGTCAGTGGCTAAATAAAAAGGTTAAAATTCCATGTTTATAAAACATTGCTAAATTAAATAATCGCTTTGTGGTTAAAACATCTAAGAGTCATACTACAAACTTAAAAATCTATAGTGAAAAAGAAATGCATTACTGTAACAGATGATCAAATGATGTGTATACTGTGAATATGGTATTTTCCAAGACTACCAAGCAGGCCCTAACCTCGACAAGATATTAATGTCACTCCCACAAGTTACATAAAAAATAAGCAGCTTTTTTTTCTTTTTAATGATAAAGTACCTAAAAACACTGACCTCTAAATGGGCATGCAACTGGATCCCATTCAAAGCAAAACAAACTATTGTAAAACTTGCCATCTTTCTTAAAATGTTTAACCTTTATTTAACTAGGCAAGTCAGTTAAGGACAAGTTATTATTTTACAATGATGGCCTAACCCAGACGACGCTGGGCCAATTGAGCGCCGCCTTATGGGACTCCCGATCAGGGCCGGTTGTGATACAGACTGGGATCGAACCAGGGTCTGTAGTGACGCCTCTAGCACTGAGATGCTGCGCCACTCAGGAGAATCTCTTACATAAGAGACAACAAACGGTATTGTTCGCCATATTAAAACACATTTTAGTTAAGAACATAATGAACAGAGGTATAGTATAGTCTACACCAGAGTACAGGTTTGTAGTGGTTTGAGTGATAATATTAGGATTGCTAATAATGGCTATTTGAAAGCCCACAATCTGCTTCTTAGCATTAGGCTATACACACATACTGTATCTGCCTCATTACAACACATCCAGTTGTATGTAACATTCTCGCCCTCGTAACACCATTGGTCCACTCGATAGAAAACAAGTTTGTAAACTTAACAGATATGCCTTGAACCACGTTAAGACTTAATCTCAGAAAACATCCTAAAACATTACAATCCCAAAAGGCATGAGTTTTTCATAGAAAATAAAATGCCAACAATGGATTTAAGTTAAATCCTACAGCTACCGTTTCACTGCCACATTCCTCAGAATGTAAACCAACTCGAGCATGTTCTAAAAAAAAAGTGATCATTTCAAACGGCTCTTTCACACCACTGTCATTTAATTGTTACTATTGTACATTGATGTCAGACACATGCAGTAATGTCCAAAAGTATTGGGACAGTGACAAATGTTTTGTTGTTTTGCCTCTGTACTCCAGCACTTTGGATTAGAGGGTATTTTCATCCATATTGGGTGAAACGTTTAGAAATTACAGCACTTTTTGTACATAGTCCCATGATTCTAGGGAACCAAACGTTTTAGGGAAAATGTACTTATGATATTTATGCCTGTAACTTTCTCACTCATCATTATTCACGATTCATTAAATTATTATCCGTAATCATGGTAGCATCCACATGAATGTAAAAGTATTTAGAAACATATTCTATTCTTATTTACAATAAAAGTTCATCCAAAATGAACCAATGCATTATTTACCATGAATTTCTATTAGGCACAAACTTTTCTGAAACACAATCAAAACAAACTGAAAAATGCATCCAACAACTTTGTAGAGTCACAAGCTTGATGTAGTCATTGCGTGCTAGGAATATGGGACCAAATACTAAACTTTTGACTATTAACACACACAAGTGAATTTGTCCAAATACTTTTGGTTCCGTAAAATGGGGGGACTATGTACAACAAGTACTGTGGTTTCTAAACAATTCACTTTATATGGATGAAGATACCATACAATTAAAGCTGAGTCTGCACTTGAACCATAGTCATTGTACCATTTCAAATCCAAAGTGCCGGAGTACAGAGCCAAAACAACAAAATATGAGTCACTTTACAAATACTTTTGGACCTCACTGTATTAGTGTAGAAATTGTGATGCTAGTATCTAGAACCATTTTTTTTAAAGTTACCAGTCTTTTTCATTGAATACAAAGACACATATTTGATTCAATGTAAATGTAGTCATACCACCTCCAGACCTTCATAAGGCTCCATGTTCAGTTTGGCCTTAATTTCTGAATATAAAGACCATCGTAGCATTTGGAGGATTTAAAATTAAGTGCATCCACATTTAGTGCATCCAAAAAAGACCATCTCTTAGTTAACTAGTTACTTCCACTTCCAATCGAATAGTTGCACTTAAGCTCAAATCACACAAGTCACTGTTCAAAATACTATTTTCAATGTTTGCCATTGACACACTCCCACAGACTTAACCAGCCAAACCCCCAAAAGCTCACTTTTCAAACATCCCACTGTGAACACAAGGGAGATAAGGCAGCACCTGCAAGCCAAATGAGGGAGTCAGTGGTATAATTCCACAATTCAAACTGTGTTCCACAGGCAAAGCAGAAAAGACCATGAATTGTCATCATAGTGGAGGCATCGCATTAAAAATTCTCACAACTGTCTATTTTGTACACAATGACATAATTGTCTTGTAAAATCAACACTCAGGTCAACACCTCAAAGGTAAGTAACAGTAGCCTCAGCTTCCAGGCTTCCTTAGAGACTTGGAAGAATGGTAACGCAGAGACCAAGACTAGAATAACAGTGACAGATTCTCCTGTCGTCAATGGAGCAGTCATTTTGTATACCAGGGTCCTCACCACCCTTTAACCCCTTCCTCATACCTAGTCACTCCCCACACGAATCACTTTCTGGTCACTGGTCACTCTCCTCTGGGTCTTTGGTGTCTGGGGGAGCTACAGGGGAGGTGAGGTTCAGGTAGCCCAGTTCAAAGGACTGCAACTGGGAATGGGGCGTGGAGGACGACGTCTGGATGCCCTCCACGTGCTCGCCCACCTTCACCCGGCAGATGGCATTGAGGATGCCCAGAGGGTCACACGCACCTGATGTCAGACTGAAGACAGACAGGTGGTTACTGTAAGAACAATGGATGAATGGTGCCAGATGTTATGAATGACCTTGCTACAAGTGCAGTTAAAATGTTGTTCAAGCCCAGAGCAGTCACAATGTTGAAGAGCAGCTTCAAATAAGAACATACAAGCAAGTCATGTAGTATGCCCTGAGTATATTTATGACCAAAAATATAAAAAACATGGGCCCAACACTTTACACAAGTGTTGGTCCCATGTTTCATGAGCTGAAATAAAAGATCCCAGAAATGTTCCATATGCACAAAAAGCTTATTTCTCTCAAATGTTGTGCGCACATTTGTTTATATCCCGGTTAGTGAGCATTTCTCCTTTGTCAAGATAATCTATCCACCTGACAGGGGTGGCAAATCAAGAAGCAGATTAAACAGCATGATATTTACACAGGTGCACCTTGTGCTGGGGACAATATTAGGCCACAAAAATGTGCAGTTTTGTCACACAACACAATGCTACAGATGTCTCAAGTTGAGGGAGCGTGCAATTGGCATGTTGACTGCAGGAATGACCACCACAGCTTTTGCCAGATAATTGAATGTTTATTTCTCTACCATCGTTTTAGAGAATTTGGTAGTACGTCCAACCTGCCTCACAACCGCAGACATGTGCATGGCGTCGTGTGGGGGTGAGTGGTTTCCTGATGTCAACATTGTGAACAGAGTGCTCCATGGGGGAGGTGGGGTTATGGTATGGGCAGGCATAAGCTACGGACAACGAGCACAATTGCATTTTATCGATGGCAATTTGAATGCACAAAAATAACGTGACAAGATACTGTGAGGACCATTTTAAGGTGACCCGCAGATGCATATCTTTATTCCCAGTCATGTGAAATCCATATATTAGGGTCTAATGAATTCATTTCAATTAGCTGACTTCCTCATATGAACTGTAACTCCGTAAAATGAATGAAATTGTTGCATGTTGCACTTATATTTTTGAACTATAACTATATGCAATATATTGTATGCATCTATGCAATTTGTACCTTAATGTTGACTTATGAAGGATGCTGTCGTTCGCAAGACTTTCAGAAGGAAACATTTTCTTGATATCCTGAGGGGGGGGCAGATGAAAAATTTGTTAGGAAAACATGATGCTCATTTGTGCCAATGTCAGGGACCATGGGATTGGTACCTCTAGGTTGCAGAGCGATGGTGATTGGACGTTCCTCAGAGCCCGCTCTAGCGTTCCGACTTGATTGGCCAACTTTAAAGTTCTTTCCTGAAGTTGTCTGTTCTCCACCTCCAGAACGTTGACCCTGAAAGAGAAATTTGGTAAAAGACTAAGTCCATAGTACGGCAATAACAGCTCAAATAAGCAAAGAGAAATGACAGTCCATCATTCCTTTAAGATATGAAAGTCAGTCAATGCGGAAAATTAAGAACTCTGAAAGTTTCTTGAAGTGCAGTCGCAAAAATCATCAAGTGCTACGATGAAACTGGCTCTCATGAGGACCACCACAGGAAAGGAAGACCCAGAGTTACCGCTGCTGCAGAGGATAAGTTCATTAGAGTTACCAGCCTCAGAAATTGCAGCCCAAATAAATGCTTCAGAGTTCAAGTAACAGATACATCAACTGTTCAGAGGAGACTGCGTGAAATCAGGCCTTCATGTTTGAATTGCTGCAAAGAAACCACTACTAAAGAACACCAATAAGAAGAGACTATCTTGGGCCAAGAAACACAAGCAATGGACATTTGACCAGTGGAAATCTGTCTTTTGGCCTGATCTCCAAATTTGAGATTTTTGGTTCCAACTGCCGTATCTTTGTGAGATGCAGAGTAGATGAACGGATGATCTCTGCATGTGTAGTTCCCAACGTGAAGCAAGGAATAGGAGGTGTGATGGTGCTTTGCTGGTGACACATTGATTTATTTAGAATTCAAGGCACACTTAACCAGCATGTCTACCACAGCATTCTGCAGCGATACGCCTTTTTCAACAGGACAATGACCCAAAACACACCTCCAGGCTGTGTAAGGGCTATTTGACCAAGAAGGAGAGTGATTGAGTGCTGCATCAGATTGACCTGGATTCCACAATCACCTGACCTCAACCCAATTGAGATGATTTGGGATGAGTTGGACAGCAGAGTGAAGGAAAGGCATCCAACAAGTGCTCAGCATATGTGGGAACTCCTTCAAGACTGTTGCAAAAGCATTCCAGGTAAAGCTGGTTGAGAGAATGCCAAGAGTGTGCAACGCTGTCATCAAGGTAGAGGGTGGCTTCTTTGAAGAACCTCAAATATAAAATACATTTTTATTTGTTCAACTCTTTTTTTGGCTACTACTTGATTCCATGTGTTATTTCATAGTTTATGTCCTCACTATTATTCTACAATAAAGAAAATAGTAAAAAGAAAAAAACAAACTAAATGAGTAGGTGTGTCCCAACCTTTGTCTGGTACTGTACCTTAAGGGACAGTTTGGCAAAAATTACATACTGTAAAACTTGTATTAATAGCCCAGGAGTTTATTTGCTTAAATCACTGAACACAACTGCCGTTTATTAGAGATAGGCTTCTATTTGAGCCAGTCTTCCATTTCCTTAATGCACACAGCTTTTGCTCATTTGCATAGTTATTTGTTTAATTCCAGCATTCACGTCCAGCATTTTAATACATTTCTTAATTTCCTGCACTAATGTGTTATCATTTACACACTGTAACCACGTTTCCATCCAGAGTTTATGCGAGTCATACCATATTTAAAAACAATCACAAAAGTTTCAGTACAATTTTTTAAATGCTGACAGAACTTGTTTGTTCAACATCTTTATGTCTGTAAAATGAAGTGTGAAAAATGGTGGTGGAAAATATTGAAATAATAAACATACAGAAGGAGGCTTTGAGGCACGCGATGATATGGTGTGTGGTTCTCCCATTACGACTCAGGGAAAACATGCAGTTTATTAGGCTATAGAAGAAATAAGTCATGATGAATTTCACAGGGTGGTGAAAGTGAATGGTGGGTCTTGATGCTCCTTTCCAATAAATATCTAGGGTCTTGTTTTACTGACATGTTTGATGCTTCACTGCCATTTGACCCCCCAAAAATGCTGACCACAACACTTGCGTTGCAAAATAAATGTAGTCATACATGTTATTCAATCATTGCACCCACGTGCGTCAACAAGCGTTGGAGTAGCCAGGTGCTAAAATAGAACTTGGTTCTATTTGTGATGCTTGATGTGCAGCAAGTACCGCCGCTCCTATCTCCTCATTGGTTTTTAGGAGCATATACCCACGTGGATGCTTGAAAGATGAACTGAAGTCCACCCTCCAGTCCAGTTGGTAGTGGTAATGCACCTTAAAAGTTGGTTGCCAACCGTCATATAAAGTCCAAAGAAGAAGAAGCCTGAAAGAGGATAGATTTCTAGAAACAAACTTTTACCCTTTTATCTGTGGATTATTTGTTGGAGTAGAGGACCTTGTGCATATCAGGTAAAATAACAACCCAATGTTTATATCCCAGGACAAATTTGCTAGCAACAGCAAGCTTGCTAGCTAAGATGCCATAAATGTTTAATGCTTTTTGACCTGTCCCCAAATTAATACAGATGGTTCAGAGTTCGTTTTGATATTTCAACCTGCGTGTCCTGATCGCGTCTGCTGTGGGTGGACAAAATCAACATACGCGCGATGGCGGCGCACGAGCGGTCTGGCCAGCATGTTAGGCTTTCCATAATAATCTCATCATGTAGACTAGACTACCTGCACAGCCTACCCACACTGTATCTGCGAGCTGTTGGCTAGAGCACACGTACCAAGACAATAGTAGGCACATTTGCTATTTAACGCAACAGTTGTGACAAAAGCTGTTGAAAATGCGATGAAAAGACATTGAACTTTAGATTTTATTTGGTACATGAAAACATTAGCGAAAAAATACATTTTGTCTGCACTACACCATCACGCAGTGATTATTTATCCACAACCAGTCCGTTTGGTGGAAACACCACTGGTGGAAAAATGCAAATATTTTCTTTATGCTTTCAAAGAAATATTCACATAAATCTGTCGCCAATTTAATGGAAACCTAGTTAATGTCATTTTTCTTTTGTCTTAGTATACCGCCATAAAAATAATAATCATAATAAATTACTTTTCCTTGACATAATAATTTGACTGACTGTGCATTTCCTGCAGTTGTACTTTCACCACTAGAGGGCGATCTGCCAATTACTGACTGTTTTCTTCTAGCCAGTTAGCTTGCAGTTCTCAGCTGTTGGCAGCCAATGGCTAGTTGTTTCTTACTGGCGATAAAAATGGATGATTGACATTCTTTTGAGTCAATACTGAATTATTTAATGTAACAAATCAAACCTCAAACAATTCCTTAAGATCCTGTGTTTATTTTAAACGGATTTATTTGCTGAAATGCCCAGCTTTTAAAAAAGGGACAGGCGGCTATTCACGTTTAATTGAAGTTTTACGGTATTTAGATATTTGTTTCCTTACCTTGAAAGCAGTCTATGGAGAAGCAGTGACTGAAATTCACACGTTGGTTTTGTGGAACTTTCCCTAATTTCACTGAACTATACCCAGGTGACTATGTTACAGCCGGAGTTGCGTGTGGTGAACACATTCACATTAACACTTGACCAAAAGACACACTCCTTAATTTGGCAGCCCCACCTTGCTTTAACTACTTATTACAAAAATAAGGAATGGGGCCGGAGAAATGTAACCACACGCAAATTCATAGATAGAGTACTCAGTACCTGTGCTGAACATTGGAGGCCTTTCTCAGGCCGTTGCTCCCCATCTCCTCTGCCTCGCTCATCCTCCTCAGAAGTTCTCTCTTCTCTACCAGCAATTTTTCATTCTCCTCCATAACTGTCCTGATCCAGTCTTTCTCCTGCATACCATAAGAGAGGAAGAGAGGTAGAGTCCTTCAAGCCTATCATCACTATTATTACTACTACAGCAACTGCTCATGCCACATCTCAATGCAGATGTCACTCTTTTCAAAAAGGGCAGACAAACCCATCTAGGGATGTTGAAAATTAGCATATAGCATCGGATGATTGTTACTTCAATGTGTTTGTACCTGTCCCTGTTCATGAAATGAACCATGAAACCAATGAAATGACTGAAAAACGGACAGACTGATTGACAGACAGACTGACCTTGTGGGAGAGGCTGGAGGCCAGGGCAAGGTCGTTCTCCAGTTTCTGGATGGTGCGGTCTCTCTGGGCCGTGGCCATCAGGAAGATCTGCTTGGCCTTCCTCAGCTTGGTCTTGTGCTGCGACTGTTTCTCATTGTACTTCCTGTAATGTGGAACGGGGAGGTGGGAGAGATGTTGGAGCGTTCATGATGTGTCATTGAGGTGTAGTTTAATATTAGTCTATAGTGTTTATGGTATTCATGGAGGATGTCATCTTAATGTTTGTGTATGTGTACAGTAAGTCGCTGGAGAGGGTGGTGTGTGTGAGCAAATGTGCCCTTATATATATATATATATATATATATTCCCTTTTCACACTATTGTGCACAAACTACCCGAACTGTGCTGACTGATATTTCCTTTCCAGCACAGTTCCAGCAACTGTGGTGGGATATGTAGCCAGGCCAGTTTGGTACAGTACTGTGAAAATCCTTTTATAGGCTACTTGATGAACAGGCTTCTGACCTGATGTAAGTGTCCAGCTGTGTGATGACCTGCTGGAGCTCCTCCTGGAGCCGTTCACTCTCCTGCTGACTGGCCACCAACTCCTCTCCCAGCTGAAGACACGACCTCTGGCTCTCTCTTTGCTGCAGACCAGAGCATGCATACGCAAAACACAACGTTCAATCTGTACTCCTTTTACTAGGGTTGACCCCATGGAGTCGAATTGACGAATATCAAATTATACAAATGACCTGATTTGAATAGTCATGAAATGACGTTTTTAACCTGAAGCTCGGCCTTTAAAAATACATACACTACTCAAAACATTAGCTTAAAAGGTGAATGAGGGCAGAGAAAAGTAACAGAACTACGGGATTGGAAACTCGCTTCAGAGGTAGATCCTGTAGGTATACTATTTGAGATAATTTCAAAAACATTAGCTGGTCACCAGTGAGCTTCCATGTTGCCATGGAACAAATAAAAAAATCCCAAAAGTGCAAACCCCACACCCCTGGCATTCTTGACAGACTAAAACAAACGCTCCAAGTTTTTGAAAAAATATCAAATAGTATTTGAACCCACGTATGGGCCCAGTATCAACTGACCTCCTCTCTGGCCTTGCCATGCTCGGCTTCCAGGACAGCTAGGCGTGTCTCCAGCTGCTGTGTGAGGTGTCTGAGCTCTGAGTTGTTGCGTCCCAGTGATACCTCCTTCCCCCTCAGAGAACGCACCTGCTGCTGCAGCTCCTCCTCCCTCTGCTCCAACAGCTTCCTGTTCAAGGGGGCAGTGATGTGGGGACATGAGATACAGCCATAGTGAGATCAGGCACTCAGTGTTAGGTGATGGTACTTTTAAAAGTGGCATCCTTTTTAATATAAATGTGCACTTTTTTTTTGCACTGATATTCTCGCACTGGCTCGATACACACACACACACTACAACAAACATAGACGCACACTACATACACTCACACAAACATATTGATGCCACTCACTCACACACTCCTCACATATGCTGCGGCTACTGTTTATCATCTATCCTGATTGCCTAGTCACCATTACCCCTACCTACATGTACATATTACCTCAATTACCTCGTACCCCTGCACATTGAGTCGGTACCGGTACTCCTTGTATATAGCCTTGTTAATGATATTTTATTGTGTTACTATTTCCTTGCTAAACTTTTCTTACTTATAACCATTTCACGGTAAAGTCTACACCTGTTGTATTTGGAGCATGTGACGAATAAAATCTGATTGAGCTACGAGTCTCTTTTTCATTGTGATCCCTGGAGGCCTTTTCTTCTGTCCTACAGCTCACTCAATGATCTTTAAAGGCTGCGGGGGTAAAAGCAATATAGTAGTGAGTGAGAGAGAGAGAAAAGATCCAAAGTAGTGTATTTTATAAAGTGCCCTGGTGTGCCTCAGCAGTCTATTATTCTCTGACTGTAGAGTACCACAGTATGAGTTATAATTCCCATAAAACATAGCAGTCAAAACATTTTTCCACCATTCATTTTTTCCAGAGGTTTTTAAAAACACTTAAAATAAGAGCTGCTTCTCATCTAGGCTTACCCTGGCGTGATGTTTTGATAGCCGTGTAAAAGCCAATTTATGCTTGATCGGAAAATGTGGTCTAAAGCGCCGTATGGACGGTGGTGACGCAATTGGGAGCCTCCGGAGGCACGCAGGGGCCAAATTGAGCTCCGCACCGACTCTCAAATTTTGTAACAATGCGGAGGGCTCCGTATAGCTCTGCATTGACATGATTGGTTGATGGTAGGTGAGGGCGGGAGGTCCTGTATAAACACAAACTCACTTCCTTGACAACAGCAAGAAGTACAGTATGAATGCCCTGATTTCTGCACGGCCAATGCAGACGGACGATTGACCATGCAGCGCCATGTCCTCTGCAAGTTTTAGTTTTTTTTTAAAATTTCACCTTTATTTAACCAGGTAGGCAAGTTGAGAACAAGTTCTCCTTTACAATTGCGACCTGGCCAAGAAAAAGCAAAGCAGTTCGACACATACAACAACAGAGTTACACATGGAGTAAAACAAACATATAGTCAATAATACAATAGAAAAATAAGTATATATACAATGTGAGCAAATGAGGTGAGATAAGGGACTCCAAAAAGTTTTGGGACACTGTCAAGTCCATGGATAAGAAGAGCGCCTCCTCCCCATTGCCCACAGCACTGAGGCTAGGTAACACGGTCACCACCGATAAATCCATGATAATTGAACATTTCAATAAGCATTTCTCAACGGCTGGTCATGCCTTCCTCCTGGCTACTCCAACCCCGGCCAAGAACTCCGCCTCCCCCGCAGCTACTCACCCAAGCCTCCCCAGCTTCTCCTTCACCCACATCCAGACAGCTGATGTTCTGAAAGAGCTGCAAAACCTGGACCCGTACAAATCAGCTGGGCTCGACAATCTGGACCCTCTCTTTCTAAAACTATCCGCCGCCTATTACCAGCCTGTTCAACCTCTCCTTCGTATCGTCCGAGATCCCTAAAGATTGGAAAGTTGCCGCGGTCATCCCCCTCTTCAAAAGGGGGTGACACCCTAAACCCAAACTGTTACAGACCTATATCCATCCTGCCCTGCCTATCTAAAGTCTTCGAAAGCCAAGTTAATAAACAGATCACTGACCATTTCGAATCACACCGTACCTTCTCCACTGTGCCGGCTTCCAAGCCGGTCACGGGTGCAGCTCAGCCACACTCAAGGTACTAAACGATATCATAACCGACATCGATAAAAGACAGTACTGTGCAGCCGTCTTCATCGACCTGGCCAAGGCTTTCGACTCTGTCAATCACCATATTCTTATCGGCAGACTCAATAGCCTTGGTTTTTCTAAGGACTGCCTCGCCTGGTTCACCAACTACTTTGCAGACAGAGTTCAGTGTATCAAATCGGAGGGCATGGTGTCCGGACCTCTGGCAGTCTATGGGGGTACCACAGGGTTCATTTCTTGGGCCGACTCTTTTCTCTGTATATATCAATGTCGTCGCTCTTGCTGCGGGCGATTCCCTGATCCACCTCTACGCAGACGACACCATATACATATACCATATACACCGTATACTTCTGGCCCTTCCTTGGACACTGTGCTAACTAACCTCCAAACAAGCTTCAATGCCACACAACACTCCTTCTGTGGCCTTCAACTGCTCTTAAACGCTAGTAAAACCAAATGCATGCTTTTCAACCATTCGCCCGACTAGCATCACCACCCTGGATGGTTCCGACCTAGAATATGTAGACAACTATAAATACCTAGGTGTCTGGCTAAACTGTAAACTCTCCTTCCAGACTCATATCAAACATCTCCAATCCAAAATCTGCATTCTATTTAGCAACAAAGCCTCCTTCACTCACGCCGTCAAACTTACCCTAGTAAAACTGACTATCCTACCGATCCTCGACTGCGGCGATGTCATCTACAAAATAGCTTCCAACACTCTACTAAGTAAACTGGATGCAGTCTATCACAGTGCCATCCATTTTGCTACCAAATCACCTTATACCACCCACCACTGCGAGCTGTATGCTCTAGTCGGCTGGCCCTCGCTACATATTCGTCGCCAGACCCACTGGCTCCAGTCTATGCTAGGTAAAGCTCCGCCTTATCTCAGCTCACTGGTCACGATAACAACACCCACCCGTAGCACACGTTCCAGCAGGTATATCTCACGGATCATCCCCAAAGCCAACACCTCATTTGGCCCACTCATTTGGCTCACTCTGCTGCCAGTGACTGGAACGAATTGCAAAAATCGCTTAAGTTGGAGACTTATTTCCCTCACCAACTTTAAACATCAACTATCTGAGCAGCTAACTGATCGCTGCAGCTGTACATAGTCAATCTGTAAATAGCCCACCCAATCTATCTACCTCATCCCCATACTGTTTTTGTTTTATTTACTTTTCTGCTCTTTTGCACACCAGTATCTCTACTTGCACATCATCATCTGCTCATTTATCACTCCAGTGTTAATCTGCTAAATTGTAATTATTCGCTCCTATGGCCTATTTATTGCCTACCTCCTCATGCCTTTTGCACACACTGTATATAGACTTTCTTTTTCCTACTGTGTCATTGACTTGTTTATTGTTTATCCATGTGTAACTCTGTTGTTGTCTGTGTCACACTGCTTTGCTTTATCTTGGCCAGGTCGCAGTTGCAAATGAGAACTTGTTCTCAACTAGCCTACCTGGTTAAATAAAGGTGAAAAAAAGGGAGGTAAAGGCAAAAAAAAAGGCCAATGTGGCAAAGTAAATACATTATAGCAAGTAAAACACTGGAATGGTAGATTTGCAGTGGAAGAATGTGCAAAGTAGAAATAGAAATAATGGGGTGCAAAGGAGCAAAATAAATAAATAAATACAGTAGGGGAAGAGGTAGTTGTTTGGGCTAAATTATAGATGGGCTATGTACAGGTGTAGTAATCTGTGAGCTGCTCTGACAGCTGGTGCTTAAAGCTAGTGAGGGAGATAAATGTTTCCAGTTTCAGAGATTTTTGTAGTTTGTTCCAGTCATTGGCAGCAGAGAACTGGAAGGAGAGGCGGCCAAAGGAGGAATTGGTTTAGGGGTGACCAGAGAGATATACCTGCCGGAGCTCGAGCTGATGTAAGGGGGGACTTTACCTAGCAGGGTCTTGTAGATGACTTGGAGCCAGTGGGTTTGGTGATGAGTATGAAGCGAGAGCCAGCCAACGAGAGCGTACAGGTCGCAGTGGTGGGTAGTATATGGGGCTTTGGTGACAAAACGGATGGTACTGTGATAGACTGCCTCCAATTCATTGAGTAGGGTATTGGAGGCTATTTTGTAAATGACATCGCCAAAGTCGAGGATCAGTTTTACGAGGGTATGTTTGGCAAGCATGAGTGAAGGATGCTCTGTTGCGAAATAGGAAGCCAATTCTAGATTTCATTTTGGATTGGAGATGTTTGATGTGAGTCTGGAAGGAGAGTTTACAGTCTAACCAGACACCTAGGTATTTGTAGTTGTCCACATATTCTAAGTCAGAACCGTCCAGAGTAGTGATGCTGGATGGGCGGGCAGGTGCAGGCAGCGATCGGTTGAAAAGCATGCATTTAGTTTTACTTGTATTTAAGAGCAGTTGGAGGCCACGGAAGGAGAGTTATATGGCATTGAAACTTGTCTGGAGGGTTTTTTACACAGTGTCCAAAGAAGGGCCAGAAGTATACAGAATGGTGTCGTCTGTGTTGAGGTGGATCAGAGACTCACCAGCAGCAAGAGCGACATCATTGATGTATACAGAGAAGAGTCGGCCCAAGAATTGAACCCTGTGGCACCCCCATAGAGACTGCCAGAGGCCCGGACAACAGGCCTTCCGATTTGACACTGAACACTATCAGAGAAGTAGTTGGTGAACCAAGCAAGGCAATCATTTGAGAAACCAAGGCTATCGAGTCTGCCGATGAGGATGTAGTGATTGACAGAGTCAAAAGCCTTGGCCACGTCAACGAATATGGCTGCACAGTATTGTTTCGTATCGATGGCGGTTAAGATATCGTTTAGGACCTTGAGTGTGGCTGAGGTGCACCCATGACCAGCTCTGAAACCAGATTGCACAGCGGAGAAGGTGCGGTGGGATTCGAAATGGTCGGTAATCTGTTTGTTGACTTGGCTTTCGAAGACCTTAGAAAGACAGGGTAGGATAGATATGGGTCTGTAGCTGTTTGGGTCTAGAGTGTCCCCCCCCCCTTTGAAGAGGGGGATGACCGCAGCTGCTTTCCAACCTTTGGGAATCTCAGACAACACGAAAGAGAGGATGAACAGGCTAGTAATAGGGGTTGCAACAATGTCGGCAGATAGTTTTAGAAAGAAAGGGTCCAGATTGTTTAGCCCGGCTGATTTGTAGGGGTCCAGATTTTGCAGCTCTTTCAGAACTTCAGTTGACTGGATTTGGTAGAAGGAGAAATGGGGAAGGCTTGGGCGAGTTGCTGTGGGGGGTGCAGTGCTGTTGACCGGGGTAGGGGTAGCCAGGTGAAAAGCATGGCCAGCCGTAGAAAAATGCTTATTGAAATTCTCAATTATAGTGGATTTATCGGTGGTGACAGAGTTTCCTATCCTCAGTGCAGTGGGCAGCTGGGAGGAGGTGTACTTATTCTCCATGGACTTTACAGTGTCCCAGAACTTTTTTGAGTTTGTGTTGACACAAATTGACAAAACACCTGTTAGCAAAGGTGTCAGCTAGAGATGACATGCAGGAGCCTGCAGGGATTTGTAGTTTTGCATGATGATGTCTACTTTGATGCTAATTAGCATTTTCAAATCAGAGTAAATAGAGCCAAATATATTTATAAAAGAGTCGCCTTGTCCGAGAGAGATTTACATGCTTATCAAAACGTCACACCAGGGTAAGCCTACACAAACACAGCCCTTATTTTAAGTGTTTCTAAAATGGGGAAAATGTATGGTGTTTGACAGCTAGGTTTTATGGGTATTATGACACCTCCAATGTGTGGCTCTGCACCAACCCTCACTATCACACACACACTACGAGTTGGAAAAGGAACCAGACTAAATTGAATTGAAATGAGTTAACCACTTGGGGGCAAATCCATTGACATCAATTCATGACTAAGTGAAAATTTGACTTACGTGGAAGTTACCAATCGCCCCTTGACCAGTGCGGGTCAATGGGATATTCAGCTATCCAATGCCTCTGCTTTCTTTACACTAGTAATCACCTCTGGAGCTGGTCCTCCAGCTGTCTGGCTCGGAGAGAGGAGAGGGTGTCGGACATGTCCCTACTGTCCCTCTCTAGCCGGCTGGTCTCCCCGGCCCGGGCTTCCTCCAGACGAAGCTGGTGGTGGGCACTCTTCAGCTTCTGCTGCAGCTCCAACACCTACAGAACACAGCCAGGTCACAGTAAGGGGTTCACTTACATGAAAGAATATACATACTTTTGGGAGGGTCCAAAAAGCTTTATAGTTTAAAAAGTATAAATATTGGGTGAAATACCTGATAACTTACACAATAGAGAAAAGTACCTCTTGAAGGTCCTACTGGCAGCCAGTAAAAAGGCTATCACTAAGAAATGGCTACAAAAAAGACCCTCCCACAGTAACACAATGGATAGACATTGTAAAAGAAATACACCACATGGAGCATATGACCTTTGCTTTAAGAACACAAGAAGAGAGAGGTTAGGAATACTGGGAAAAATGGGTTTCATACTTGAAAAAGGTCTAATTCAAAGATGTAACTAATATGATGAACGTATGACGTGCACTGTAACTGCCAGATCTTTTTTGTTGTTCTTTTATTTTACTTTATTTGTGTTCCTACAATAAAAACAAAGTATAAAAATTAAAAAATAAAATAAAAGTATAAATATTAGCAAAAAAACAGCAAATGGCAAACTAAGTTGAGCCAAGCTGCATATTATAAAGTTAGATTGGTGTGTCTAGCTTAAACTGTTGAAGAGCAGGATGTGTTGATGTGTTTGCACTGAAAGGACAAATGTTTCTGTAAAATATGATGAATCAAAAACCCTAAATGGCATGTTCCACTATCGCTAAGCAATCATGATGGCTCAGTATTGAGTGAGAACTGAGGAACCTTCTTGTCTGCGGAGATGACGCGGACTCTCTCTGCTTGAAGCTCCTCCTGCAGGCTTGCATTGGTGTTGCGGCTCTGCCCGCTGCGAGCCAGCTCCAGTTCCAGCTCTCGGAGCCTGTGCTGCAGCCGCTCCATCTCCGCAGCCTGCCCCGAGCCACTCTTCTCTGCCTGGGAAAGCTTTGCCTGGGCCTGCTTTAGCTCCGCACACACCTGGGAAAGGAAGTCCACATTTCGCATCCCCAAAGCACAAAATGACTGTGTGCTGAAACTCCAAATGTAAGTGTGGTGAAGATAATTACCTCTCGCACACAATGACAATAAGTGGATGAGCAGATGGATCTGGGCATGGGTGGTGATGTAAATGTTTGTGTGCGTATTTATGTTGTCGTTTGTATGTGTATGTTTTGTATTGTTAAAAAATATCACTTGGAAATGTCCTTGTTTTTTAAAGAAAAGCAATTTTTTTATCCACTAAAATAACATCAAATTGATCAGAAATACAGTGTAGACATTGTTAATGATGTAAATGACTATTGTAGCAGGAAACAGCAGATTTTTTATGGAATATCTATAGGTGTACAGAGGCCCATTATCAGCAACCATCACTCAATGGCACGTTGTGTTAGCTAATCCAAGTTTTTAATTTTAAAAGGCTAATTGATCATTAGAAAACCCTTTTACAATTATGTTAGCACAACTGAAAACTGTTGTGCTGATTAAAGAAGCAATACAACTTGCTTTCTTTAGACTAGTTGAGTATCTGAGAGTTGAGAGTTTTGTCCTACTATCCAGGTCTGTACTCAAACAGTACTTCTCCTTTTAACTTCTCCTTTTAAAAATCCACCTCTAAAAACAAGTCTCTCACCGTTGCCACCTGCTATAGACCACCCTCTGCCCCCAGCTGTGCTCTGGACACCATATGTGAACTGATTGCCCCCCATTTATCTTCAGAACTTGTCCTGCTAGGTGACCTAAACTGGGACATGCTTAACACCCCAGCCATACTACAATCTAAGATTGCTGTCCTCAATCCCCACAAAAATGATCAATGAACTTACCCGGTACCTCCCCAAAGCCGTAAACACGGGCACCCTCATAGATATCATCCTAACCAACTTGCCCTCTAAATACACCTCTGCTGTTTTCAACCAAGATCTCAGTGATCACTCCCTCATTGCCTGCATCCGTAATGTGTCAGCGGTCAAACGAACTCCACTCAAGACTGTCAAATGCTCCCTGAAACACTTCAGCGAGCAGGCCTTTCTAATCGACCTGGCCCGGGTATCCTGGAAGGATATTGACCTCATCCCATCAGTAGAGGATGCCTGGTTATTTAAAAAAAAATGCCTTCCTCACCATCTTAAATAAGCATTCCCCATTCAAGAAATGTAGAACCAGGAACAGATATAGCCCTTGGTTCTCTCCAGACCTGACTGCCCTTAACCAACACAAAAACATCCTATGGCGTTCTGCATTAGCATCGAACAGCCCCCGTGATATGCAACTTTTCAGGGAAGTTAGAAACCAATATACACAGGCAGTTAGAAAAGCCAAGGCTAGATTTTCAAGCAGAAATTTGCTTCCTGCAACACAAACTCAAAAAAGTTCTGGGACACTGTAAAGTCCATGGAGAATTAGTACACCTCCTCCCAGCTGCCCACTGCACTGAGGATAGGAAACTCTGTCACCACCGATAAATCCACTATAATTGAGAATTTCAATAAGCATTTTTCAACAGTTGGCCATGCTTTCTACCTGGCTACCCCAACCCCGGTCAACAGCACTGCACCCCCCACAGCAACTCACCGAAGCCTTCCCCATTTCTCCCAAATCCAGTCAGCTGATGTTCTGAAAGAGCTGCAAAATCTGGACCCCTACAAATCAGCCGGGCTAGACAATCTGGGCCCTTTCTTTCTAAAACTATCTGCCGAAATTGTTGCAACACCTATTACTAGCCTGTTCAGCCTCGCTTTCGTATCGTCTGAGATTCCGAAAGATTGGAAAGCTGCCGCTGTCATCAGGGGGATGAAAAAGGGGGTGACACTCCAGACCCAAACTGCTACAGACCTATATCTATCCTACCCTGTCTTTCTAAGGTCTTTGAAAGCCAAGTTAACAAACAAAGCCACGCTCAAGGTCCTAAACGACATCATAACCGCCATCGATAAGAGACATTACTGTGCAGCCGTATTCATCGACCTGGCCAAGGCTTTCAACTCTGTCAATCACCACATCCTCATTGGCATACTCGATAGCCTTGGTTTCTCAAATTATTGCCTCGCCTGGTTCAACAACTACTTTTCTGATCGAGTTCTGTGTCAAATCGGAAGGCCTGTTGTCTGGGCCTCTGGCAGTCTCTATGGGGGTGCCACAGGGTTCAATTCTCGGGCCGACTCTCTTCTCTGTATACATCAATGAGGTCGCTCTTGCTGCTGGTGAGTCTCTGATCCACCTCTACGCAGACGACACCATTCTGTATACTTCTGGCCCTTCTTTGGACACTGTGTAAACAACCCTCCAGACAAGTTTCAATGCCATATAACTCTCCTTCCGTGGCCTCCAACTGCTCTTAAATAAAAGTAAAACTAAATGCATGCTTTTCAACCGATCACTGCCTGCACCTGCCCAACCGTCCAGCATCACTACTCTGGACGGTTCGGACTTAGAATATGTGGACAACTACAAATACCTAGGTGTCTGGTTAGACTGTAAACTCTCCTTCCAGACTCACATCAAACATCTCCAATCCAAAGTTAAATCTAGAATTGGCTTCCTATTTCGCAACAAAGCATCCTTCACTCATGCTGCCAAACATACCCTCGTAAAACTGACCATCCTACCGATCCTTGACTTTGGCGATGTCATTTACAAAATAGCCTACAATACCCTACTCAATAAATTGGATGCAGTCTATAACAGTGCCATCCGTTTTGTCACCAAAGCCCCATATACGACCCACCACTGCGACCTGTACGCTCTCGTTGGCTGGCCCTCGCTTCATACTCGTCGCCACTGGCTGGCTCCAGGTCATCTACAAGACCCTGCTAGGTAAAGTCCCTCCTTATCTCAGCTCACTGGTCACCATAGCAGCACCCACCTGTAGCACGCGCTCCAGCAGGTTTATCTCTCTGGTCACCCCCAAAACCAACTCCTACTTTAGCCGCCTCTCCTTCCAGTTCTCAACTGTCAATGACTGGAACGAACTACAAAAATCTCTGAAACTGGAAACATTTATCTCCCTCACTAGCTTTAAGCACCAGCTGTCAGAGCAGCTCACAGATTACTGCACATAACCCATCTATAATTTAGCCTAAACAACTACTTCTTCCCCTTATTTATTTAGCTCCTTTGCACCCCATTATTTCTATTTCTACTTTGCACATTCTTCCACTGCAAATCTACCATTCCAGTGTTTTACTTGCTGTATTGTATTTACTTCGCACCATGGCCTTTTTTTGCCTTTACCTCTCTTATCTCACCTCATTTGCTCACATTGTATATAGACTTATTTTTCGACTGTATTATTGACTGTATGTTTGTTTTACTCCATGTGTAACTCTGTGTTGTTGCATGTGTCGAACTGCTTTGCTTTACCTTGGCCAGGTCGCAATTGTAAATGAGAACTTGTTCTCAACTTGCCTACCTGGTTAAATAAAGGTGAAATAAATAAAAAATCTGGAGCATCAACATTTTGTGGGTTCGATTACAGGCTCAAAATGGCCAGAAACAAAGACCTTTCTTCTGAAACTCATCAGTCTATTCTTGTTTTGCGAAATGAAGGTTATTCCATGTGAGAAATTACCAAGTCACTGAAGATCTCGTACAACGCTGTGTACTACTGCGTTCACAGAACAGCGCAAACTGTCTCTAACCAGAATAGAAAGAGGAGTGGGAGGCCCCAGTGCATAACTGCGCAAGAGGACAAGTACATTAGTGTCTAGATTGAGAAACAGATGCCTCACAAGTCATCAACTGGCAGCTTCATTAAATAGTACCTGCAAAACGTCAACAGTGAAGAGGCGACTCCGGGATGCTGGCCTTCTAGGCAGAGTTCCTCTGTCCAGTGTCTGTGTTCTTTTGCTCATCTTAATCTTTTATTTTAATTGGCCAGTCTCCGATATGTCTTTTTCTTTGCAACTCTGCCTAGAAGGCCAGCATCCCGGAGTAACCTCTTCACTGTTGACATTGAGACTGGTACCTTTTGCGGGTACTATTTAATGAAGCTGCCAGTTTGATGTTATTTTAAAAATGGACAACTAAAAAAAAGTGTTCTTTCAAAAACAAGGGCATTTCTAAGTGACCCCAAAATTGTGAATGGTAGTGTACAGTCGTGGCCAAAAGTTTTGAGAATAACACAAATGTTAATTTTCACAAAGTCTGCTGCCTCAGTTTGTATGATGGCAATTTGCATATACTCCAGAATGTTATGAAGAGTGATCAGATGAATTGCAATTAATTGCAAAGTCCCTCTTTGCCATGCAAATTAACCGAATCGCCCCCCCAAAATGCCACTGCATTTCAGCCCTGCCACAAAAGGACCAGCTGACATCATGTCAATGATTCTCTCGTTAACACAGTGTGTTGACAAGGACAAGGCTGGAGATCACTCTGTCATGCTGTTCGAGTTTGAATAACAGACTGGAAGCTTCAAAAGGAGGGTGGTGCCTGGAATCATTGTTCTTCCTCTGTCAACCATGGTTACCTTCAAGGAAAAACATGTCATCATTGCTTTGCACAAAAAGGGCTTCACAGGCAAGGATATTGCTGCCAGTAAGATAGCATCTAAATCAACCATTTATCGGATCATCAAGAACTTCAAGGAGAGTTGTTCAATTGTTGTGAAGAAGGCTTCAGGGCGCCCAAGAAAGTCCAGCAAGCGCCAGGACCGTCTCCTAAAGTTGATTCAGCTGCGGGATCGGGGCACCACCAGTACAGAGCTTGCTCAGGAATGGCAGCAGGCCAAGACTTTTGGAGGATGGCCTGGTGTCAAGAAGGGCAGCAAAGAAGCCACTTATCTCCAGGAAAAACATCAGGGACAGAGTGATAGTCTGCAAAAGGTACAGGGATTGGACTGCTGAGGACTGGGGTAAAGTAATTTTCTCTGATGAATCCCCTTCTGATTGTTTGGGTCACCCGGAAAAAAGTTTGTCCAGAGAAGACAAGGTGAGTGCTACCATCAGTACTGTGTCATGCCAACAGTAAAGCATCCTGAGAACATTAATGTGTGGTGTTGCTTCTCAGCCAAGGGAGTGGGCTCACTCACAATTTTGCCTAAGAACACAGCCATGAGTAAAGAATGGTACCAACACATCCTCCGAGAGCAACTTCTCCCAACCATCCAGGAACAGTTTGGTGACGAACAATGCCTTTTCCAGCATGATGAAGCACCTTGCCATAAGGCAAAAGTGATAGCTAAGTGGCTTGGGGAACAAAACATCGATATTTTGGGTCCATGGCCAGGTCAATCCTCAAGAGGCAGGTGGACTAACAGAAACCCACACATTCAGACAAACTCCAAGCATTGATTATGCAAGAATGGGCTGCCATCAGTCAGGATGTGGCCCAGAAGTTAATTGACAGCATGCCAGGGCAGATTGCAGAGGTCTTGAAAAAGAACACTGCAAATTTTGAAGCTTTGCATCATCTTCATGTACTTGTCAATAAAAGCCTTTGACACTTATGAAATGCTTGTAATTATACTTCAGCATTCCTGACAAAAATATCTAAAGACACTGAAGCAGCAAACTTTGTGGAAATGAATGTGTCATTCTCAAAACCTTTGGCCATATATATATATATATATATAAATAAAACAATGTTTTAAGAGGATAACAAGATAATGTCTAGGCTCGATGGTGGTACGATTTAATGGGCGAATCCTAACTTCCACTTAAGCATTTAAGTCTCAGTCCCATTGACATCAATGCATGACTAAGTGAAACTGTCAATGAAAGTTAGAATTGGCCATCATGGAACATGTAGTAGTGTTAAGTGTACCTTGATCTTCTCCTGGTCCAGGAGGGCGTTGTGCCTCTTGAGGTCCAGGTTCTTCTCTCTCTCGTAGCGTAGCTCCCTCTCAGCCGAGGTGAACAGACTCTGGGCTCTCTGGAGGTCCTGCTTCAGCTGCTTGCTCTCCTCAGCTTTCTGCCCCAGCACAGAGTCCTGGGACTGGGGAGGCATTGGGGAAGAGGGATGGTGGGGGAACAGATAAGCCACTGAATTGGAAGGGCTGGTTCACCTCAAAAAGGATAATATCAGCCAATATTTCAAAAAGTGCTGCGTGAGAAACTTTTTCCCTGGCTTTATATTTGTGTTTATATTAGGGACTAGACATTTTGTTTCTTAGACTTTAGTGCATCAGGTGTGACAGTAATTTGATTGAGTAATTTTGGCTCCCGTCCCGGGATAACGTTGAGTAATATTGGCTTATCGTTGTTCAGTGCATTATGCGTGACAGTATTGATTGAGTTACACTGACAGGCCGTTGAGGGGACATTGGGTACTGACCTTAGTGCGGGCCTGGGCCTCGTTGATCTGGGCCTGCAGGGCCAGCTGGTGCTGATTGGCCAGCTGCCGCTCCTCCTCCAGGGTGGCGTGCAGACGACTCAGCTCACACTTTAGAGACGCCAGCTAGGCGAGGAGTGCAGAGCACACACGCACGCACACACAGAACACACAGAAAGACAGAGACAGACACAAAATCTTTGTTATGGAAGATACATCAATTATCAGTGATTGTTTATGTATGTGGCGACACAATTCGATATTCATACATCCTTTGGCTTGTCATAAATCAGACAAGATGTTTTTCTATTTAAGACCCTATGAAAGTAACCATGTTCACCTTATGTTTCTATGTGAATGCTTATCCAGGTACCTGGTTGAGGCATTCGTCTTTGGTCCTCTCTGTCAGGAGGAAGCTGTAGTCTGATTCTGGGGTATCCTGTCTGGGCCTGGTGGGTCCTGCGGTCTCCTGTCGGGTCTGGGTGGAGAGTTGGAGTTGTTCCCTGAGCCGGAGTAGCTCGATGCCCAGTCTCTCCTTCTCCCCTTCAGCGGTCAGCTTCTCCCGGACCCGCTCACTCAGCTGGGCCTGGAGGTCTGCGGCCCGCCTCCTCTCCTGCACCATCTCATCCCTGAAATTTGGCATGGACAGGCAGACGTGGGAACTGTTACCGTGGCATCATTGAGTGTGACCTGACTAAGACGCATGACTGTATGGCAACCTAACAGTACACAACCGCAAGGCCATACGGGGGAGTGTGAGGACGACAGATTGGAGGGAACGGTACAAGGAATCATAGGGATAGAGCTGCACTCTGTAGAGGACAATTACACCAACCGGTGCCGCAACAAGGCTCACTGTATAATCATGTGTACCACATAACAAAAGAAAATCACATTTCAAACCTCCAGTCACAAAATGACTATGTAAAGGAAAGGTCAGTCTAAAGTGGTGCTCACCAACCTTTGAGTCAAAATCACTTTCAGTCAAAAAGCAAGCCGAGATCTACCGCTTTTTTAAAACGTGAAAAATGTAAGCCTGTGCAACATTAATAAAACCAGTTCTGTAGGAATAAACTTTGTGCATTAGGCCTAATACATGATCACAGAATATTGGCTATGTGTCTGGCCTGCTAATATTGTTCTTCTCAGGCCATATTAGATCTCAAAACGTGAGCTTTGACAACAAAACTGATCAGTTGTATATCTTGTGAAGCACAGCGGAGCATAAATGGAAATAATTGTATTTTTTTATTGACCAGAGGGATACCGTCCTCCTACTGATGGTGAAACGCGAGTTGCACCGCATTATTTCTGCCGCATGCACAACTGAACGTTGTTTCTATGACCAGAGAAACTCAAGTATTCCCTGCTATTAAAATAGACATAACGAGCTGCTGACAATAAAAGAAACGCAGGTCTATCGATACACTTGGCTGCTAATTCAGTGCAGCGCGAGAGTCGGGAGAAGCACGTTTTATGTTTAATAGAAACTTTGTTGACAGTGCTGAATAAAAACTTCAACATGAACTCACTCATAGAAACAGCAGCTCTTTGCTGTATTCTTTGACAGTTGCTCTCTGGTACGCTGGTATCAAACTTTGCTGTGGGGTCGCGGAAGCTGTACTAGTAGGCACGTTGATTTGAGCTATGCGATTGGCCAGGTCAGTAGGCGCACTTGAGTAGGCGGAGTTTGCACCTTCAGACAAATGAAATGGTTCAAAATAGGAACACTTTGCCTAACCGGCGCGCCGGGCTTCTGAATCAAGTGCACTTCCGCCAAAAGCGCAAAGTCGAAATAAAAAATATATAAAGGAACGCAAGCCTTTATCGTTGGCTTTTCTACAGAAATGTTTGGCGATCAACAAAGAATGCCTAGAAGATCTACCGGTTGGTGACCACTGGTCTAGATAATGACCACACACACAATCTATTGTCTAGATAATGACCGCAGTGTGCAATGCTCTTCCTCCAAGCAGGAGAGCACCGAAGTGAGTCGCTCCACTTTCGCTCCCAGCTCCTCCACCTGCGTCCTGCTCTCCCTCAGGTCCTCCTGGGTCCGGCTGCTCTCTGTCTGGTGCTCCCGGTCACTCTGGAGTCTGCTCTGAGCTCGCTCCAACTGGGCCACCTGCCGTGAGCACAAAGTGAATGAAAAACACTTTCACTAGACATTTTTGTCTATTCAGATCAATAGAAAATTATTCCGTTTGGCAGCTTCACTCCTACGACACAATAGTCTCTTGATCAGTGCAGTCGAATACAATGATGGATAGATTTGAAATTCATCACAAACCGAACACTATTGCCCAAGTCGCACTATAGGGCCGCCTCAAACCATACTTTGCTGGCCCAAACTGTACTTTTATCTTGGCCTTTTCAGCCCGGTTTCAGCATTTAACCAGGTCAGCCCAGTATATCTCAGCTTGGCCCTATAGTGTGAATCAGAGTTTGTGTTTTTGATGAACGTATAACAAAGGTGTACAGACTGTATTCAGTGGTGAATGATGGCAGGGGCAATTTGGTGAATTCAACTCACTTTCTCTTCCAAGATTCCCTTTTCCCCTTTAACTTGCGTTAGGCTCTTGATGAGCGTTTTCCCTTGTTGACATTCAGTTTGCAGGCCCTGTATCTCCAATCGCAACTTCCTCAGCTCCCTCTCATCTCTCTGCAGTGTCTTGAGGTGACAGACAATCAGACAATGACAGTATTATCAATAAACAACTATAGTTGCTAAAGCTATACTACTACAGATGAAACTACAGCTATGAAACCAAAGGAAAAATATCTTGCTGTTGTGTATTTCCAAATGATTGAGATAGCATGTGGAAAGGTTACAACAGCCTTTAGGTTAAAACCATGCGAGATGTATTCAGGGGACAAAGTAGGCCCCTGATAGATATCTATCCAATGGAGGAGGCTGACCAATTCAACCACTGGAGGTAACCAATTATGTGTATAAACCCTGGATGGCTGACAGGGAGTGCTGTATTGAACCCACCGCACAGCCATCTTGGTTATCCTCCATTGTAAAAAAGATTTTGGAAGCGATAGAAATGCATTTATGTCTATATACATTTTTGCCAAGTATATTCTACTACAGACACTTTAAAGCATACTTAAATTATATTGTGTTAACTAAACATTAAAAAGAAAATATCTAATATCTATTTTTTGGAGTACTAACGTTACTGTCCCCACTACAACAACAAAAATACATGTAATTTTGCCCTTGAAAACATTTAATTGAAATACTGTAGAATTCCATTCATTCCTATGGACGATTGCTCCTACTGGGGAGTGCCATAATGGCCGACCAGTGGCTTCAAAGCCTCTCAATGAGCAATGCAGCAGCAATTCTGTAATCCAGGGTTTATATATAGTATGGTCAAATTTCTGCAAAGAAACCACTACTAAAGAACACCAATAAGAAGAGACTTGCTTGGGCCAAGAAACACGAGCAATCGACATGAGACTGGTGGAAATCTGTCCTTCGGTCTGAAGAGTTCAAATTTGAGATTTTTGGTTCCAACCACCGTGTCTTTGTGAAATGCAGAGTAGGTGAAAGGAGGATCTCCGCATGTGTGGTTCCAACATGAAGCATGGAGGAGGAGGTGTGATGGTGTGGGGGTGCTTTGCTGGTGACACTGTTGGTGATTTATTTAGAATTCAAGGCACACTTAACCAGCATGGCTACCACAGCATTCTTCAGCGATACGCTATCCCATCTGGTTTGCGCTTCGTGGGACTATCATTTGTTTTTCAACAGGACAATTACCCAAAACACACCTCCAGGCTGTGTAAGGTCTATTTGACCAAGAAGGAGAGTGATGGAGTGCTGCATCAGATGACCTGGCCTCCACAATCAGCCGACCTCAACCCAATTGAGATGGTTTGGGATAAGTTGGACCACAGAGTAAAAGAAAAGCAGCCAACAAGTGCTCAGCATATGTGTGAACTCCTTCAACACTGTTGAAGCTGGATGAGAGAATGCCAAGCGTGTGCAAAGCTGTCACGGTGGCAACTTTGAAGAATCTTAAATACAAAAAGTATTAAACAAAATATTTTATACCTACATGATTCCATATGTGTTATTTCATAGCTTTGATGTCTTCACTATTATTCTACAATGTAGAAAATAGTTTTAAAAAATAAAGAAAAACCCTTGAATGAGTAGGTGTGTCCAAACTTTTGACAGGTACTGGACATCATTGGACTTCGCAAAACCCATTATTCTACCTAGCATGCATTGCAGCGTACCTCTTTGTTATTTTTAAGTGCAGCCTGGGCAGAGCCGAGGTCTACCTCCAGCTGTCTCCTCCAATCCTTCTCTTCGGTCAGACGAGCCTCTAGCAGGGCCACCCTCTCCTGGCTGCTGTCCCTTAACTAGGTAGGGGAGGCAGAAAAACATATTACAGTTGGTAAAAGTCCTTATTCACTGATGAAAGTTCAGTTATTTTTGATAGTCCTTCCTGTTTTGTGGTTAGGGGCAACTTGTAGTTGGATAAGACAAAACAATGGCACAGGCAAGTCAGTTTAGAGTGGAAATTTACAAGCTAACAGCACAATGTTTTCCTACCTGATGTAAGTACGTCTCGGTCTCTCTGCCGACGACACCTCCATCCTTCAGTACCTGGTCCTGAGCACATATCTTCTTCAGCTCTGCCTCTAGGGTTTTAATCTGTGAGTGGACGTTTAAAAAGGAACACTATCATTTATAACCTCATATTCATTATCTCCAGCACCATAACAGTGTCTAAATCTGTGAAGAGATTGTCTATGTTTTGTTGGCAAAAAGTCCTTAGAATTTCTCTCTTGATTATGTCATTTCTATCCCTTCTCGTTCAGCCCCCTCTCCCACCTTGCGGTGCAATCCCTCGAGTTCAGCCCCCTCTCCCACCTTGCGGTGCAGTCCCTCGAGTTCACCCTCGTGGAGTTGGCACTCCTCCTTGCTGGCGTTCTGGGCCTCTCCCAGTAGCGCCTCCAGCTCTTCGTTCCTCTCCACCAGGTCCTCCTGCTCCCGCTGCAGCCTTTGCATGCGCCGCTGCAGCTCCCGCAGCTGGCAGCCCACGTCCTCCACAGCCTCGCGACACCTGCAGGACAGGGTGAGAGAGTCAGGGAGATTGTGTGAGAAGTGTGTACGAGAGAGGGAGGGAGAGAAAGAAAGACAGTGTGAGATATGCGAGGAGGTTAAGGGGAGGGAGAGAGAAAGATGGCACGAGGGAGTAAGATAAATGTGTGAGAGGGAGAGAGTGTGTCAGAAAGAGAGAACAAGAAAGATGTCAGATCATTGATGAACGGCAACTGCTGACGTAAAAGGGCTTCATTAAATACATTTGATTGAACAGCGTGAATGCTACTTCTTATGACTGACATGAGGTGACTCCTGGTCAGCGCAACCAGAGAAAGACCTCTGAACAGAATGATTCTACAGATGCAGGATTAACCTAATTATTGCAATGGGGCTGAGGGTGCATCCATACCTTTTATGAATCTGCTCCTGCTCCTCAGGTTTCGATGTGGCCAACAACAGCATAGGCAGATCTTTAGGGTGCTCACTGCTATTGCCTTCCCCCTGACAAATACAAACATTGTTGTACACACATCATTCCTTCTGTACAAGAAACACAGCCTCACAAGGCACATAAAAGTACTAACCACATCCCATAGTGATGGGAGTTTGTCAGTCTGTGACATTACTGTTCGAGCTTACAAAGAATCAGCTAGGTAATATGTGGTAACAATATTTTAGGGCCCAAAAAGTAGGCTTATAGGTTTAGTCAATGCGCACCACCTGTAAGAGGGTTTTCTTCTCAGAGTCAAGGGAGCGCACTCGCTCTCTCAGAACCCGGATTTCCCCATCCAGTCTTTCATTGTGCTCCTTCGCCCTCTGCAGCTCCAGCGTATCTAAGGAAAACAAACAAGCATTGTGTAGAGGGGCTTCACATGGACCTCCACAAATAAAGTGCTACTTAATAAGTGCTATTACAGAGCATTGGGAAAGTTCAGACCCCTTCACTTTTTACTCATTTTGATACGTTCCAGCCTTCAATCTACACACATTACCCCATACTGACAAAGCAAAAACAGGTTTTTAGAAATTTTAGCAAATGTATAACAAATTAACTGAAACATCACATTTGACATAAGTATTCAGACCCTTTACTCAGTACTTTGTTGAAGCACCAGTCTTCTTCGCCCCAGTTGGAGGTCCTGAGCGCTCTGGCACAGGTTTTCATCAAGGATCTCTCTGTACTTTGCTCCGTTCATCTTTCCCTCGATCCTGCCTAGTCTCCCAGTCCCTGTCACTGAAAAACATCCCCACAGCATGATGCTGCCACCACCGTGCTTCACCATGGGGATTGTGCCAGGTTTCCTCCAGACATGACGCTTGGCATTCAGGCCAAACAGTTCAATCTTGTTTCACATGGTCTGTGGAGTGCCTTTTGGCAACTCCAAGCGGGCTGTCATGTGCCTTTTACTGAGGAATAGTTTCCTTCTGGCCACTCTACCACAAAGGCCTGATTGGTGGAGTGATACAGAGATGGTTGTCCTTCTGGAAGATTCTCCCATCTCCACAGAGGAACTCTGGAGCTCTGTCAGAGTGCCCATCTGGTTCTTTGTCACCTCCCTTACCAAGGCCCTTCTCCCTCGATTGTTCAGTTTGGCTCTGTGAAGAGTCTTTGGTTCCAAACTTTTTCCATTTAAGAATGATGGAGGCCACTGTGTTCATGGGGACCTTTAATGATGAGGAAATTCTTAGGTACCCTTGTGCCTCGACACAATCTTGTCTCAGAGCTCTACGGACAATTCCTTTGACCTCATTGCTTGGTTTTTGCTCCGACATGAACTGTCAATTGTGGGACCTTATATAGACAGGTGTGTGCCATTCCAAATCATGTCCAATCAATTGAATTTACCACAGGTGGACTCCAATCAAGTTGTAGAAACATCTCAAAGATGATCAATGGAAACAGGATGACACCTGAACTCAATTTCGAGTCTCATAGCAAAGGGTCTGAATACTTATGTAAATAAGGTATCCGGATTTTATTTTTAATACATTTAGAAAAATTTCAAAAAACCTGTTTTCGCTTTGTCATTCCACGCTAAAAATAAGCCACACAGCTGATCTCAATTGCAACCTTTATTGGCCACTGATTTACTGCTCCCTAAATCTGTTGGTGTTAACTTGTAGTGCTGATTACTGGCAAAGTCTGAAGACATTTTCCCACTCTGATGGCTATTATTATCGGTATAAATTAAATCTGCATTTTGAGCAGACCAAGGGAAGATGTAACCATTTGACAATCATTCCAAACAACTGAAATAATGTATTTCCTCGTTTACCACAGCAAATCTACTGTGGCAATTTAAAGTACACATTTTATGAATGGAAAAATTATTTTGGTGTAGCCTACTCTAATACATTTTTGTTTCCATTTATGTAATCCATTAATTCTATTAAATACCATTTTAAAAATTGTATGGTCATTCCTTATCAAGATCGGGGGTGGAAATATCCCTGCACTGTCCATATTTGAAATATGTCAATAAATAAAGCCAATTGTGATTTGTATACAGTCTATCAGCTTTACAGTTTCCAATCGTTATGTCATTGAGGGCTGGATGACATTTTCAGCGGTCTAGTATCAACATGAGAATTTTACCACACAGGTGCATGTAATCTCCCGTTAGTATTGTTTTAAGAATACCAGCGCTAATACAATGTTTTGTGCAAAGTTCAGCTTCTTCGTTGCAATCAACCCAAGATGTCTAGGTTCAGAGGTCAAAGGACAAGATTCTTTGGTCTGATGAAACCAAGATTGAACTCCTTGGCCTGAATGCCAAGCGTCACTTCTGGAGGAAACCTGGCACCATCCTGTGGGGATGTTTTTCAGCAGCAGGGACTGGAAGACTAGTCAGGATCGAGGGAAATATGAACGGAGCAAAGTACATCAAAACTATGAAATAACATATGGAATCATGTAGTAAACAAATCAAAAAGTTTGTAAAAATAAATAAAACCCCTTAAATAAGTAGGTGTGTCCAAACTTTTGACTGGAACTGTATGGATGTACAATTGAAGTCAGAAGTTCACATACACCTTAGCCAAATACAATTAAACTCAGTTTTTCACAATTCCTGACAATGTATTTAAGCTTTTATTTCTTTCATCACATTCCCAGTGGTTCAGAAGTTTACATACACTCAATTCGTTTTTGGTAGAATTGCCTTTAAATTGTTTAACTTGGGTCAATTGTTTCGGGTAGCCTTCCACAAGCTTCCCACAATAAGTTGGTTGCATTTTGGCCCATTCCTCCTGACAGAGCTGGTGTAACTGAGTCAGGTTTCTAGGCCTCCTTGCTCACACACTTTTTCAGATCTGCCCACAAATGTTCTATAGGATTGAGGTCAAGGCTTTGTGATGGCCACTCCTGGACTTTGTTGTCCTTAAGCCATTTTGCCACAACTTTGGAAGTATGCTTGGGGTCATTGTCCATTTGGAAGACCCATTGGCGACCAAGCTTTAAATTCCTGACTGATGTCTTGAGATGTTGCTTCAATATATCCACATAATTTTCCTTCCTCATGAAGCCATCTATTTTGTGAAGTGCACCAGTCCCTCCTGCAGCAAAGCACCCCCACAACATGATGCTGCCACCCCCGTGCTTCACGGTTGGGATGCTGTATTTCGGCTTGAAGGCCTCCCCCTTTTTCCTCCAAACATAACAATGGTCATTATGGCCCAAAAGTTATATTTTTGTTTCCTCAGACCAGAGGATATCTCTCCAAAAAGAACGATCTTTGTCTCCATGTGCAGTTGCAAACTGTAGTCTGGCTTTTTTAATGGAGGTTTTGGAGCAGTGGCTTCTTCCTTGCTGAGCAGCCTTTCAGGTTATGCCGATATAGGACTCGTTTTTACTGTGGATATAGATACTTTTGTACCCGTTTCCTCCTGCATCTTCACAAGGTCCATTGCTGTTATTCTGGGATTGATTTGCACTTTTCACATCCAAAGTACGTTTATCTCTAGGAGACAGAACGCATCTCCTTCCTGAGCAGTATGACGGCTGTGTGGTCCCATGGTGTTTGTACTTTCATACTATTGTTTGTACAAATGAACGTGGTACCTTCAGGCATTTGGAAATTGTTCCCAAGGATGAACCAGACTTGTGGAGGTCTATAATTTTTTTTCTGACATCTTGGCTGATTTCTTTTGATTTTCCCATGATGTCAAGCAAAGGGGCACTGAGTTTGAAGGTGGGCCTTGAAATACATCCACAGGTACACCTCCAATTGACTCAAATTATGTGATTTAGCCTATCAGAAGGTTCTAAAGCCATTACAATATTGTCTGGAATTTCCCAAGCTGTTTAAAGGCACTGTCAACTTAATATATGTAAACTTCTGACCCACTAGAATTTAGCACAGCTGAAAACTGTTGTCCTGATTTGAAGAAGCAATACAACTTGCCTTCTTTAGACTAGTTGAGTATCTGGAGCATCAGCATTTGTGAGTTTGATTACAGGCTCAAAATGGCCAGAAACAAAGACCTTTCTTCTAAAACTGGTCAGTCTATTCTTGTTTTGAGAAACGATGGCTATTTCATGTGAGAAATTACCAAGAAACTGAAGATCTCGTACAGCGCTGTGTACTACTGCCTTCACAGAACAGCGCAAACTGGCTCTAAAAAGAATAGAAAGAGGAGTGGGAGGCCCCGGTGCACAACTGAGCAAGTGGACATGAACATTAGTGGGTCTAGTTTGAGAAACAGACACCTCACAAGTCCTCAACTAGCAGCTTCATTAAATAGTACCCGCATAACACCAGTCTCAACGTCAACAGTGAAGAGGCGACTCCGGGATGCTGGCCTATTTTACAAGTCATATTCAACATTAACAATGTATACACTGTATTTCTTATCAATTTGTTGTTATTTTAAAATGGACCAAAAATATGCTTTCTTTCAAAAACAAGGACATTTCTAAGTGACGCCAAACCTTTGAACGGTAGTGTGTGTATATATTATATACACACACAGAATCCCTAGACATAGCAAGAGTTTTCTGTAGACTGGCTAGTTTGTTTCCTAACAGTAGTTTAAGTTAGCCTATCTTACACACTTTGTGTGCATAAGTCAGCAACTGGCGCCAGTCAATAACAGAGCTTATTGAGACTCAGCATTAATATGGATTGTGAAAAAAAAGGTCGAGGCAACACAAGTATCTCACCACATTGCTTCAGCTTGTCCACCTCCTTCCTCAGGCACTCCACCTCTTGACCAGTTTGCTCAAGCTCAGGTCCTACATTTTTTTTACAAATGACAAATTGTGACATGATTTTAAGAGCAGGCTACACACTTCTATTATGCCAGCATTTCTCTCACAAATGTCACACTGATTAAATTGTTTAAAAATAATTGTTTTAAATTCCCAACATTTCTCATGTTATGATGTAAAGGGATGAACTTCCCTCCCTGAACATTAGCAATCCTTTCATGGTGATGCAACACTGCGGCATATTCTCCTTTCCCGTTGTGTGAAAATCATAAGAAATAAATGTGTTATTATTATAATATTGTAGGAGTATTTAAAAATAAGTGTCAAACATGTATTATAAACTGGGTGGTTCGAGCACTGATTTCTGATTGGCTGACAGCCATGGTATATCAGACCGTATACCATAGGTATGACAAAAAGTGTATTTTTACTGCACTAATTAAGTTGGTAACCAGTTTATAATAGCAATAAGGCATCTCGGGGGGTTGTAGTATATGGCAAATAGACCACAGCTAAGGGCTGTGTCCAGGCACTCCTCGTTACCTTGTGTAAGAACAGCCCTTAGCCGTGGTATATTGGCCATACATCACACCCCCCCGGGCCTTTCTGCTTAATTATACAGTATGCTACCTAAATTCCTAGTCTTTCTTATAGCCCTTTTTGATAAATACAGTGTGGTCTAGAATGTTCGAATCCATTGATAAAGATGAGCAAAAAGCATGTATAAAATACAAAAAGCAACAATTTCAAAGATTTGACTGAGTTACAGTTCATATAAAAAGGAAATCAGTCAACTTAAATAAATTCATTAGACCCTAATCTATGGATTTCACATTACTGGGAATACAGATATGCATCGGTTGGTCACAGATACCTTGAAAAAAGGTAGGTGCGTGGATCAGAAAAGCAGTCAGTATCTGGCGTGACCACCACTTGCCTCATGCAGCGCGACATCTCCTTAGCATAGGCTGTTGATTGTGGCAAGTGGAATGTTGTCCCACTCCTCTTCAATGGCTGTGGGAAGTTGCTGGATATTGGCGGGAACTGAAACACGCTGTCGTACACATCAATTCAAAGCATCCCAAACCTGCTCAATGGGTGACATGTCCATGGAAGAACTGGGTCATTTTCAGCTTCCAAGAATTGTGTACAGATCCTTGCGACATGGGGCCGTGCATTATCATGGTGAAACACGAGGTAATGGCAGCAGATGATATGGCACAACAGTATCTTGTCACGATATCTCTGTGCATCGATTAAATTAAATTGTGTTCGTTGTCCGTAGCTTATGCCTGCCCATACCATAACCCCACTGCCACCATGGGACACCCTGTTCACAACCTTGACTTCAGCAAACCACTCACCCACACAAAGCCATACACGCTGTCTGCCATCTGCCCGGTACAGTTGAAACCGGGATTCATCCGTGAAGAGCACATTTCTCCAGCGTGCCAGAGGTCATCAAAGGTGACCATTTGCCCACTGAAATCGGTTACAACGCCGAACTGCAGTCAGATCCCAGTGAGGACGACGAGCATGCAGATGAGCTTCCCTGAGATGGTTTCTGACAGTTGTGCAAACCCAGTATCATCAGCTACCGGGTGGCTGGTCTCAGATGATCCCGCAGGTGAAAAAGCCAGATGTGAAGGTCCTGGGCTGGAGTGGTTACACATGGTCTGCAGTTGTGAGGCCAGTTGTACATACTGCCAAATTCGCTAACAATGAAGTTGGAGGCAGCATATGATAGACAAATTAACATTCAATTCTCTGGCAACAGCTCTGTGGAGATTCCTGCAGTCAGCATGCCAATTGCACGGTACCCTCAAAACTTGAGCCATCTGTGGCATTGTGTTGTGTGACAAAACCGCACATTGTAGATTGGCCTTTTACTGTCCCCAGCACAAGGTGCACCTGTGTAATGATCGTGCTGTTTAATCAGCTTCTTGATATGCCACACCTGTCAGGTGGATGGATTATCTTGGCAAAGGAGAAATGCTCACAAAAAGGGAAGTAAACTAATTTGTGCACAAAATGAGAAAAAAAAAAAGCTTTCAGTGCATATGGAACATTTCTGTGATCTTTAATTTCAGCTGATGAAACATGGGACCAACACTTTTTACATGTTGCGTTTATATTTTTGTTCAGTATACATACAAATACTGAGATATATTGTATGCTCCAGAAAATCTAAAAACAATTATTTTATACGAACACAATTGCTCAGAGATAGCGATCTTAAGTCATTTTTTGTATACATTTTTTCATTAAGATGGGTAAAAATTATTGTATCCCCTGTTTTCAATACTCCAGCACCCTCTCCTTTGCGAGGATAACGACACAGAGACTTTTTCTAAAAAATGTTTTAGGAGATTGAAGAATATGTTGAGTGAACTTAGACCATTCCTCCGTAAAGAATATTTCCAGATCCTTGATATCCTTCGTCTACCCTTATGGACTTCCCTCTTCAATTCAAACCACAGGTTTTCAATGGGGTTCAAGTCTCGAGTCTGAGACGGCCATTTCAAAATGTTGATTTTGTGGTCAATTAAGATTTTTTGGGGGGGGGTTTTAGGGTTAGGGTTATTGTCTTGCTGGAAGATCCACTTGCAGCCAAGTTTCAGCCTCCTGACAGAGGCAGCCACGTTTGGTTAAAATGTCCTGGTAAAGTTCCCCTTTAACAAGTGCCCCAGGAACAGTGGAAGCAAAATAGCCCCATAACATCTGACTGTAAATAAACCCTAGATTACTCATTTGTCCACCATATTGGTGGTACTCCTCAGAAGGAGCAGTCCTCCATAGCAATGAATGGAATTCTACAGTATTTCAATTAAATATTTCAAGGACATGTACTTAAGAGATTGAATGGGATCTTAAGCACTTACAAATTCGTAACATATTGTACGAATTGTAAATAAGGTATCTGTTTTTTTATTGTTTTTTTGTGTGTAGATTAATGAGGAACACATTTAATTTAATCCATTTTAGAATAAGGCTGTATCTTAACAAAATGTTGAAAAAGTCAAGGGGTCTGAATACTTTCCAAACAAACTGTTCTTGCATTTCTGTAGCTTCCAAACACTTTTTTACAATGGTGGAGTACAAAATTGGCTGCGCAGTGGCTTAAAAACATCACCCCGTCAGTCATCTAGGGTATAGATACAGTACCAGTCAAATGTTTGGACACACGTACTCGTTTAAGGGTTTTCCTTTATTTTTAACTATTTTCTACATGGTAGAATAATAGTGAAGACATCAAAACTATGAAATAACACACATGCAATCATGTAGTAAACAAAACAGTGTTACACAAATCAACATATATTTTATATATTTGAGATTCTTCAAAGTAGCCACCCTTTGCCTTGATGACAGCTTTGCACACTCTTGGTACTCTCAACCAGCTTCACCTGGAATGCTTTTCAAACAGTATTGAAGGAGTTCATACATATGCTGAGTACTTGTTGGCTGCTTTTCCTTTACTCTGCGGTCCAACTCATGCCAAACCATCTCAATTGGGTTGAAATCGAGTGATTGAGGAGGCCAGGTCATCTGATGCAGCACTCCATCACTCTCCTTCTTGGTCAAATAGCCCTTACTCAGCCTGGAGGTGTGTTGGGTCATTGTCCTGTTGAAAAACAAATGACAGTCCCACTAAGCGCAAGCCAGATGGGATGGCGTATCGCTGCAGAATGCTGTGGTAGCCATGCTGGTTAAGTGTGCCTGGAATTCTAAATAAATCACCAAGTGTCACCAGCAAAGCACCCCCACACCATTACACCTCCATGCTTCACAGTGGGAACCACACATGCAGAGATCATCCATTCCACTTACCCTGCGTCTCACAACGACACGGCAGTTGGAACCAAAAATCTCAAATTTGGACTCATCAGACCAAAAGACAGATTTCCACCGGTCTAATCTCCAATGCTCGTGTTTCTTGGCCCAAGCAAGTCTCTTCTTATTATTTTCTTATTGGTGTACTTTAGTAGTGGTTTCTTTGCAGCAATTCGACCATGAAGGCCTGATTCACGCAGTCTCCTCTGAACAGTTGGTGTTGAGATGTGTCTGTTACTTGAACTCTGTGAAGCATTTAACTCTAATGAACTCATCCTCTGCAGCAGAGGTAACTCTGGGTCTTCCTTTCCTGTGGCGGTCCTCATGAGAGCCAGTTTCATCATAGCGCTTGGATGGTTTTTGTGACTTGAATCTCAAATATAAAATATATTCTGATTTATTTAACACTTTTTTGGTTACTACATGATTCCATATGTGTTCTTTCATAGTTTTGACGTCTTCAATATTATTCTACAATGATTAGGTGTGTCCAAACTTGACTGGTACTGTACATCATTGACTCCAACACACGCAGGTCTTTTATAACGGCCCGGCATCACCTTCCATTTGAGCAAATAAACACCAGGTGGGCCATGTCTTATATCCCTCAGACGTGTACATTTTGATAAAACAGTCAATTTATCAGTTGGATCACATACATCTACACAAACTAAACATGTTAACAATATTTGTTTCATCTGAAAATCCCCAGATTAGGAGGCAGAATCAGGTCAGCCCTGTATTGTCCAATGAGGTTGCAGAGTGGAACTGCTGGCTGAACTTAGACAAAATCTCTGTAATATCACTTTAATTTAACCTCTCGAGATGAGAAAACATGTTTGTTATGAAGTTGAAGACGTGCTCTTTAAACAATGTTAAAATTAGGTGAAATAATTATTTCTGACAAAAATACACTACCCAAAAGGCACTATTTGTAGAATGGTATTATAAAAAATTACAAGTAATTACAAGTAGGCTATACATGCACACATTTAGCACTGCATCAAATGTAAGCCTACCTGTTAAAATCAATATGTGTGCATTTTATAGGCCTTGCCTCCTTTCCGGAATTTCCTGCTGCATTCTCCTGTTTATCCTCAGTCATTTGCTGGCTTACCCATCTGTCCACTACAGGGGTTCTGCCTTTTTCAGGTACCACAAATGTGCAGCCAGGGTGGCAACTCAACCACTTTCTCCTACTCTGTGCTTTTGCTGCCACCACCACTCACGCCAAACAACTTACACCATCCACCCTTCCAACAATCATCTGATGACAAGAAGCCAAACTTCTGACTTGGGATGTATTGATGTGTTTGACTAATGGTATCTCGTCCAGTTATTGTTGGGCCGTAACACAGATTGATAAGACCAAATGCTAATTTTCTTTGTGTGACTGCAGGATTACACCCTGAACTGCCCAGCAAATAGTGTACAAAGAAAGTGTGTAGGGGAATATCAATTAAATTCTCATTTATATTAGTCCTCAGAATTGAGAAGATGTTATTGCTTGGTACTACAGGTATCTGCCAAAATTATGGAAACACTCGAGTAAGTGAAGAACACAAAATATATTGAAAGCAGCTGTGGTTCCTGAGTTAATTAAGCAATTAACATCCCATCATGCTTAGGATCACGTATAAAAATGCTGGGCAGGCCATTATTCTGTCTACCATGGCTAGGCCCCCATAGGATGAAAATGCCCCCCTCTCCACAGGGCACGAGCGGTTTGATGCCATGGCCATCTCAGTCACCAGATCTCAACCCAATTGAACACTTATGGGAGATTCTGCAGCGGCACCTGAGACAGCATTTTCTACCACCATCAACAAAACACCAAATGATGGAATTTCTCATGGAAGAATGGTGTCACATCCTTCCAACAGAGTTCCAGACACTTGTAGAATCTATGCCAAGGTGCATTGAAGCTGTTCTGGCTCGTGGTGGCCCAACGCCCTATTAAGACACCTTATGTTGGTGTTTTATTTTATATGGGCAGTTACATGTACAATATAATGAGAAAGATAATATTGTATAATTGTTTTCTCATACCACACATGGCTTGGGTCTTCTTGGCAGACTCCAGCTTGTCTGTCAGTCTGCGGATGTCCTCGTGGGCCATGGAGAGCCTCCGAGATGCCTCCTCCAGATCCCTCTCCAGCCGCTGGCGCTCGGAGCGCTCCTGGGATACGTCCTCATTGTGGACCTGAGACAGAGGGAGAGCAAAGACAACGGAGTCAAGGTATCACGTCTCTGTTAGAGCTTTAAACAAATGCATGTGGTAAAAATGATGGATAAAATGTTTATAGATATTTGCATCTGAAAGAGTACATAAATGTACTGAAGCTGAAACTCAACTAAACACCACATATTGACACTTGGTTTCTCTTGGTAATAATTACGTTTACAGAGCTTCATATAAAGTGCACAATTTCCACCAGACCCATAACTCTCCATGCCCATGCCATTCAAAATGCCAGTCTTAAAAGGAAAATGATTTAAACAGATAGTGAGGCTCCGGGGTTAGCAATGTGAGCAGTTTCGTGGACACCTTGCCAGTGCGGCTCTGAAATAGGACTTGAAAGGCAAGAACCACAGAAAAGTTGACCCATGCAGTCTTGCCTCAAGTTATTACAGCATCATGGTTAGTTGGATGTGGCAGATAAGATGGGGACCTACAGGTGCACCATTGTGTGTGCTCTGTGAGGACTTGCGTAGGCCAAACAGCTTCTTCCAAGGCCTCTGAGCTGGAGACTGCTGCTCCTTGGGAAGAAAGACCACGGGGCAGAAGGATTGACAAGAGACCCTATGAGGGTATCCCCACTGTCCAGGATTAATGCCAGCTGCGTCAAAGCGTTATCAACTTAAACGCTTAATCAGCATTTCCCAAACTCGGTCCTCAGGACCCCAAGTGGGATTTTTGCCCTAACACTACATGGCTGATTCAAATGACCAAAGATTGATGATTAGTTGATTATTTGAATTGGCTGTGTGGTGTTAGGGCAAAAACCAAAACGTGTACCCCTTGGGGTCCAGAGGACAGAGTTTGGGAAACTTTTTTTTTGGTATTAAATATCAATCTGCAGGTTCAACAATAAAGAAAGTGACACCCAGAAATGTAACCATTTAAACTGACCATCCATGATATCAAAATTATGGTTTTAACCATGTTTTTAGGCTATACAGTGTTTGCTTATAATCAAATTGTTTACAAACTAAGGAGTTTCATGGGGTACGACAATTGAACTAAACTCATGAGGCATGTATAACTTTTATCATTCAATAATCAATGGGTATATATAATGAATTTAAGTCCAAAAATTGATGTAGCAATTGCAGATTGGTCCTTCAAAGTCAGACTTCACCTCCTTTTCTCTATTCTTTCACAACCTGAGAGAGATGCTGACTTGTCTAAAGCAAGAGTTGGTTTTCCACCCAGATATCTACAGTTACCACTCTTTACCTGGCTCATGCTTTCTTTGGTACGCTGCATGGTCTCCCTCTGCTGTCTTAACTCTTCCTCCAGAGTGTGGCGAATATGATCCAGCTCGTCCTGTGAAACACAGCAACCCCACACCCCAGGACAGTCACATACATGTAAAACTCCACTCCGTGACTTGGACACTTTATTGACTGCATTTCGAAAACAGCTTTCCTTATATCCTTCATTGTGTAACACAACGAGGTAGAAAATAACCAATAAAAACATAGTCTGTTACCTGCAGGTGGACCTCCCTGAGGTTGCCTGTGAGGTTCTGCGTGTCCAGCCTCCTCTCTGCAGCCTCCAGTCTCTCCAACAGCGTGGCCCTCTCCACCAGCAGGTAGGCCACCTGCTCACTGGTGCTACTGAGGCCAATTTCACCCAAGTCCTCCTGGGCCAGCATCTCCACCACCTCCTTCCTCTGGGAATCTGTCAGACGGTGGAAAGGAGAGCAATTGGGTCAATGCAGTATCTTGCCCAATCCCAAACGGATATTAATCCCAACTGCCCAGGTATTTGTGGAGATAAAAATAAACAAGATTCTGTGTCTACACTGTTGTTCAGCCAGTTTTTTTTACAGAGTGTGCTAAGTGACAACAGTGCGTGCCAGTGAAGACATCTTCCATTGGTCTTGCCTAAATACCTTGCTGGAGCCTAATCTGCTGGAGGTCTGCATGGAGCTGCTCGTTGTCCTGCTCATACTCGGCTGTCAGAGACTCACGCTCCTCCAGCAGGCCACGGATGTGCTCCACATAGTTCTCCACCTGAGACAGACCGATAGCCATCCATGAATGACATTGGACCATGGATGAGGCTACCCCCCATTAGGGATGGTATTGAGAACCGGACCAGTACTTTCCTAGTACCAGTATTAAACTGGACAGAGCTGACTGAATCCAATTGGAATTTTTGTGCCTGTTTTCAGTTCTAAACACTGTTACCATGAGTTAAATGAAAAATAAATGTAGAATGCAATATGTGGACTGAATACAGTAGGTCATAGTTTTAATTTAAAACAAGATAGCTGTGGGCAAGACTATTCACCAGAGGTTCACCACAAATGTTATATGAATGCCTCATTAACCATTCTTTAGAACTAGGCATCAGATAACAGATCCTAGCCTACCATCTGTGGTGACTGATGTGTTATTATGTGCATTACATCTTAGGCAACTGTTCCAGAACCAATTGTGTAATTTACTTCAAAACGGTTAGCGGGATAACTGTGGTGGGAATTGCTGATCCCAAGTCAGTTCATAGTAATTCGAGTGTGGTGTCTGCTGAGCTCCGTGCCTCACCTCTTTCATCTCGGTGGCCTGCTGTGTGCGCAGTGTGTGCAGCTCCTGGGTAGCTGTGCGCAGGTCTCCCTCACAATGCAGGAGCTGACGCCACAGGTGCCGCTGACACTCCTCCGCACTTGCCGAGGGAGCCAGGCCGCCCTCCTGCAGACGCAGTGCAATCTGATCCAGCTCCGACGGGACCTGAGCGCCACAACAAAACACAAACAAAATGACACATCATGGTTATTTCCTTTTTATAGGTGATGCCATGTCGTACAATTTGGAGTGATTGAATGATTTAATGGCAAAGCAGTCATTTAACTGTAATGTGATCTCCTTTGTGACACATGGGAAGACGCGCAAAGAGACTCCTGCCAATGCTAAACACTGCCTAACATAGAATTCAATACTGTAATTTGCAAGCCCCGTAACCTGAGACGGCTCATCATTCAACGATGAGACTACAAGGCTAAGACATTGTTCAACATGCTAGTAGGCAGAATTGCTTAACAAACTTCCACAGAGCATCAGGTCTCATCCACCCCCACCTGTTGTTGTGATCTAACAGAAAATATTACTGCCAAGTCAAAATTGTTCTGTTAGGCTAGTTGTGAGTTCACAATGACTAAATTGCAATGGAACTGAACTGTCAATTGAACTGTCAGTTGCTATCACATAGGGCCCTATCTCTAGAGTACCCAAGAGGGCATACAGCCAGCCCTAGGGTTGAGGTATGGACCTCAGCTGGACAATGTGAACTACAATCCCGACACTGTTTTAACATTTAGAAACGCTAATAAAACTTGTTTGTGATTCGGTTTTGGAAACCTTTGGAACTTAACTTTCATATCACAGAAATTATTTTATAAAAACATACTGTTCGTTTTTTTTTTATAGAATCCCACAGAGGTGTTTTGCATTGCACATTTACCTAAACTAAAAGGACACTTCTTGAGTTAATGGCAACTCGGGAGGGAACAACAACAAAAACGTTGGCTCGTGTAGCTGTATTAAACAAAAAACCTTAGGGGAAATCTGTAAAAACAGCTAAGAGTGAGTATCTTTTGTATTTATAAAGTTATTTTTGGATGATAATTAAGTTGTGTTCAATCTAGGTTTGCAAAAGAATATCGCAATCAAGGATTCATGTTTCTAGATAGAGCATTTCACACTTGAATCCCTTCAGCTAATCAAAAGGAATGTGGAATTAGAGTCATGATAAGGGCAAATAGGGCCCTGGGCTAGACTAAGAACTAGCTACTGAAGTTTAGCAACTAAAACATTTGCATTGCATGACATGCAGTTTTAAAATTAACATCTTATCAAGCTGGCTGACTTCATACATATGCCTATCTCGTTTAAATAAGCAAATTCAGGGTTGAGTTTACCTCATCATGATCCATGTCCATACACTAGCTAGATCCAAGGGAGTTGCATCTGCAAGTGATGAACTGTTTCCTTCAGTAAAAAGTTACCAAGTAGCGGGCTACATGGTATACTGTTGAACAGATTGTGGTTTGAAAGGCATGACAAGGATGGTTGCAAGCCAGTGAAATCCATAGACAGCAGTTTAGAACTTCCATCCCAAGTCAATCACCTGAAAAAGATGACAGGGCAACTATAAACAGAGCAAGGAATGAACGAATACAGCTAAGCAAGGCTTAGTCGAGACGATTATAGTTAGCTAACGTTAGCCCCGTAAAAACATGTATTGAGGAGCTGTCATGATGGTCCAGCAGCAGCTACTACGTTAGTTTCTCTCGAGAAACCCAAGGTGGCATTCTACTGCCGTTATTCCTCGACTCGAGTTAACTAGCTAGCGTCTATGAATAGTCTAACGTTACTGACGTTAGCTACTACAGAGAACGAAACTCTGAAGCGTGCACTAATATCGGTCTGACTGATAACATTTCAGGGTGCAATGTCTCACAAGTAGGCAGACAACCTTAGTTAACTATCTAGCTATAAAATAGAGGCAGTGCAACGTTAGCCAGATGGAGTTTAATGAAATTCCTAATCCTGCCCAAAATGTCTGACAACGCCAGAGAGAAAAGACTTGCTAACGTTAGCAATCACAGAGAGTTAGCGCTTGCTAACGTCAGGAAAACGAATGATCGCTGACTGCATGCATGCCAAAAAAAGTTATTAATTAATAGTTGTACACACAACTGAGCGACTTCAAATCTTGGACGCCTGGCTCGATCAAACGTATTGCACCGCCACGTCCAGCACCAGGCAATACATACATACCTACCTACCTACCTACCTACCAACCAACCTAGTTAGCTAGCTAGCGCCGAAGCTCAGGTGCAGCAGACACTCACTGGTGTATCCAGTAGTCAGCAGGGGTGGACAAGTTTGGTCGCTTCTACAAGCACCTAGGCAACGGAATATACCATTCCGGTGATACGGGGGATACATGGGAAAATCTATCTATTGTATGATGGGGAGAAATATGTGGCTTTTATCATTTTATACAAAACAGGAAATGGTAACAATAAAACTATGTACAAAAAAAAACAACGTTCTATACATTTAGTGGTTCTGTATCTGTATAAACCTGAAAACACCAACACGTGGAATAGCAGGGCCAGAATGCACCCACATTTATTTCGGTCAGTACAGTAAATTCCTTTGAAAATGAATGCCTTATAACTGTATTTAGCCTTCTGTATGTCATTTAATTGAATTGCTTTGTGGTGTGATTTGCATTTCTATTTCATTGTTGCCAGTCAACTTTGTAACTCACCACACGCCCATGCAAATTAACATAATGGTTTGTGTACTGTACAGCCGCATTTAGGCCTAGCACACTCCCACTCTAAAATGGCTTTTTTTACATTTTCTTTTTTCTTATATATCTTTCTTTGGGAGTTAAAGATGTGGTGAGCATAAGTAGTGCACTATGATCATATAGACAGACACCAGATGTGGTTTTAACTCAAAGTGAAAGGTTACAGTAGACAACTTTTCATGTGGTTTGCTGTTCTACCGCTCAAGGGTGGGTCTGGTTTGAGTATTTTTTAGATGGTGATTTTGGACTGAAGGGAGTCAGCAGAGCAAAGGGAGCTCTGTTCAACTAAAAGGAAATGGGCGTTTAGGGTTCCTTAAAAAAAAACTCTTCAGCATTCCTCCTCCTTTCCTCCTCATGGAAACCTTGGAAATGGAGTGATTGAAAAAAAATAAAGGGGGAGTGGCAAGAGAGGAAAGGAGAGGACCACCAGAGGGGAAACTTTTACAGAGAGGCTGATTCAGAGGAGCGTGAAATACACAAACTAAGGTGCGTAGAGATTCTTCAATGATAATTCTGAATTTCTGGAGTACATTCACCAGAGAGGTTTGTTATATAAATGTTTTATAGGCCTACTTGTCAGATTCCGATTCAAGAAAAACACGTTCTTAGATCACCAGACTGAAGTAATCAGAGCATAACGCATGGAATTGAGAAAGCTTGTGACTTTAACCATTTTCTATTAATGTTTTGAATTCCATGCTAATTCTCATTCAACTCAACCATTGCGTCACATCTTAGACCTTCATTCAGTTGTCAGATGGAATTTGTTTCATTTAATAGTATAATTTGACAATCACGATATACCCACCCCAAATTGGGCCCCTCCTAAAGATAGAGATCTATACAGACGTGTTCATCCTTCTACCCTTTTTGCTGGGCTAATTCATCATGTCCCCTGTGGGTAAAATTAATGTCCCCTGGTAAAATTATATTTTTATGTTTATGACTAGCATACTACTACAGAACTACTATGTTCAATGTTTGTAGTGTTGTTGTAATAATATGAGTATGATCTATTAACCTGGATTTGCTCGTTACAAGTTTAAATGTTATAAAGCTAATGTTAAAACCATTTGTTAGCCCAGTCGAAAACGGTTTTGTCCTCCAAATTATGAAGCACTTATTCCCCTTTTCCATCATAGCAGAAGTTTGAGGTCACTTCAGTAAACAACTTGTCACAATTTCTATTTTAACCAGCCCCGCCCTCTCATTTAAGTACATGTTTATTACAGTGACACAGACCAGTCAAAGAGCAGTTTTAGAAATAGTTAAATAGCTCTCTGTTTTGTGGCCTTATGTAAAAGAGTATCCTGTATTTTCACAGCTCAGACTTTCCATTTGCGTTTGTGGTGACATTTATTCGAGCTCAGAAGCACACAGTGGTGGAAAAAGTACAAAATTGTTGAGTTGAGTAAAAGCAAAGATACCTTAATAGAAAATGACTCAAGTAAAAGTCACCCCAGTAAAATACTACTTGAGTAAAAGTCTAAAGGTAACTTGTTTTAAATGTACTTAAGTACAGTAGTTGAAAACATTCTAAATTGTGATACCTGAGTAAAAGTAAAAGTAAATGCCTAACATTAAATTCATTATGTTAAGCAAACCAGACTGCACAATTTTCTTGTTTTTATTATTTACAGACAGACAGGGGCACCTTTCAATACTCAGACATAATTTACAAACGCAGTATTTGTATTTAGTGAGTCCACCAGATCAGAGGCAGTAGGGATGACAACATGTTATATTGAAAGGTGTGTGAATTGGACCATATTGCTGTCCTGCCTGAGCATTTGAAATGTAATGAGTACTCTTGGTGTCAGAGAAAATATATCAGATTAAAAAGTGGGCAATATTTTTTAGGAATGTAGTAGAGTAAAAGTAAAAGGGGGGGGTTACTTAAACACGTTACACCCCTGAAAGCATAGTAAACCTATGTTATGAAGGGGGTGGGGTGGGGGTGGGGCAGTCATGTGAACCTGATGAAAGACATACATTTGCAAATATTACTTTATATTTAAAAAATGTTTTTAACGTTTTTTAATTTAACCTTCATTTAACTAGTCAAGTCAGTTAAGAACATATTCTAGACCACATGTTTCTTTTTGCCATAATCAAAATATTGTTTTGGCTGCCCTCAAACCAATAAAAACACCAACCAAGCCAAAACTGAAACAATAAATGTTGCCTATTACTTGTAAACCATCTGTGATTTCAGCCACATTTCAATCTCCATTTTCTGACAGGGACCCTGTTCAGATGGCGTACTTGCTGATGTTTGTGACCCTGCTGCATCTAATCACCTTGGCCATGCTCTTCATTGCCACCATGGAGAAGGTGAGAGCTCTACTTCACCAATATATCTTTTCATTATTGTTAGTTAAGATGTAAATGTGTGATAAAAGTAGTTCAGCCTTTCTTAACAATAGGTGTTTACCATACAACACATTTACTTACTTACTGCCTCTCTTTCCCTCTTAGTCCTGGTGGGTATGGGATGGGATGGAGAACTCAGATCTCTGGTATAACTGTAGATTTGACAATGACACTGGAACCTGGTTGTGTGCCTCCTCCAAGGAGACTGGTAAACATATTTTTTACCCCATGAAATAATTGAAATCTTCCCTTCCCTGACAGTTTGAGGTGCATATTGATACATCGTTCCTTGTTCTTCCTCAGAGTGGCTCCAATCAGTCCAGGTGTTGATGGTGCTGTCTGTGGTCTTCTCTTCGGTTTCCTTTCTGGTTTTCCTTGGGCAGCTCTTCACAATGTCCAAAGGGGGGCTATTCTACTTCACCGGGTTATGTCAAGTCTTTGCAGGTAATGAAGTGAAAGAATGTACCATCTCTATCTGCTACTAGGACTGTTGTAGTTGATTTTAAAAAGCGCATGGTCCTAACCACCAGTGCTAGATAATGTTTACAAACATTCACACGTGCTGTGAAAGACCAACGAGCTCCCCTTATGGTGAAATACTGCAGTCTCCTTCAAATCCTTTCAGCCTACCTCTGAAAGTTTTTTTCAGTGCTGTGTTACGGTTGTTTTAATATAGCAATTTGATGAAAGTCTAGTATAGGATTATTTCAACACTAGAGTAGAGTGTCAGTTGTTACAGCCCAAGTCAACCGCTTTGCAATAACCAGAAGACGAACCATTAGCTTGTTCATGAGTACATGCCACGTTAGACCTACGACAACATCAATAACAAATGCCTCTTCAGCAAAGCCCTCTTCAGTATGGAATCAATCAAATGCTTAACTTCCCCCTTAATTCCTTAATTTCATTCTTTCTTTCCTTTATTTTAGACTTTTCTTGACACTATAAAATAAACAGTGAGCCTAAATTGTGCATGGCGTTTCGTTGCCATGCGTGCTGACATCCAGTATATAATTTTAGTGTTGCGATTTAGTGACTTTTTCATCCGAATTATCGTTTTCAGCTGGAAGCAAACTCGTACTGATGATTTATGCGAACTTGGAATAGACGCATCGTCGCGGGAAGATGTTTTGGGCTGGGGGTGCTGTAATGTATGTATTTATTTATCAGGGGGTTCTGAACCACCCTCAGCACCCCTACTTCCTGTGGCTATGAATAGGCAAATGTCTTTATGCTGGTTCAGTCACCGATTGACAGCTCATCAGAACAGTCCATACTCAGGCTCTGTATACCTGATGGGAGGCGCCAATTCAGCACTCTGATTGGTGTGGGCACATACTCACACCTGATGCTCCTTTTCGTTGATTATGGGGAGGTAATGCACACAGAATAATTAACTCCAAAACAGGCAGGGACAACAACACAGTATACAGTAGAGTTATCTTGATGTGACTAATTTAAGAGGGTTACAGGAAAGAATAGAATAGATGCTTTATTGTCTATTGTTCAACGGAAATGTTTCATTTTGCTGTCACAGTACACCCAGTGCTTGACTTGGGCAGGATCTCACTGGAGCTGAGTACTGGCACCTCAACTTTTCTAGTGCTTGAGCTCCTGTGCTTCTTACAGAATATTAGCTACAAACTGTTGTGGAGCTCCTGCACCTAGATATAAACAGTAACTCCACCCAAAATGAGTAGCGGCACCTATTTCAGTCCAAAGTAAGCAGTGAGTACACCCCTAATTTAGCTCTGGCTTTTGATTCTCTTAGGTCTCACTGCATTTGCGGCTGCTCTCATCTACACGTTGCACAACCAAGAGATCCTCCAGGACTCACGAAAGCTGACCGAAGGACATTTTGGCTACTGTTTTATACTGGCCTGGGTGTGTGTGCCGCTGCTACTCATCAGTGGAGTCATGTACATCCACCTACGTAAGAAAGAGTGACCATGGAAGAGAGGTGAATACTGAGCACAAACAGATAAGCATAGTTGTTGACATTGAGCTATAATAATATCAGAGGTGATGGAGCTCAATCACATGAGTACAGATCTGTCTCTGTTACATTGTTGGTATTTAGAAGCAGCTATTTCTGGTCAATCCAAATATTGATTGGATCTTGGATAAAAGCGAATCTGGTGAAGCTTTTAAATATAGCATGTTTAGTAGCCTATAGAGCATCGTTATACAGTGCTACAGGCAATTATATATATTTTTCCTATTTCCAAAATATCTATGTCTGAAAAAGTCTGAAAGCTCCAAGTCAGTATTTATTGTAAATCTGGGTGACTTATGAAGCCAATGATGACAACTGCCAAAGAAGTGTTGCTGATATATTGCAGAATCAAGCTTGTTTTGATTTGAAATGTATGTATATGAATAGGGAAATATATTTTTGTACTTGCAATATGTAGTCCTATCAGCTAGAGCTGCTCTAACTTTCCTAAATAAAACACATAGAATATGCGTTGAAGTTGTTTCTTATTATATTCTCTTTTATTTATTTGATTGAAATGCTCTTATTTTCAGTTTGCAGGACAAAACACGCCACGTACATCTTTTATATTCAATTCAGTAACAATTGCCAGTAGTGATCATATCCTGTTGTTTTTTTCCCCCTGAAATTATCTATCCACACATGAAGATAGCAGCAAGGTCACTATAGGTAAAGTTGTCTTCCTGGGCCTAGGATAACAGATAACACTACACAATTCAACTCAATGGACTAATGTCAGGAAAGGATCAAAGACAGAGTTGAATCATTAGTGTGCATGCAAGTCCACTCTAGATACTTGACATTCAATGTGCCAAAGGGGCATAAGGGATGCAGATTGGATATAGAGTTACAATAAAGACTTGATTTGATGTGGTGCCAGACATAGCATACATAAAAGATAAGTAGCTTTTTTTGTTTGTTAACATGTGCATGCTTTTCTCTTCTGCGAAAAACAACAGCTGATTCAAAGAGGGTGTGTCGGATTTCAAAATGCTTCCTCGATAGGGAGCCTCGGGATAAACGTGAGAATCCTCGGCCGAAGGAGGCTATCGAGGAGAGGGGTAAACTCCTCCGTTTGCTTATTAACGAATTGACACTCCTATTATGGCGACCGCTTATCGGTTTCCGGGTAGGAGAGGAGGACGGAGGAGTCGAGGAGAGGACAGACTTTTTTCCAATTGAGAATCTCTCGGAGAGAGAAAGGGAAAGAGGGGAAAGGGACAGGAGGGAGAAAAGATAGAGGAGTAGAGTGCTAATAGACACATAGACTGTTCTCTCCGCTACTACAAGGCAAGTGGTACCGATGCACCAAGTCTGGAACCAACAGGACCCTGAACATCTTCTACCCCACAGCATAAGACTGCTAAATAGTTAACCAAATAGCTACCCGGACTTTCTGCATTGACCGTTAAGCACTAACTTTTCTTCTCTATTTTCTTTCTCTCTGCATTGTTGGGAAGGGCCCGTAAAGTAAGCATTTCACTGTTAGTCCACATCTGTTGTTTACAAAGCATGTGACAAATAACATTTAATTTAATTGAATTGAATATGCAATTGGTCCACAGAGTAGATCTTCAATTAATGACTCAAATTTCAAACAAAACACTATTGTATTTCTATCACTTGTTTGAACATTTTCTGTTGACAACATCTTTGTCTACTGACACCCCTTCAAAGGTCTGAATACAGCTATCTACTGATCTTTCAACGCAAGCAAGCTGTCATACTTTGAACTGTTCAATGTACAAGCACTAAAACAATACATGGAAAACACTGGTTTCATAGTCTTTGGAACTTGTCTTGGAGTCATTGAAATCTAGGGGTAGACACAACAACAACAACAGTAACAGCAACATGTGTCTTTGTTGCCAGACTATGGCAGCCACCAGCAGTCCACCAGTGTGCTCCATCTGCCTGAAGATGTTCTCAGACCCAGTCACCACCACATGTGGACACAGCCTCCACTTGGCTTGTATCGGTGGATACTGGGGAAGTAGTGACCAGTACCGGTGTCCACTCTGTAATAAGAGATTCCAGAAAAGACATGAGGTTGAGGTTGTTGAGAAATCTAAAGCTACACATACTGCCCAATGTGAAGTGTTAACCTTGGCCCCAGCCACAGCTAGACATGGAGAAGAAGAGCCTGGCAGTGTTTTCACTGGATGGAATCTCATCACCCTGGTAACCCGTAACCACATATTCACTTGGAGCCTGACAAACCACTGGGGAGTGGGGAGAAAAGTTGGTATGTACTGTGTGTGGATGATGGACCCATGCATTAGTAAGGAACAAACCAATGAGACATCTCTTTGTAAATGTATTTTTGTTTCAGTTAAGAAAGGGCAGTCAGAAATGCATCAGATGATCCAGGAGATAATGGAGAAGGTTAAAGAGGTCAAATGCTCAGTGGAGCTCAGCAAGATGAGTCAAAATTGTCAAAACCAACAATGACTGCTATGTGTGACTTAGTTGACATGGAACCTACTACCACACTCTGTTCAAAGGCACTTAAATATGTTGTCTTGTCCATTCACCCTCTGAATGGCACACATACACAATCCATGTCTCAATTGTCTCAAGGCTTAAAAATCCTTCATTAACCCGTCTCCTCCCCTTCATCTAAACTGATTGAAGTGGATTTAACAAGTGACATCAATAAGGGATCATAGTATTCACCTGGATTCACCTGGTCAGTCTATGTCATGGAAAGATCAGGTGTCCTTAATGTTTTGTACACTCAGTGTACACATTTTCAGGAAAATGTGTCATAAAATGTATTATTTATCTCTCTGATCAAAAGTTAAATATGTTCATACAGAACAAACGTTTAAATACGCGGATCTGTTTGTATTTGTTGGATGCCTGTGTTTCTGTGCTATTCTCTTTTTTAAACAAGTAATACCATCAAAGGTCGTCTCCATAGCAACCTGAAGCATTCAGGAAACAAATTGTAAAACATGTTCTTCTCACCGAACAATAGCAGACAGGGTAAAATTTTATTTCGTTTATCATGAGCTCAACAACGAGGAGTAAATCTCATGTTTCGGTACTGACGTCAGCGATAAATCCACTTGCAAACCCAAGAGGAGCGAAAAAGCTTTGTGAGCTTTGTCAAAACCTTGCGTACCTGCAATGCACCAAATGTCGAGTAACTTTCTACTGGTAAGTTTATGAAGTAACGTTAGTAGTCGACATAGCTAGCTAGCAAAGATAGTACTTAAATAAGCATAAATAATTATTGCCATTGTTTAAATATGGCTCCACTTTTTTTGTTGTGTAACTAGTGGATTCCGGTAGTTAGCTACACAACAATAACAACAACTTGCTAGTAAGTTGGAGTAGTTAAAAGCTTCTGACTTGTAAGTTTTATGAAAAATACATCTGACCAGTTTCAATACTAGGTGGCAGTGTTTAGCTACAAAACTATTACTAGATTGTCAGAGAACACTAAAAGCAGACTTGTGTTTGCCTCAGTCAAAATGTGGTACTGGAAACAGTTGGAAAGCAAGTTAGCTCTTCTGAAGCATATTTTTAAGAGAATAATGTCAAGTGAATTATGCCTAAGCCCTATCACGTGGTCTCTGAAAGAGTGCACCCTTATGTAATAGCAAGTCCTACTGAATTTCTAGTTTTATATGCTACATTTAAAAGCACAATCCTTAATTCGTTCTTCATCCAAACAGTAGCTCGCCACTTGGTTTGCTGTATTTGCTGAATTTGTCACTTTTGGGTGAGCTAAGCTTCTTACTAATACAATTCCTTCAGAAAGTATTCACACCCCTTGACTTTTTCCCCAAGAAATTGTGTTACAGCCTGAATTTAAAATTAATTAAATTGCGATTTTTTTGGGGGGGGTGTCACGTTGTTACACACAATATCCCATAATGTCAAAGTGGTATTATGTCTTCAGTTTTTATTATTATTATTTTTTTTTTTACAAATGAATACAAAATGAAAAGCTGAAATGTCTTGAGTCAATAAGGATGAAACCCCTTTGTTATGGCAGGAGTAAAAATGTGCTTAACAAGTCACGTAATAAGTTGCATGGACTCACTCTGCAAAAAAGGTGTTTAACATAATTTTTGAATGACCTCTACCTCATCTCTGTACCCCACACATACTGTAAGGTCCCTCAGTCGAGCAGTGAATTACAAAGACCATGGAGGTTTTCCAATGCCTCTCAAAGAAGGGCACCTATTGGTAGATAGGTAAAAAAAACAGACATTTGAATATCCCTTTGAGCGTGGTGAAGTTATTAATTAGTCTTTGGAAGGCATAGCAATACACCCAGTCATTACAAAGATACAGGCGTTCTTCCTAACTCAGTTGGCAGAGAGGTAGGAAAATGCTCAGGGATTTCACCGTGAGACCAATGGTGAATTTAAAATAGTTACAGAGTTTGTCTGTGATAGGAGAAAACTGAGGATGGATCAACAACCTTGTAGTTACTCCACAACACTAACCTAATTGACAGAGGGAAAATAAGGAAGCCTGTACACAATACAAATATTCCAAAACATGTATCCTGTTTGCAATAAGGCACTAAAGTAAAACTTTAAAAAATGTGGCAAAGAAATTAAGTTTGTCTTGAATACAAAGCTCTATGTTTGGGACAGGTGTGACCTGGGTGTCCTTACTCTCTGTGGTCACTAATGACCCCATGGCATTTATTGTAAGAGTAGTGGTGTTAACCCCAGTGTCTTGGCTAAATTCCCAATCTTGTACTCATACTATCATGGCCACCTAATCATCCCCAGGTTCCAATTGGCTCATTCCTCTCCCCTGTAACTATTCCCCAGGTCGTTGCTGTAAATTTGAATTTGTTCTAAGCAACTTACCTGGTAAAATAAGGGTTAAATAAATCTAATCAAATCCCCAGTGACCGGGTTAGGTTTTGACTTAAATCTACTTCACAATCTGTGGCAAGACTTGAAAATGGTTATGTAGAAATTATCAAGTATCAATTTGAATGTACAATCCAGGTGTGCAAAGCTCTTAAAAACATACCCAGAAAGACAGCTGTAATTGCTGCCAAATGTTATTCTAACATGTATTGACTCAGGGGTGTGAATACTTATATAAATGCGATATTTCATTTTCAATACATTTCTAAAAACATGTTTTCTCTTTGTCATTATGGGGTATTGTGTGTAGATGCGTGAGACACTTGTTTTGTATTAAAAAAAATATTCAGGCTGTAACACAACAAAATGTGCAATAAGTCAAGGAGTATGAATACTTTCTGAAAGCACTGTACATAATATGGCCTAGTGCTTGGTGACAGCCTTCCACTAGGCCTAAGCTTTAAGGGATGAGACACTAAATCCATTCCCTCTGAGGGAGCTTAAAAGTGTGTTATATCCCTGGCTCTATTCCCCCTGCTGCATCTCTTCTTTTAAAATGCATTTCTCTCATCCTGCAAGTATTCTCCAAAACAAGAGAAAAACTAGCCTACTTCTGGGGCCAGCTGTCTGCCTACGTCCCGATTTAATACACGTCTCCGTGCCAAGGGTCTGCATAAACACTGCCATGCTGCGGAGCAACAGCTACAATCCCAACTAGCCAAATACACCATACATTATGGTCTACAGACTCAGAGTTAGGGACCTTCAATGAATGAGAAAGTACAGGTCTGTGTCCTTAGGATCCCCTTGACTCTTGTGTGAGTGCATAGTAAGTGCATGCACATTTCAGCCCTTGTGAGCCAGCCCATATGCTGTGTTATTGCCATGACGTGACTGAAACTCCAGACCAGTAAAAACACATTGGAATGTTCAAGCACCGCAGAAAGAAAACATGAGGAAACTCAGACAGTTCCAACGCATTGGGAAAATAGCAAGATGCATGAAATTATAAACCTGTTATTTAATGGCATACAATTTAGGATACCTTTAGGGGAATTGAAAGATGTTGCACATGGATTCAAATCATAGCTTAGGCCTATGCCTTCTTATTAAACTGTTAGAGAAGGCAATGTGACTTATGCAGGCAGACTGATGTCTCATCTCGTCTAGTGTCGCTTAAAATGTTTCTGTAGACAGATCTACGCATGACATGCCAATGCATACAGGTACAGGTATAATGTCTTCAAAACAAAGTTCCGGAAAACAAGAAATGCCATTTGGTGAAAGTAAGTACTGTGAGAAACCACATTGCTCACATCCAGTCCTGTGTGATTCGCACAGCAGGGTCAGCTAGGACAAAGGGAAGGGAGCCCATTTTGGAGATTGGAATGCAGCCCATGTCTCTTTTTTCTTTTTTTCAGTGACACGGAACACCAGCAGGCTGACTGGGTAGGAATCCATGAGAAGATCTGCCAGCTGCTCATCCCCATCCGCACCGCAATGCCCTTCCACAGCCTGCAGGCGGACAGAGACCACCACCGCGCCCAGATACTGCACAGACAAGTGAGGATCAGACACTCACCAGGGTCTCATTCATTAGGGCACACCAAAGTGAAACGTTTTTGTTTTGTTTTTAAGGGAAACAAAAACCATCGATTCTTATGGACGAGTCCAGTTAGGGAGGCTCTTTCAGTCCTTTTCTACTGTTTGTTGTCTAATGAATATGAACCTGAATAGAGATAGCTGAACCCCAAATCAATGTTTTGTCAGACATTTGCATAGCTAAAGAGTAATTTGAGGACAAGAGGATTTCATGCCATCTGTTAATTAAGAGCCTATACAACATTTTAGAAATCTGTAGCCCTCAATTGCAAATTACGTCTGTAGAAATGTCCGATAACATTGATTTTGTGCGGAAACAACCTACGGAAAAGCATGCCCTGTACTGTAACTGTCGTGTCTTTGCCTGGTGTAACCCCTGTTTAGGAGGAGCTGATTGAGATCTCCAGGGCTGTGGCTCAGAAGAAGCTGTTCGAGGGGAAGTATCAGGAGTCACTGCCTGCCGCCCAGCTCTCCCTGCGCTGTGCTATGGATGTCTACGGCCCCAGTGCTGTCCAGCTGGTCCCTGCATACCTCCTGCTGGCGGAGGCAAACGTGGGTGAGTCACAAGATGGAGGAAACTCCCCATGAGCTGGCAGTTTTACCAAAGAACCACAGGAAGGCAGAGACCAAATCGATTCAAATGCAGCTATGAGATACTATTCTATTTACAATATTAATGCAATGGTAGTAGTGGATACATTATATTTTAGAGAACCTGCACTGTGTCTTCAGTCCATTTTCAGCATTGTGTTGAACTCAAATCATTGCTGATCTGTGTCGAACTCTATGTGGAAACACTGTGATCCATTCCTTTCGGGCCAAATCTTACTTGGGACCCGTGCTATTTCATTTCGCTGCACTCGCAATAACACCCGCAATAATATCTGCTAAACACGTGTATGTGACAATAGAATTTGATTTGATTTGAATTCCCTCTCAAATCTCCCATTTCCACTAAAGTCAGAGATACGCACATGGATCTAAAGCTAGTGTTCAGCGTTCACAGTCAATAGTCCTGCCCTGTAGATTCATGATTTAGATGTTGAGACCCTTACCTCTGATCTGTAGGCCCATAGTTCTGTGCTGTTTAAGTTTAGTTTTGACCTGGATGTGACCCTTGACCCTGCTACTCTGACCTGTAGAGTGACCAATGCCACTGAACTGTAGACTGTTGTTGTGTTGCGAATGACCCATTCCTCTGCTCCCCTCCCCCCAGGTCTGGGCAGTCTGTCCCAGGCAGAGGGGTACCTGTCTCAGGCCGAGTGGACGGTGATGAAGACGCCCGAGTGTAGCCAGACCGTCCGCCACCAGCTGCACCGCAACCTGGGTCGCCTCTACACCGCCACGGAAAACCTGGAGGGAGCGCTATTGCACTTTGCCAACGACGTGAGTGTCAAAGCTTATCAGTGGTCAAATCTACCAGTGCTTCAAAACCACAGATTTACTATGGTAGTCAAACTATAGGGGGGCATTTCAATTGTGTAAAGTGGCTTCCTCTCTTTGTTTCTTTGGTGAAAAGATGGGATTTAGTGGGTCTACTTCGTATTTACTCATTTCAGGGTTAGAGAGTAACAGGTTACATGTAACATATTACAAAAAAAACGAACTGAAATCCGTTACATTACCAGCAAAAATATTGTAATCAGATTATAGATACTTTTGAAAAACTAGATGATTACTTGACACGTTTCTGTTTTATCAATGACACTCAAATCAGCATTGAAAAAAGGCACAAAAAGTTTAAGGTTCACTCCACCTGAGTGAACAAACTTAAACCACAAGTCAGAGACCACTATGATGACACACCAAGTGTGTTTGATGGATTGCGGGAAAAGAGCAGGAATAGACATTTATAGGCTACAGTTCAAGTATGACTTCCAATGGTGCAACTGCTGTCTGCATCCAAATATTATTCCGTTTTAAATAAACGTTTGGAGGTAAGGACGACAGCAGTGGTGTAGCCTACAGGCGATACTGATATCAGTTATTATTGATATCTACATCGCGCATTGATGTGAATCACACTGCTGGCAGAACTTAGCGATTTCCGCTAGATGGGCCAGCGGCAAAGCCAAAATTGGCTATGTAAAAATGTATAAAAACCAACATTTGCTTTTTAGTCTTAATTTAAGGTTAGGTTAGGCATTATTGTTAGCAGTGTGGTTAAAGCTAGGGGTAAGGTTAGGGTTCAGTTTAAAATCTGATTTTCTGACTTTGTGGCTGTGCCAGCTAGTAACCACTGTGCAGAGCTCCCTCCAGAACAAGGTCAATGTCGAAAAACTGAACCTGCACTTTTAAAGATCCAATGCAGCTGTTTTTATCTCAATATCAACGACTTTCTGGGTAACAATTAAGTACCTCACTGTAATTGTTATCAGTTAAAATTGTTAAAAAATATATATATATTTTGCTAGGACGGTCTGTGGCCTGAGTGGAGACGGGAAAACTGAAAGCTAGCCGTTATTGGCCGTCTTTATTATTGGTCTATTAACTAATTTAACACCTGGTGTAGTAACCAGGCAGGCCAGAAATCCATCGCACCAAAACAGGCTGACATTTCAGGTAGCCTTTTTAAATAGCTTTTACAACAAAGGGCATTATCATCATTTTCGCAATTTCACAGTATTATTTCAAACTCATAGTGTGGAAGTATATATAAAACACAGGAATATCTCATTTTTGACTGCACTGGACCTTTAAGGGGAAAGTCATCTAAATGTAACTGAAAGTAAACAGATTGAATTAGTGAGTTTGTGTAATCCAAAAGTTATGTTACAGATTACAATTTTGGACAGGTAACTAGTAACTGTAATGGATTACATTTAGAAAGTAACATACCCAATCCTAAAAATCTGAAAACACAATGATCGCAGTGCAGATTATAAGGAGTTTTACAGTATTGTTTTAAACCAATCAGGGCCTGTATTCACAAAGCGTCTCAGAGTAGAAGTGCTGGCTAACCTGATCCTAGATCAGCACTCCTACTCTGAGACGCTTGATACATATGCTCTTTTGCGTGTCCAAAATGTTAGCTCCGTGTTCACTGAAGGTTGCTATCCCCATGCCAAACATAAGTACCAGTGGAGAATCTCAGGAATTATGAATGCACTTTGACTACCTATTTAAATAGAGGTTTAATATACTGCAATATTCCAGATCTGAACCTGTTTCTTTGGTTTTCAGGTGTACTATGCCAGTGAGGAGTATGGCTTGGATAACATTGTCACTTGTGGTGGCTACTTTCTGATGGCCAATGTCTTTATCAAGCAAGAAAAGATGGATATTGCCAGTTCCTTATACACTGAGGTAAAATTTAAATACGTGCCTGACAGTAAAACTGAAGATAAAATACTGTGTTATCATGATTATATTACTGGTCTAGTAGCATTAAAACAGCAAATGCGTCCATGAAAACATAGTGTTTTGGTGTGTTAGTTTGCCTGACTACTTTTTTGTGTCTGACTTTACAGGTAGCAAGTACATGGCACTCTCACCTCACCAAACTTTTGGAGACGCATACTCCAGGATCCATGACGCTGGAGCACTCTTTTGGTGGGTACAGCTTCATATCAAATAGATACCGAGGACTGCTGAGAAATATGTATACATTCTTTGGTGGTGCGTATATGTGTAGTGCATCTACAACAGGTTTATGTATTGACAAATCATTCGAACCAAGACTAAATTAAAATGGAAACTTGATCAGATAATGGCTCCCGAGTGGTGCAGCGGTGTAAAGCACTGCATCTAAGTGCTAGAGGTGCCCTTGTTCGATTCCAGGCTGTATCACAACCGGCCGTGATTGAGAGTCCCATAGGGCGGCGCACAATTGGCCCAGTGTCGTCCGGTTTAGGGTTTGGCTGGGGTAGGCCGTCATTGTAAATAAGCATTTGTTCTTAACTGTCTTGCCTAGTTAAATTAAGGTAAATAAAAAATAAATGAAGATTATGACGCTGTTGAATTAGCATCAGCTCCTTCAGTCAAAGTCAATACCCAGAACCATTGTGAACAGATTGATGGTAGATGATAATAAATTGTTGACACACAGAGATAAATTAAATTGGTCTATTTAATTCTGTGGGCTCACTAACAGCCACATGCTGCAGCCAATCACACACTTAATAAACAACACCACTGCCAGCTCTAAGTGGCTTGATGACATCAGTAGGCATCATCATCTCCACCAGCCCAACAGCATTTGGCTTCATTCGTGGATCACTGAAAATAAGGTCAGTGGTGCTAAATTTAGCATCTTACCCTGACGTGCTATCCTAGAGCTAAACCCCAGCTTTAAATCGACAGTGCTGGGGGCTGACTAAGACCATTCATGACACATCTCTGGCTGTTGCAGCATCCGACACCGCCTCTCTGCTGCTGCCCTGCCCTAGTCACGATGCTAAGCTTGTTAGCGGCAATGCAATTCCCCAGGATTTTCAGGCGAGCCACCACTGCAGAGCATGAGCTTGCTGTTAGCTCACACAGGTCAGTTTCTGCTGGGATGTGTCTTCATCTCCTCTATTATGTGCGTTCTGGCACAGGATGGCAAATTATGCGCGCCCCAGGTTGGGTGCTACTGTTGGCTACATCTACTCATTGGTGGTGGATGAAGTAGGTTGACCCTGTCACGGCCACCCCAAACACATAAACAATGTAAAGCGCTTTGGGACCTGGTGACAAAAGTTATTATAAAACCAATCCATGAACATAAATGTGTGTGTTTGTGTGATTTCTAATGATCCCCATGCACATAAAGCCCCTGCCTAATGGGACAACCACATAGCAGGCTTAACTTGCCCAGCCATAAATTGTCCATCTTTCACTTAAACAATGGGAATGAACCAGGAAGATCCGTTTTAGGCTATGCCTACTGGAATTCCTAACAGTTTGGTTGTTGTCAGTGAAATATAAAGTCCCCCCCACCACCCCAAATCTTCCATTTACATACATGATTTGTGTGAGAGTCTATTGGAAATGAATTAGATTCTTCTATAGTCTGGCTAGGCATGACAGATAATGAAAAAGCAGGAAACCTATATTTCAGTTAGTATTCAGTGGTCACAGTCAATAATTCTGCCCTGAAGACTCATGAAGTTGAGACCCTTACCTCTGATCTGTAGGCCCATAGTTCTGTGCGGTTTAGGTTTAGTTTTGACCTGGAAGTGAATTCATTAGCATAAATGTGTGTGTGTGTGTTTTATATTGATCTCCATGCAGATGAAGCTCAGCAGGCGGAAGCGGACCAGATGCTAAGGGCCATGCTGAAGGTTCAGGAGAGTAGCCCCAAGCAGGCTACGGCCCAGAACACCCTAGTGGCCCACTCTCTGGCCATGCTGTGGTTCCTGGGAGGATCCCCAGACAAGGTGAGGTGTTATGATGACCAGTGATCTGGTGGTTACTGGTGACACCCTGACACATTTTCCTCCACCATGTGCTTCCCATGGAGCGCTGTCTAGAGACAGGATTAGTTTCTAATTGGTAAAGCTTTAAAGATTATCACTCTGGGGGGATTTAGTGGGACTCGATGCGACTGGCTTGATACTCTAACTGCCCTCCCCGGGCTTCTGGCCAGGCATCTTCTCTCTGATCTCGCAAGTATGCTAGTGCTTAGTGGGGGATTTTGGGAGTATTATCCAAGGATGTAGCTAGTATGCATATCTATGAGAAAGGAGAAAGGTCATGCAAATGGAGAGAAGGATTTGCCAGGAGAAGTTTAATAGTTGACATTGTGAAGGTCACTCAATCCCACTGACCAACGAATTACCCAAGGAGGGAGTCTGAGTTTAATGCATCAGAAAGGGAGTCAGGGGGGATAAGGTATTTATAATTATGGCAGCGTTTCCCAAACTTGGTCCTGGGGACCCCAAGGGGTGCACGTTTTGGTTGATTATTTGAATCTGCTGAGTAGTCCCAGCTGATTCAAATGATCAAAGCTTGATGATTAGTTTATTATTTGAATCAGCTGAGTAGTGCCAGCTGATTCAAATGATCAAAGCTTGATGATTAGTTTATTATTTGAATCAGCTGAGTAGTGCCAGCTGATTCAAATGATCAAAGCTTGATGATTAGTTTATTATTTGAATCAGCTGAGTAGTGCCAGCTGATTCAAATGATCAAAGCTTGATGATGAGTTGATTATTTGGATCCGCTGAGTAATGCTAGGGCAAAAACCTAAAAGTGCACCACTTGGGGTCCTGAGGAATGAGTTGGGAAAAACCCTATTATGTTATGGTCTTTAGTTCAATAGGACACAATGTCTTGGCGAGAGTAAATAACACACAAACCCCGAACGTCTCCCACGTCTGCTTCGATCTCTCCAGTCCCTCCCTTGCTGTTGTTGCAGGGATCAGGAGCAGCAGCTCTTGTCACATGACAACAAAGATAGTAAGAGGAGTTGGCTAAAGGACATGCAGTAGAGATCTGGAGCAGGCTATGATTGATCGACCTTCAAAGGGGGTTGAATGAAGCTCAGCTTGGCTAGCCATTATAGTGCATCTTAATGACAGTTGCTTGTCACCTATACCTCATCTGCACGGATCTGAAAAGGAAAGTGGGAGAAGCCAAAGAGAGGAGACTTGGTTTTAAATGCTCTGTTCTTTCAGATCAGTGTGGTTGAAGGAGAAATATGAGGACAGGAAGCCACCATTAGAGATGACTGAAATTCACCTATAGTCTGACTAGGCATGACAGACAATGAAAAAAAGCAGGAAAACCAAGGACACATTTTTCATTCAATACCATATTTCAGTAGTGGTGTATAAAACATATCTATTTTCCCCATTGTCCGTAATAACTGGAAAAAGTTAGATTCCCTTTACAGTTGGATGCTTCCAGAATTAGGCATGTGTGTAAACTGGCTACATTGGTATGGATGAAGATACTGAATAAGCCTTACTGTGGCAGGTTTTATTGAATCTATCCAAAATACTGACTGCACTTAATTTCCATTGCTTACATTTGTCAATAAACAAAACATTTTTAGATATTGCCTGAATCATTTCAGTTCAATACCTTTCATCGTGGTGCATTAACATCAGAAGATTTGTATTTATTTTGTCTGGTTTGTAAAACGTCCCAGGCAGTGTCTCGGTAGTTCCAAATACTTTTCTTTCCTCGTCTTCATTCATTCATAGCCGCTGATAGATCAAAGGACTGGATATGTTTTCAACTGTCCTTTCAGATCTGTGAGCATGGTGCTAAAGGAAGCTTTTATAGACTGTTGGGGCAAAGCCCAGTTTTACAGTGATACATATTACATACATAAATTAATATACAGTGTATAAACACACAACAGGCAGTGGGTGCAATGGCTTTACTGTGTGTGTGTCTGTGTGTTGTCAGGCACTGGAGTTTGGCAGGAAGGCCCTGCAGTCCAGCCAGCTGGTCCCAGACCATAGCCTAACAGAGCCCATCCAGGGCCTGCTGCAGCTGGCAGCAGAGAGAGGCCCACACCTTACCATCGCAAGCTGACTGCCTGCCTGTCCATCCACCAGCCGGCTACCTCCTCAGCACAACACAAAAGAAGCACGCTCTATACATGAAAAAATGGGCCATAGTAGAATCATTACAGAATAAAAGATGTTGTGACTTTCCATGGTGACTTCTGATAGGCTGTGATTGAACAGTAAGGATGTGTCATACCGGTATGTGTGTTTTTGAGTTGAGAATAGAAAAGACCCATGATGCAGACATGTTGCGAGAGGTACATTTCAGATGTGATGTTCAGGCTCATATATGTCCACACTTGAGACATCTTCTATTCCCTTTTGTGGGTATTAAGTATGCAATTACACTGTTGCCATGTAGTTTCTTAATAAATACCAGGTAACTAGCGGTCTGTCAAAATTAGCGTCACCCCGTTTTCATTAATAAGATAATGCTGACATCTCATTGTACGTGAGTGAAACTTTATTTGAATAGTGACAGAACACATGTCTGTTTTGAATAATGATTCATTTTATTTGAATAAAAAAAAGAGGTGTGTCTTTACATAATTTTTGTATGAGTAAATATATCAGCTCGAACCAAATTTAGGATCCATTTTTGCCATGCTGTCAAAATGGTTCACATAATAATGATAAGAGTAATGATTGACCCTATTTCTTCACACAAAATTCTTGCATGACTCGAGCCTACAGATGCATGGCATTAGCGGTCCAAAACGTCATCATTTATATAAGTTTTTAGTATTTCATCATACACAGATGGTTTGAAGGAGACATTTCTTGTGTTATGGAGTATATTGAATTTGTATTTGAACCCACAAAGTTGAATCAAATCATGAAAAAAAAAATGGGCGTAGCAGTTTATTGATCAACTAAATATATCAATCAATATTGTAAACCGTAGAGCAAATTCAGGTTATTTTCTGAAAACAATGGATGGATGAAAGCACCCTAAGGAACTCTTTCAAGTCCTACATATGTACAGGTCATTTCTGACATGTCTTTATTATTATTTATATCAAAACACAAAGAATAAATGTTAAAATCATTTCACTACTAGTATTATTAGTATTGAATTTTTACAACAATGCTTGTTTTTGGCATTCAGATTCATTTCCTATGTGTTGAGAGGCAGAGAAACTCAGAGACACATTGGATTCCTCAATTCCCTTTCAAATATATGAGCCAAATATACATTAGCAGCAATTCAGAAATAAATAGTAACTTTTAAGTTGTGTTGTGTACACAGTCACCAATGAGGATAGTCACAAACCCTTCACACAGCAGAGGTCAGTACAGAACAGGCTGGAGTGTTACATCGTCAAACCAGCACCAATTTGATAGCTTTAGCCATGTCATAAATAGAACAGCCAGTGTAACCTGTTCTCGTCAATTGGTTCCTTGTCTCCTTCCTATGGTGGGCACTGATCGGAAAAGACGGGATAGATGAAATCAATGACTAGTTGGGGGTGCTGCCAGGCCAGTTTGAACCGTGATTTCCTATCAGTGTCCACAAAGGAATTGGGATGATAAGGCATTTTAAGTGTTTTTGGACACATACTGAACCATACTGAGTAAATTAACCTAGATACGCTGTCGGTTATATGAATGTAGTGAGCAGGGATATTATTCCAACAATGCATAAATTGGAGAAAACGGTCGTCCTTTAATTCTTTCCTATGGCTAGTCTTAAGGTCTAGAGGATGTGTTCTCTTTACATTAATCTAAAAAAGAATGAATGTGGAATGACACAGGCTTCATATAAAACACAATAAACGGAACCTTTAAAAAAAAGGGGACAACAACAATTGTAGACCAGTCACCCAAAAACTGTGGAAGGAAGCAGGGTGACTTAGACTTATTGATGAACAGACCCCGTGGCCCTATGTCAAGTACAGGGGAATCACAGTTCTCAGAGGGATATTTCATAATGCTGGACAAATCACAGTACTGTAAATGGTGTTAAATCCCAGGGGAGCCGCTCAGATAACTTTACAGCGTTTTCCCAAAAAGTCACAAATTCTTTGCTGCGTTCACATTTGGCACGCTTGTGATTACTGCCTCAGACCCCTGTTAGATTCCAGACCGTTAGTAAATCGCCCCCACAAAAATCAAGCTTCACAGCGGCCTCACTTTATTTGAGACAAGATTAGTGCACACAAACCACTTTTTTCCTTAAAAATACCATAGATTAGCGGAAAAAACACTGAACATCATAAAACAAGCAAGGGGGAAAAAAGTGCACGTTAACCTTCATGGTACACCACATTTTTTAATAGTTTAACATTTATTTTTTTGTTTGTCATCAATACACATTTTAGGCAGATCTGTAGCTAGGATGGATATGTCACATGCCTTAGGAGTGGGGATGAGATCAAGGCTGCTTCCCTGAGTTATGTTTGAGAGTCAACTGTTTGACATAGAAGCCTTCTACATATGGGTTATGGACCTCAACAATAATGGCTAGTCACTAAGTGGCACAAAGTAGGTTGGCTTGTGCTTTGGATGATTGCTGCGAATGCTTTTTGGTTGATGGCGGATGCTCCAGAGTTGATACGTAGTGGATAGGTATTTTTTTAAGGCTGAGTGGTAGAAGATTTTCCCGCAATTAACCAACAGCTCAAGAGAGAAGCTCTAGGCCACAGGTATCCCTGGAGAAGTGTTCCTTTTGAGGAATGAAACGGTAACATTCTATCAAACACACTGTAAAAAAAGATAGTATTGTTTTGCATTTTATTTGTACAACAAGTTTATGAAGTTTAGCTCACTTGAGAAGAATAAACAGTAATTTGTCATCGGCCAAAACATTAGGCTGATTAACCGCATTTAGCCAAATCCACAGAAATGTTAGCACGCATGTTCTTTGTTAAAACTTTATTTTTGACATTGCATGTTCTGTACAAACCAATCTGTTGTACACAATAGCTTACCAAAATGTTTTAAGTTTAGAAAGTTTACAGTTATTTCAGCCCCTAGGATTTTCATTTCAGCCCGATACTAGTAAGCATAAACGCTTCTAAAATTATTATTTACAAACAATTTACTTGACTATATTTACATCCTATGGATGGATCAAAGCTTGCAAAGTCAAGGCTCACTTGAAACCACAAGGATGCTGGCAGATATGTATGACTCAAAGTAGTTTATTCTATGGCAGTGAGAAGTTCTGTTTTGAGGTATATTATTATTGTAGGTGTAGTGACAGCTTCCGCACTGTAACTCACTGTTCCTAGACGGATCCAACTTTCTTCCCGAGAACTATAAAATGAAGAAAAATAAACAGTGTCTCCGTTTGATTATTGTTCCTGTAAAAAGCTTATTTTTTAAAGCGAATAAAAACAAGCCCCTAAAAACATGACATTGAAAACAGAGTGACTGCAGGCTCGATTTTGGGTCAATTGTGCTTGACCTATGCTTATGTGTTTCTAGATGCATTCTCTTAACAGGAAATAGTGTAGTGTTGTTACTCTACAAGGTGCCCCTAAGCAATGGCCCTAGGTCAGCTTTGTTATTCTAATGAGCTTTAAGATGTTCTGATATCTTCAATTAAGAGTTAGGGGAAGGAAAGTCAGACCATAGATCCAGTGTTTAGGAGCTCCTCGTCAGCGTTGGGGGGGTTCCATTTTGATTCCAGACAATTCATTAATTTAATGCTATGAAATGTGATGTCGATTTGTATTTTATGATTTTCAATCATCCCATTTCCAGAATTAACTGAGGTAGAAGATGGAATTGGCCCCAATCTGCACTTAATAGTCCCCGTGACAGTGTAACCTGTCTGTCCTCTGCTACATGGAGCTGGTGGGCAGTCTATCTAGTCCTCTGTGTGTACCCCTCTCCCAGTCATGGAGAAAATCCCATGCAAAACAATTCATTTCACCAACAGTAAATCAAGCCTGGCTACATCCTCAGTGGTTAATCTACAACGACGACCACGCATCAATCTCATTCTCCAACATACAGTTTTGTAGTGTGTGCTCGCTCAATAGGATGGACAGATTTCCGTTGACTATGTGCTGGTGTATGTAACGCTCTTTAGGGTTCTCCCAATAAAAAACACTCTTGCTCAACTCACCCTCACAAAGCAATTGAAAACAAAAAGATTCCGTAATTCAGCTAACCTTCTGGATCCCACTTCTGCCACCAACTGCAGTTGTAAACTAACTGGGTTGTTTGCAGTGGGGGAGAAGAGGAGAAGAGTCAGGGGAGCAGCCTTAGATCTCTATGTGTGGGGGGAGTTAGTATGAGAAGGCGCGTGCGTCTACATCTGTTCGTCATGTCAGTTTATGTGGTCATAGCATTTTTCATTACATTTTTGTTTGTTCAGCTCATGCTTTTGCATGTAACATCCTGCCTGTGTAACGTGTATTGGAGTTTGTGTTTGTGCTCTGCAACAGGAATGTCCACCGCCAAATGTTCAGGTGTGTGTTTGTAAGTGTGTGTGTGTGTTTGTAAGTGTGTGTGTGTGTTTGTAAGTGTGTGTGTGTGTTTGTAAGTGTGTGTGTGTGTGTCTTTGAGTGTGCGTGTGTGCCTTGGCTGTGTCCAGCTCACTCAGTCAATAATTTGATCTCGTTGGCAAGGAGGGTGTTGAAGTTGTAGGCCGGGTCGGGGAGGTTGGGTAGCACCGGGCTGGGGCCAGCTTGACGGCTCGGGGGCTGAGGGGTGGTATCGGCCAGCTCGGGGTCGCTCTCGCTAGAAGTAGAGCCCACGCTCATGTTGCACACGGCCTCGGGCAGTACGCTGCTGACTGCCGGGCACACCTCGGGCTCGCTGCTCGTCTCGCTGGCGCTGGACACCACAGAGAGCAGTGACATCTTGCGCGTGAGGCGGCTGGGCAGCAGCGAGAGGGCATGGTCGGCCACGATGCCCGCCACGTCCATGCCACACGCCTGGTCGAAGGCGATGAAGCCCACGTTGGCGTTGGCCTCGCACACCACGAACGAGCCGTCGTTGAGCTGCAGCAGGTCGATGCCGCACACGTCCATGCCCAGGATGTTGGACACCTGCACCGCCAGCTGCTTGCCCTGCTCGCTCAGCGGGCACATCATCCCCACGCCGCCTGCGGGAAAGAAGGGGACAACGGAAAGATAGGGATGTCAGTCACCACACTCACACACACACACACACTCGCCAGTCATCACTATCTGTGGACTGTAGACTGTTCACTGTGTGCCATACATGGACATTATTCACATTCTCTGAGGCCTCTATAGCGAGGAATCATAGAAGGACAGAGAAAACAGTGACCAACTCTCGGGACCACTATTTCTTGATGTCTTGTGAAATGTGGAATTATTAGTATTTCTTTTGGCGAAATAGATAGAAATAGGATGGACAAACACATACATCATATACTATATGACCCAGCCAGAGCAACTGAGAATCTATGCTTGCATAAGACAAAAGCAAATCTTGTTATAACATCATGTGACACTTGTCATATAACTGTGGAACAATTGATGACCGATGACCCCAAAATGTCACAAGACATGAGTGTGTCGGCTAGTCTAAAACTGCAGATGTTATGACAAGCATAATCATGTCTGTCATCAACCACAAAGTCACGTTCAAGACAACTAACTACATTGCCCTTCTGTGGTCAAATTCAAGTGCACTGCTCCTCTTACTGTTCCCTATGATATGGTGTGGTTTCCTAACATAGACAAACTATGACTCTGCAAAAATCCATTGGAATCCTCTTGTGAACCACAAAATAAACAGAAATAATGGAAATACAACGTTCAGGGTAAAAAAAAAAGAAGAGTTTCTTAGCCAACTAAAGAAACCCTCATTAATTGAAAATAACATAACATAACAAAGCAACATTTGTTTTATGGAACTCCATTAATCGCGGTTACTCAGAGGTAAATTTCTGTGAGAAAGTTTCTAATTTTCTGGTTTTCTTCTGGGGGAAATGCCGTTAACTGTGATTACCTTTGTGCAAAGGAAGGAAGCGAAATCTCCTCCCTCGCAAACGGAATCTCTTGGCCAAACCCCTCCCGTCACCCATGTTTTGAAGACATGCATTCTACAATACAGACCATTTTGACTTTGTGGCTGTGGAATCTAGCGGAAACCGTTTATCAAACACACATAGGCTTAAACATTTCTGCACCAGTTTAAGCACCGTCTTCGCCCTATCCTGATTCATCCAAATAATCAACACTCCTGCTCGTAATCACATAATTCTACGTGAGCCTTGACAGATTATTGCCGTTTTATCTGTCCACGAGAATCTGTCCACGAGAGATTAGAACTCCATAAAAAAAAACAGATTTGACTCTGACCTTGGTTTTCTCTAGCAATAACCAGTCTATAGACACATAAACAGCATCACATAAACCTAATTTATATTCTGTCTGTAAAACCCTGATGAAGGCTACATGCTGAAACGTGTCGGTTGTAAACAAGAAGCATAAAAAACAAACTTCCATTGTCCAAGAATAATATCCTTCTCTCCTCTGGCCAGCATCACTCACCCAGGGAGCAGTTGCTCTGCATGCGTCCGTCGGTGGAGCAGCGCAGCATGGAGCCAATGACACGGCCGCCCACCAGCACCACCCGGACGTCGCGACCGTGCGACTCTTTCACGTACTCCTGGAAGAGGTAGGGAGCGTCGTGGCGAATCAGGTGGCTCAGGTCAGCCAGGTGGTGCTTGTCCCTGGCCAGGAACACTGCCTTTCCTGTGAGAGAGGGGTGGGGTGGGGGGGTTGTTGAGGAGTGTAGGGTAGGGAGAAATGTAGAACTTCTCATTACATCTCAAGAATCTCAAAGATGCTTTAAAAGACAATGATCGAGTTAAACAGAAAGTGAGCAAGGGTTTTCAGTCACAAAAGTCATCATCCATTTATCTGACCATTGCCCTCCTGACAATGTAATACTCTGCAAACAGTGCCTTCAGAAAGTACTCACACCCCTTGACATTTTCCACATTCTGTTGTGTTACAAAGTGGGATTAAAATGGATTTAAATCTCTTTTTTTTGTGTCAACGATCTACACAAAATACTCCGTAAAAGAAAAATGTTACCTTTATTTAACTAGGCAAGTCAGTTAAGAACAAATTCTTATTTACAATGACGGGATACCCCGGCCAAAGCCTAACCCGGACGATCCTGGGCCAATTGTGCGCCGCCCAATGGGACTCCCAATCGCGGCCGGTTATGATACAGCCTGGAATCAAACCAGGGTCTGTAGTGACACCTCTAACACTGAGATGCAGTGCCTTAGACCGCTGCGCCACTCGGGAGCCCTAAATAAAACACTAATATATGTTGATTAGATAAATATTGAAACCCTGAGTCAATACATGTTAGAATCAACTTGGGCAGCGATTACAGTTGTGAGTCTTTCGGGATTGTCCCCTGGATTGCACAACATTTGCCCATTATTCTTTAAAGAATTCTTCAAGCTGTCAAATTGGCTCTTGATCATTGCTAGACAGACATTTTCAGGTCTTGCCATAGATTTTCAAGCAGATTTAAGTCAAAACTATAATTCAGCAACTCAGGAATATTCACTGTACTCTTAGTAACAACTCCACCGTAGATTTGGTCTTGTGTTTTAGGTCATTGTCCTGCTGAAAGATGAATTCATTTCCAGTCTGTGTATATATCTGGTGGAGGTCTGTGTATATTTGTAAACAGCTGGTGCACAAAATGTCATATTTTACATTAACTCTGTACCGGTATCCCCTGTATATAGCCTCACTGTTACTTTACAGCTGCTCTTTAATTATTTTCTATTTTTATTTCTTATCTATTCTTTACCTAACATGTATTCATCATAAAACTGCATTGTTGGTTAAGGCCTTTTAAGTAAGCATTTCACTGTAAGGTCTACACCTATTCGTCGCATGTGACAAATACAATTTGATACCCCAGTGTCTGGTAGAAAGCAGACTGAACCAGGTTTTAGCTTCCCAGTCCTTAAGAATTACAAGCATACCCATAACATGATGCAACCACCACTATGCTTGAAAATATGGAGAGTGGTACTCAATAATGTGCTGTATTCGATTCGCTCCAAACATAACACTTCGTATTCAGGACATTGCTTTGCCACATGTTTTGCTATATTACTTTAGTGCATTGTTATACAGGCTTCCTTCTTTTCACTCTGTCAATTAGGGTAGTATTGTTGAGTAACTACAGTGTTGTTGATCCATCCTCAGTTCTCTCCAATCCCAGCCATTAAATGATGTGACTGTTTTAAAGCCACAATTGGCCTCATGGTGAAACCCCCAAATGGTTTCCTTACTCTCCGGGTACTGAGTTAGGAAGGATGTCTTTTGTGTAGTGACTCTGTGTATTGATACACCATTCAAAGTGTAATTAATAACTTTACCATGCTCAAAGGGATATTGAATGTCGGCATACTTTTTTTAAGCAAACATCTACCAATAGGTTCCCTTCTTTGAGAGGCATTGGAAAACATCCCTGGTCTTTGTGATTGAATCGGTGTTTGAAATTCACTGCTCGACTAAGGGACCTTACAGATAATTGTATGTGTGGGGTACAGAGATGAGGTAGTCATTAAAGAATTAAGTTAAAGACTATTAAACAACGCATTTTCCCCCTCAGGTGACTGAAAAGACTTTGCATGGGTCCCCAGATCCTCAAAAGGTTCTACAGCTGCACCATCGAGAGCATCCAAACAGGTTGCATCACCGCCTGGTATGGCAACTGCTCGGCATCTGACCGTAAGGCGCTACAGAGGGCAGTGCGTATGGCCCAGTACATCACTGGGGCCAAGCTTCCTGCCACCCAGGACCTATATACTAGGTGGTGTCAGAGGAAGGCCCAAAACATTGTCAAAGACTCCAGTCACCCAAGTCATAGACTGTTCTCTCTGCTCCTGCACGGCAAGCGGTACCGGAGCGCCAAGTCTAGGACCAAAGGCTCCTTAACAGCTTCTACCCCCTCTATAAGACTGCTAAACAATTCATCAAATGGCCACCCAAACTATTTACATTGTTTTTACACGGCTGCTATTCACTGTTTATTATCTACATGTAAGCATAGTCACTTTACAAATTACCTCGACTAACCTGTAACACCGCACATTGACTCGGTACCGGTACCCCCTGTATATAACCTCGTTATTGTTATGTAATTTTCTTGTGTTACTTGTAGATTTTATATTTTAAAATGTTTACGTTTATTTAGTCAATCTTTTCTTAACTCTAATTCTTGAACTGCGTTGTTGATTAAGGGCTTGTAAGGGAAAGGGGGATACCTAGTCAGTTGTACATATTTATTATGTGACTTGTTAAGCACATTTTTACTCCTGAACTTATTTAGGCATGCCATAACAATGGGGCTGAATAGTTATTGACTCAAGACATTTCAGATTTTCATTTTTAATTAATTTGTAAAAATGTAGTGAAAACATAATTCCACTTTGACATTGTGAGGAATTGTGTGTAGGCCAATGACACAAAAGCTCAAATTAATAAAATAAAAAATTCAGGCTGTCAATGGGTGTGAATACTTTCTGAAGACACTGTGCGTACTTTCAGTATTTTTCTGAAGCTGACAGTGATATTGTGAACGCTGACACCTCTCACATGAAAGGCCATGTAACAATTTAAATGTAGTCATCTTTCAAGACACTCGGGACACTGACTGAGAAGCCATGGTGGGGAGAGAGCAGAATGCCTCTCGCACTAGCTAGCAAAAATGCCAGGGCCCATTTTAATTAGTGCAGACTCTGTCCTCGTGCTCAGTGGCATGTCCTCTAACCCCAACACAGGTCAGCGTTGACTAAGGGACCAGGGAGGGAGACCCGTGAGAGGAGCATGCGAGTGTGGTGGGGTGTGTGTAGAGATATTTGAATAGGTTGCATTGCTTACACCACACAGACAGGACAAAATGGTAGCCATGACACCTCATAGCTGAGATCAAACAGCCCCATGGAACAGGAGCAAAACAGCTGTCCAATGAGATAGAGAGGGGGCACACTCACTAAAACCCAGTGTCAAGCAGCCAACCAGACTACACATTCAACAAAGAGGACCACTTAGCTTTACATGTGAGAAAAGAAGGAACGGCTCTGCCCATTGGCATTGCTATTGGCTAGGTATTTGGATCTTAAGTCCTGTTAAATGCTCAAGAAATGGCTCATTGGCTGATATCCACCAATGGTCACTTTCCTTAACAATGCCTTATCTTGATAGTCTATGCCCTGTCGCTACCCAAAGTCTATTATCCATACATACAATGGACGACCAACTAGGAGACCAACTAAAGTGTCAATGACTATGAATAGATAGGTTGATGGGCCGGCAGGCCTCTGTGGAATAGCCCGTGGTCAATCTCTTCCCAAAATGGCAGGGTTCTAAAAAAGGTCTCTGGTAATCCTTAAAATAAATAAAGTAAGAAAATATCAAAAGAAAGGGACCGTGATTATTAATATGGGTTTAAATAAGCTGTCAAAGATTCATACTTGGTGCTTTCCTCAAACAATTAGCACTCATTTGTCAAATTATATTAGGTGGACCAAGGTGCCATTGGCCACAATGCATATTTGACCTTGATTTAACTATGCAAGTCGGTTAAGAACACATTCTTATTTACAATGACGGCCTACCCCGGCCAAATCTAGTCAAATTGTGCGCCGCCCTATGGGACTCCCAATCACAGCCAGATGTGTTACAGCCTGGATTTGAACCAGGTAATATAGGGACACCTCTTATACTGAGATGCAGTGCCTTAAATGGTGGAAGAGGAGTAGAGAGAGAGACGGGTTTGCATAAACCCAGAAGCCTGGGCTGTAAAGAGACAGCAATGAGAGAGGGGAGGGATGGTTGCAGTCAGACTGACCTCTGTGGCCACGAGTATTCTTCACCACCACAGGGTAGCCCAGCGGTTCCGCCTCGTCGATCATCTTGCGGAAGTTCTCGTGTCCTCCTACGAAACACACAAGACAGACACACATACACGTTACAATTTGTCCAATGATCATACCCCCTCTATTAACCCTCTGTGTACCTCAGTCATTTGACCGTGCGGAATGGGGTTTGTTGCTATAGGATCCATGTTGTGACTTGTGAAGCAAGAAGTAGAGTAGTTTAGTCTTTATTATCCCAGGGTGGCAATTGATTTTGCAGCATGTAGTAAAAACACATTGAACACATGACAATAATATACACCAAAACAATAAATAGAGCAATATGCACAATTAACAGTATTTCAGACGTATTCGTTTTAAACTTGGGGAGCCTGTATCTGCCCTCTGAGGGAAGAAAGATAAATTCATCAAACAAGGGATGCTGGGAGCCCTTCAGAATGGATTGCGCCTTACGGATGACTCGTGGCTAATAAGAAAATTATTGCCATTGGATGAGGATTGCTGTGGGTCATGTCATTCTGTATTTATACTTGGCTGTTTTATCGTCTCTGACTTTTCATGTGACTATATCTGATAATAATTCTAATACAATTGACCATTAAAAACACTATTGACATTTAAACGTCATTTGGAGAGAGAGAGCTCTGCTTCAGTTTGCTCTGTCTGGGACTGAACTGTTTGGAATATTGAGCACTGAAATTTGAGCGAGAAGGAAACACAGGATCATTTAGATTTTTTCTGTGCTCTCGGTCTCTGGTCTGGCGTTTTAACAGAGAACCAGATGTGAGCTGCCCTGCACATGCCTTTTTTCAAAAAGCACACATCCACACTGCTGTGAGAATGAGAGAGGGAGACAGAAAAAGAGAGAGACAGAACAAGAGAGAGAGACACAGAGACAGCAGCACATACAATTTAAAGCTCAGTTGGACCATGTCACTGGCTGCTGTGGCGGGGTTAGAGCCAGAGGAGGGGAGGGGCAGGAGGGAGGGATCTTTTATTTTCAAAGTCATGAGGGAGGAGGGGCACATTACATAAGCACTCCAGCTTCCCTGCACCGCCTGGTCTGCCTGGCCTCGTTTTTCTGAATGCTATTCGGGAAAGATTATCCCTGCTGCCCTTGCCAAAACACACGGCATTCGATTTTTGCAGTGGCAAAAAATAAATAATCTAAATACACAGTCGCTGTCAGATTTGATGTAGTCTTACAACAAAACAAAAACATAGCGAGTGTGTGGTTTTGGCTTAGGACGTACAGGCCCTGTTGCCTGCCTGTGTTCTTACACATCCTGCTTTGTCCAACGTAATGAAGGAAGAAATTCCATGGAAAATGTGACAAATACCCAAAATGACACAGATTATTTGTGTCAGAGAAAGGGATGATGATAGAGGAGGGGATTGGATGTGAGATGCTCTTTCTGTTTTGATTCTTAAGATTATACTATCGGGTGACTTTTTATGTTAATCCTGGTTGTAGAACCATTTGTCATGACTATGTCTAGACTCAGACCAACTCAAGCGCATTTAAAAGCATGCTTGGCGAATCATTCCCTGCGAGGCAGGTAGCCTAGTGGTTAGAGCGTTGGGCCGGTAACCAAAAGGTTGCTGGATCGAATAACTGAGCTGACTAGGTAAAAATATGTCATTCTACCCCTGAACAAGGCAGTTAACCCAGTGTTCCCCGGTAGGTCGTCATTGTAAATAAGTAATTGTTTTTAACTGACATGCCTTTTAAAATAAATAACAAATATTTAAGATGGCATATCTCTGATACAAGGATGCACCCAATTCATTATCATTGCACTCACTTCAAGAACAAAGAGAGCAGCTGTGCTTTGATTTAGTAGTCTTCCGCTTTATGTACAATCTGCGGTAGTGTAAGGACTTTTATTTTGTGATAATGTTGTAGATTTTAAGCAGTATATTCTTAGTTATTATAGTCCAATATATATCCATATAAGATCTCAAGTAGTGAGTGTGTGTGTGTGTGTGTTTTAACCCTTCACTTGTGGTCAGATGTCTGTGCTATAAAGGGCCACTCCGCTGAGGAATTCATCTGGAAGAGCTCTGCCTATTCTGGGCAGTAAGGTTGCTGAACAAGACACATTCTCCTGGAGGGGATAAGTTGAGTTGTTGACCAGTTTGAACCATTTATTTTTAAGTACCATGTCAGTCAGCTCTCTGTTAACCTCATGTTAATGCCATATTTGAAGTATGAGTAGTTCTGTACCGACCAATAAGAAGTGCATCATGTGACAGTATATAAGCCATGTAAAGAAAAACTCAAGCTTCCATGGTATTGGTTGAAGCGCAACCCTTCCATCGCGATGAATTAAAGAATTGAACCTGGACAAACTGTCCGAGATTCCTTGAGTCGACTCCTTAAGCTGTCTTAAGTGTGAGTTTGGAACCACCAAGACTCTTCCTAGAGCTGGCCGCCTGGCCAAACTGAGCAATCGGGGGAGAAGGGCCTTGGTCAGGGAGGTGACCAAGAACCTGATGGTCACTCTGACAGAGCTCCAGAGTTCTACTGTGGAGATGGGAAAACCTTCCAGAAGGACAACCACCTCTGTAGCACTCCACCAATCAGGCATGTATAGTAGAGTGGCCAGACGGGAGCCACTCCTCAGATAAAGGTACAACAGCCCGTTTGGAGTTTGCCAAAAGGCACCTAAAGGACTCTACAGACCATAAGCAACAACATTCTCTGGTCTGATGAAACCAAGACTGAACTCTTTGGCCAGAATGCCACGTGTCACTTCTGGAGGAAACCAGGCACCATCCCTACGGTGCAGCATGGTGATGGCAGCATCATGCTGTGGGGATGATTTTTAGCAGCAGGGACTAGGAGACTAGGCAGGATCGAGGGAAAGATGAATGGAGCAAAGTACAGAGAGATCCTTGATGAAAACCTGCTCCAGAGCACTCAGGACCTCAGACTGGGGCAAAGGTTCATCTTCCAACAGGACAACAACCCTAAGCACACAGCCAAGACAACGCAGGAGTGGCTTCGAGACAAGTCTCAATGTCCTTGAGTGGCCCAGCCAAAGCCCGGACTTGAACCCGATTGAACATCTCTGGATAGACCTGAAAACAGCTGTGCAGCGACACTCCCCATATAACCTGACAGAGCTTGAGTGGATCTGCAGAGAAGAATGGGAGAAACTCCCCAAATACAGGTGTACCAATCTTGTAGTGCCATACCCAAGAAGAGTCGAGGCTATAATCGCTGCCAAAAGGTGCTTCAATAAAGTACTGAGTAAAGGGTCTGAAAAATTATGTAAATGTGACATTTCAGTAAAAGAAATTATACATTTCCAAACATTAAGAAAAAACTGTTTTTGCTTTGTCATTATGGGGTGTTGTGTGTACAGTCGTGGCCAAAAGTTTTAAGAATGACACAAATATTAATTTTCACAAAGTTTGCTGCTTCAGTGTCTTTAGATATTTTTGTCAGATGTTACTATGGAATACTGAAGTATAATTACAAGCATTTCACACGTGTCAAATAATTGTATTGACAATTACATAAAGTTGATGCAAAGAGTCAATATTTGCAGTGTCGACCCTTCTTTTTCAAGACCTCTGCAATCCACCCTGGCATGCTGTCAATTAACTTCTGGGCCACATCCTGACTGATGGCAGCCCATTCTTGCATAATCAATGCTTGGAGTTTGTCAGAATTTGTGTTTTTTTGTTTGTCCACCCGCCTCTTGAGGATCGACCACAAATTCTCAATGGGATTAAGGTCTGGGGAGTTTCCTGGCCATGGACCCAAAATATCAATGTTTTGTTCCCCAAGCCACATAGTTATCACCTATGCCTTATGGCAAGGTGCTCCATCATGCTGGAAAGGGCATTGTTCGTCACCAAACTGTTCCTGGATGGTTGGGAGAAGTTACTCTCGGAGGATGTGTTGGTACCATTCTTTATTAATGGCTGTGTTCTTAGGCAAAATTGTGAGTGAGCCCACTCCCTTGGCTGAGAAGCAACCCCACACATGAATGTTCTCATGATGCTTTACTGTTGGCATGACACAGGACTGGTGGTAGCGCTCACCTTGTCTTCTCCGGACAAGCTTTTTTCCGGATGCCCCAAACAATCGGAAAGAAAAAGAAAATTACTTTACCCCAGTCTTCAGCAGTCCAATCCCTGTACCTTTTGCAGAATATCAGTCTGTCCCCAATGTTTTTCCTGGAGAGAAATAGTTTCTTTGCCGCTCTTCTCGACACCAGGCCATCCTCCAAAAGTCTTTGCCCCACTGTACGTGCAGATGCACTCACACCTGCCTGCTGCCATTCCTGAGCAAGCTTTGTAATGGTGGTGCCCCGATCTGACAGCTGAATCAACTTTAGGAGACGGTCCTGGCGCTTGCTGGACTTTCTTGGGCGCCCTGAAGCCTTCTTCACAACAATTGAACCGCTCTTCTTGAAGTTCTTGATGATCCAGTAAATAGTTGATTTAGGTGCAATCTTACTGGCAGCAAAATCATTGCCTATGAAGCCCTTTTTGAGCAAAGCAATGATGACGGCACGTGTTTCCTTCCAGGTAACCATGGTTGACAAAGGAAGAACAATGATACCAAGCACCACCTTCCTTTTGAAGCTTTTAGTCTGTTTTTCAAACTCAATCAGCATGACAGAGTGATCTCCAGCCGTGTCCTCGTCAACACTCACACCCGTGTTAACGAGAGAATCACTGACATGATGTCAGATGGTCCTTTTGTGGCAGGGCTGAAATGCAGTGGAAATTGTTTTTTTGGGATTCAGTTCATTTGCATGGCAAAGAGGGACTTAGCAATTAATTGCAATTCATCTGATCACTCTTCATAACATTCTGGAGTATATGCAAATTGCCATCATACAAACTGAGGCAGCAGACTTAGTGAAAATGTATATTTGTGTCATTCTCAAAACTTTTGGCCACGACTGTAGATTTATGAGGGAAAAAAAATATTTAATCCATTTTAGAGTAAGACTGTAACCTAACAAAATATGGAAAAAGTAAAGGGGTCTGAATACTTTCCGAATGCACTGTATCTGGTGAGTATGCAGTCCATGGAAAAACTGGGACATTTTCAGCTTCCAGGAATTATGTACAGATCCTTGCGACATGGGGCCGTGCATTATCATGCTGAAACATGAGGTGATGGAGGTGGAGGAACGGTACGACAATGGGCCTCAGATCTCATCACGGTATCTGTGTGCATTCAAATTGCCATTGAGTTTGTTGTGCGTAGCTTATGCCTGCCCATACCATAACACCACCGCCACCATGGGGCACTCTGTTCACAATGTTGACATCAGCAAACCACTCGCCCACACGACACCATACACTTAGTCTGCGGTCTGAGGCCGGTTGAATGTACAGCCAAATTCGCCAAAACGATGTTCAAGGCGTCTTATGGTAGAGAAATTAACATTAAATTATCTGGCAACAGCTCTGATGGACATTCCTGCAGCCAGCATGCGATTTGCACGCTCCCCCAAAACTTGAGACATCTCTGGCATTGTGTTGTGTGACAAAACCGTACATTTTAGAGTGACCTTTTTTGTCCAGCGCACAAGGTGCGCCTGTGTAATGATCATGCTGTTTAATCAGCTTATTGATATGCCACACCTGTCAGGTGGATGGATTATCTTGGCAAAGGAGAAACATTTTTGAGAAATAAGCTTTTTGTGCTTATGGAACATTTCTGGGATCTCCAATTTCAGCTCTTGAAACATGTGACCAACACTTTACATATTGCGTTTATATATTTTTGTTCAGTGTAGTTATCCAATTTCAGTTATAGAAATACATTTCAGAAAATCATTATAATCAAGGATGTAATCTACACAACATGAAAAGTCAAGAGATTATGGGTTTTCTAAACTCAGGTATCAGAAACAATATGGACCAAGCTTTGGAGCTCACCGTAAGAGAAGGTATCTGGGAGGGGGACCCCGTGGCCGGCCAGCTCCTGGAAGGTCCAGAACTTGTTGACGCAGTTGAGGATAGCCTGGGGCCGGTTGACTAGCCTGCAGCCCATCTTCTCCAGGTGGCGCAGAACCGTGATGTCGCTGTCCGACTGCACCCAGGGGGTGGGCACCCGCACCACTGCCACCTGAGGGTAGGACGTCACCACCTCCTGCTCCACCCGTAGACCTGGGGATGAAAGGAGGGGGGGAGAGAGAAAAGAGAGGCCTCTATCTTAAAATATTCCCAATGGCACGTCACATAGCTTCATATAGACAGCTATGGCAATTATTGATTGATCACATAGACAGGTTTCGCAATCTTCTACCGATATGGAAATGCAGGCTACACTTTCACTCAAGAACGCCAACGGAAACATGAACATTTTTCTGAGCAACTCAGGTAGCGACAGTGGCTTGGCTTTGTCTGTCTCACACAACAGAAGCCCAGACAACCTAGGAGTAGCTAGTGCCCATTTGGAACATTCAGGCCACGCCCATACATCTGTTCCCACTGCACCAAAAACGTAGGGCCAAGTCTAGCTGCGATCGGATACTACTGTGTTTGTGTATGCAGCTCGTCATTATGGAGCTGCTCTGGATGTGCGAGTTCTGAGCTGGCTGTGAGTAGCAGAGGCATGGGTCCAGGTAGGGTACTGTAACCTAGTGGTGTAAGTGCTTCATTTGGACTGGGTCCTGCCTGCATCGCTCACTCACATCACACCCTGCCCACATCCTCATGCTCCCCCGTGGCACTGCCAACTTCTCTGGCCTCAGGGCCAAGATTCGTCGCCCCTGGAGGAGCACCGATCCCCAGCAGTGTACTTAATACAGTTTACAGTTCATTGCCTGCTCCCAATATAAGAAGGTATCAGCACAAATTGGGGAGATTGAACCTAAATACATATAAGAGATTTCTACGATCATGCACACAAGATGTACCACCAGCACCTATTCTCTGAATGATCTTGCACCACATGTTTGAGAAGGTATACAAGAGATAGCTATGTATATAGCCCATCTATAGATTGTGTACAAACATATGTGTATTTATATTGACATAGTTTGCGTGTTTGAACGTTTTATTGTGCATGGGGTTACTCACTGTGCGATTTGAACTGGCAACTAACAGTCCATTTTGGCCTACTACCAGCCATTTTAATTCGGGAAGAAAGAACAATAAGGAGAGGCAGATGGGGTGATGATGGTACGAGAGGTGGAGCGGGGGAAGGAGGGAGGGAGGAGAGAGGCTCGTCACTGACGCAGCACTCTTCAATCCACCGTGACCTGCTTTTCAGCCATCTTAAGATCTCCACTCACCAAAGCGACAGCGTCAACGCTGGATCGACAGAGGTCGCAGTGACTGAGGCACACAAACAAAGGATAGGTGACAGGCTTATCAAATACTGGCTCCTGATGCTAAAAGGAGCGCACAGAAAAAGGGAAGGACGTAGGTCATTTTTGGTTCAAACGATGGTCAGAGAAATTAAAAATGGAAAAGGCTGGAGATGTATGCATAAAGAACTGCAGGGGCGGTGGGGAAAAAGTGTGTGGCGGGGGATGACTCTGAGAAGTGGAAAGCGTTTGTTTAGGAATAGCACAGTCTGTCAGCCCTCCCCTCACTCTCAGTATTCAAATCGGGGGATGATTCATACACACCCTTTTCTCCCCAATCACACTTTTGATTGTGTAGCCGTTGAGCGAGCCATGCTACAATTAAGTATTAGAGGACACACTGGCCAAGACAATGTCCACATCACTTGTCTCGGTTTCCAAGGGAACTACACAGAGCACATTGAAAACCTCAATGAATCCGTTCATTCATTTGGGGCGAGTGGGTACACCTATAGTACCGTGTGAACATTCAGAAAACGTTCATATAACCTTCCTCTTCCTCTTGTCAGAACAACAAATCTTATAAGGAAATCAGTCAATGTAAATGGATTTCTCTAAAACGATGTTGGAGGCAGTTTATGGTAGAGAAATTAACATTAAATTCTCAGGCAACAGCTCTGGTGGACATTCCTGCAGTCAGCATGCCAATTGGATGCTCCCTCAAAACTTGAGACATCTGTGGCATTGTGTTGTGTGACAAAACTGCCCATTTTAGTGGCCTTTTATTGTGCGTAGCACAAGGTTCACCAGCTTCTTGATATGCCACACCCGTCAGGTGGATGGATAATCTTGGCAAAGGAGAAATGCTCACCAAAAGGGAGGTAAACAAATGTGTGCACAAAATTGAAGAGAAATAAGCTTTTTGTGCATCTGGAAAATGTCTGATCTTTTACTTCAGCTCAAGAAACATGGGACAAACACTTTACATGTTGTGTTTATAATTTTGTTCAGTATACATATATATCTCCCCTGCTGTTCCGGAGGACTGAGTGATCTCGCTCTCTCTGAAGCTGAAGTTAGTAGGCCTAAGTCTTTTAAACAGGTTAACACACGCCTGGCCCCGCGGCCTTACGGTGTTCTAGGGCGCGTCATCACGAAATGTGCAGTCCAGCTGGCAGGCGTCTTCACAGGCATTTTCAACCGTTCCTTGTCCATTCTGTAATCCCCACATGTTTCAACCGGACTACCATCGATCCGGTACTCAAAAATGAAGGAAAACTGCCACAATGACTACCGCCCTGTAGCGCTCACATCTTTAATGATGAAGTGCTTTTGAAAGGCTGGTCACAGCACACATAAACTCCATCATCCAAGACACCTTGGACCCACTCCAATTTGCAAATTAGTTGTTGTAAGACTGCTTTCAATGGCGGCTCTTTTTCATATGGTCAACTTAATACACAGATCGGTCTTGGGTACAATATACAACCTACTATCTACTGTACTACTAGGGTGACCCCTCTTACAGCTTTCACTTTTAAAAATTAGAAGTGTGTGGCCATGGGACGAATATTGTAAATAAAATATTTGAAGAAGAAAAAAATACATACAGTACCAGTCAAAAGTTTGGACACACCTACTTATTTTAAGGTTTTTCTTTATTTTGACAAATTTTCTACATTGTAGACTAATAGTGAAGACCCCAAACTATGAAATAACACATATGGAATCATGTAGTAACCAACAAAGGGTTAAACAAATCAAAATATATTTGATATTTGAGATTCTTCAAAGTAGCCACCCTTTGCCTTGATGACAGTTTTGCACATGTAACAGGTGTAATGTCTTAAAAAGTTAATTTATTGAATTTCTTTCCATCTTAATGCGTTTGAGCCAATCAGTTGTGTTGTGACATGGTAGGGGTGGTATACAGAAGATAGCCCTATTTGGTAAAAGACCAAGTCCATATTAGGGCAAGAGCAGCTCAAATAAACAAAGAGAAACGACAGTCCATCATTACTTTAAAACACGAAGGTCAAAATTTAAAGAACTTTGAAAGTTTCTTCAAGCGCATCCGCTAAAACCATCAAGTGCTGTGATGAAATTAGCTCTCATGGGGACCGACCCAGGAATGGAAGACCCAGAGTTACCTCTGCTGCAGAGGATAAGTTCATTGGAGTAAGTTCACGCCAGCACAGGACGTACTGCCAAATTCTCTAAAACAACGTTGGAGGTGGCTTTTGGTAGAGAAATAAACATTGAATTATCTGGAAACAGCTCTGGTGGACATTCCTGCAGTCAGCACGCCAAATTGTCAACCTCTCCCTGTCTGAGTGTAACAACAACATGTTTAAAGCAGACCACCATAGTCCCTGTGCCCAAGAACACTAAGGTAACCTGCCTAAATGACTACTGACCCGTAGCACTCACATCTGTAGCCAAGAAGTGCTTTGAAAGGCTGGTCATGGCTCACATCAACACCATTATCTCAGAAACCCTAGACCCACTCCAATTTGCATACCGCCCCAACAGATCCAAAAATGATGCAATCTCTATTGTACCCCACACTGCCCTTTCCCACATGGACAAAAGGAACACCTATGTGAGAATGCTATTCATTGACTACAGCTCAGCATTCAACACCATAGTACTCTCAAAGCTCATCACTAAGCTAAGGACCCTGGGACTAAACACCTCCCTCTGCAACTGGATCCTGGACTTCCTGACGGGCCGCCCCCAGGTGCTAAAGGTAGGTAACAACACATCCGCCACGCTGATCCTCAACACGGGTGCGCCTCAGGTGTGCGTGCTCAGTCCCCTCCGGTACTCCTTATTCACTCATGACTGCTCGGCCAGGCACGACTCCAACGCCATCATTAAGTTTGACGATGACACAACTGTTGTAGGCCTGATCACTGACAAGACAGCCTATAGGGAGGAGGTCAGAGACCTGGCCGTGTGGTGCCAGGACAACAACCTCTCCCTATCAAGACAAAGGAGATGATTATGGACTACAGGAAAAGGAGGACCGAGCACGCCCCCCCCAAGAGACTGAAAAGATTTGGCATGGGTCCTCAGACCCCCCTCAACCTTCTCGACTAACCGGTGCCCCCACACATTGACTCTGTACCTGTACCCCCTGTATATAGCCTAGCTATTGTTATTTTACTGCTGCTCTTTAATTATTTGTTACTTTTATTTCTTATCATAACATGTTTCATTATTTGTTGGTTAGGGCTTGTAAGTAAGCATTTCACTGTAAAGTCTACACCTGTTGTATTCGGCGCATGTGACAAATACAATTTGATTTTGATTTGAAATGCACACTCCCTCAAAAGTTGAGAAATCTGTGGCGAGGTGCACCTGTCTAATGATCATGTTGTTTAATCAGCTTCTTGATATGCCACACCTGTCAGGTGGATGGATTACTCTGGCAAAGGAGAAATGCTCACTAACAGGGATGTAAACAAATTTGTGAAGAACATTTGAGAGAAATAACCTTTCTGTGTATTCAACATTTCGGGGATATTTTATTTGAGCTCATGAAACATGGGACCAACACTTTACATGTTGCGTTTAGTATATACTATTGGCACACTCCACTTACCAAGACATTTGCCAAGTAAAGCAAGCTGTCACCTGTTTTAATAGTAAGACTTGTGGTGGTACCACCCAGCAGATCTAGAAGGGAGTGTATATCATACCGAACCCCTCCCTTGAGATGACATAGACTAGAGGAACTTTCTCAAGGTGCCTCTACATCACTTTTTCAAATGTAGAGTCAAACCGCTAGGGGCAAAACGAGCTAGATTTACAACTTAAAGCCCAAAATATATCACTTCTGCAACTAACTGTCAAAATGAAAACCAGAATTGACACAATTCACTATAACTAAGGCGAAAACATCTGTACTGTATATCCCTAAAAGAAAATCCATGATAGTTACTCTTTAATAAGGGCCACAGGCCCAGTGGAAGCTAAAAAGCTCCATAACATCGATGATGCACCACAATATTTTACCGTAGGTATGAGGTACTTTTCTGCATATGCTTCAAACCCACCACTGGTGTGCATGGCCAAAGTTCTCTATTTTCATGTCATCTGACCATAGCTCTGCCTGGAGGCATTGGCACTTGGATCAGAACCGGTGCTATAGTCAACATTGTTGATGTTATGGCCTATTTTGCTTCCACTGGTCCTGGGGCCCTTGTTAAGATCAGTGGCATCTAAGCCAGGACATTTAGCCAAAAAATGGTAGCCTCTGCCAGGAGTCTGCCACTTGGCTGCAAGTGTATCTTCCAGCAAGACAATAACCCTAATCACAAATCAAAATCAACAATGAAATGGTTAATTGACCACAAAATCAACATTTTGCTATGGCCTTTTCAGTCTCAAGACATGAACCCCATTGAAAACCTATGAAGAATTGAAGAGGGCAGGTGAAGGATATCAAGGATCTGGAAGGATTCTGTATGGAGGAATGGTCTAAGATCCCAACCAATGTGTTCTCCAATATCATAAAATATTTTTGAAAAAGGCTCAGTGTCATTATGAAAACATGGGGTAATTTTGCCCCCTCCCCATCTTTGAGATTTTTTTGTATTACTTGTCAAACAAAATATCTTTCTCTGACCAATTCTATTAATACAAAATACAATTTCCCCTTCTTTTTTTTAACAAACAACATAGCTCAGTATTTATCAAGGATGCCAGTAATTATAGACCCCACTGTATATACCTAACTGAATCACTCCATTATCCCTGCACATTGTAATAATAGTACTGGCTCTGACCTGTATATAACTTACCTGCTGTATCCTGTGCACGTGACAATAAAACTTGAAACAGATGGATCAGCATGGTTCGTCAATGGGAAGTCTTTCCTCAGTGTTCCAGTGCTAAGATTATGATTAAGGAAAGATAGGGAACTGTGCTCTTGGTCTATTACTGATGCGTCTCACATCATATTACTGACGGTGGTGGAAAATCACAATGTGTTCAATTGGCCCTGGCTCAAGAGATCCTGTGTCCTGTTGCCTTCGATAATATTATGGACGTGTTATATTTGTTATCTAGCGGTGAAAAGTGTGTGTGTCGCCTCTACGTGGAAGGCCAAAGAATCCGGTGTCGATTCGTAACCTGTGTAACCTCTTGCACAACTCTATATCACTGAATCATGGGATGTGAGATTCCTTTGGCTGATCACTGGGTTTGGCCTCTTACGTGAAGGTCCATCTTTGGTATTCCAGACAAGCTAGTGAGCACATAGCCTGTTCAGAGGACATGGAGGATCCATTAAACACTTTTACGTGGAACAGGCTATGACAATGGACTTTGCTACTAAAGTTATTTACACAATACAAGGCGGATACACACTGAAGCATTTCAAGCCTGCTGTCATTTCATACTGTTTATTAGATAGCACTGCAGGTATAGGCCTAATGCATTATGATGTGGTTACAATGCATTGTAAGGCCTGTCATGTCACGAGAATGTATGACTGACTCCCTGTGAGAAAAAAAGAAGGCAGGCCACACAAAACACAGCTGTGATCCAGTTATGGCTTTGGCCAATAGTCCTACCCTCTCTTCCTCCTGGGTGTGTCACGGATTATTCAGCATTGAAGACTAGGCTATCTACCAAGTAGGCCATTGTTAATAAAGTGGGTGTCTGACTGGCTTTGACTTTACCACCATTTTGTAAGGCAAGTCATTTCGTAAGCTACGTTTTTTTCCCAACTGCTGTAGAGAAACAGATTCAACATGTAGCCTACATGAAGGATGAGGAGAATGTACACTGGTTTCTAGATCGTACGTGCTCCATCCCACGTGAGGAAGCGGCTTCTGGATTCGGAAGCCGTTCCCAATCTCACTGCCACATGTCAAAGAGACAGCTCCATCCCCACCTCCTGGTCTGAGTCAGCTTGCCCCCTCCCTTCAGTCAATGCCATCATGTAAGATGTGCTATAAGACAGCCTGCCACCTCATTGAGCTAAATGCGCCCCCCCTTACTCAAGCTCACGCCTGACTACCAAATTCCACACAACAAGGGTCCTCACGTTCTTCAAATCAAGCAACCAAGGATATTAATATGTGATAAACTTATAGTAGCTATTGTTGGACTTGTCCCACCAGCCATCAGTGCTAAAGTCTGTGTTCTGAAGCCTGTGTCTGTTGTCCATGCATGCAAGTGCCTCGTGAGAATTCCAATATCTCCTATGTATCTGCAATTGTTGTACTCGTGTTGACTCAAGTTTTAAAAAAATAGAAGACAGCTAAAAGTGAATCAATATAGCTAGCTAGCTAAACCCACTACACACGTCACTTAGCTAATTACAAGTCAAATCAATGACATCTTCTTCTACTGCTTAACGTTATTAGATACTTCTATTGAATTAATGTTAGCTAGCATAGCTATGCTGGCTCATGAAGAATACCCCATAACCTACTAACGTTAGCTACTAGCTAGCCACTCTCTTTGTATTACGATGCGGGTGTAGCGCAATAACATCTGCTAAATATGTGTATGTGACCAATAAAATGTGACTTGTTCACAAAAGCTATCCAGCATAACGTTAGCTAGCTAGTTTTATACGTTTCCATAATGGAGACAATATTTTCCACCTACGCATATAATAAAGTAGCTATTCGATTTAGCAAATGTTTTGGCTTGGCATCATGGGGTATCTCTGTCTGACTATTCGAGGGTGTCTGGAAACTGGGTTGGTGATATACCCAAGTAAAGTTAGTTTTATATTAGATATTCGGTTCACTCGTCCAATAGCTATTGAATCAAGCATGCCACGAATATGAAAAAGGTCGTGGGAGGATGGAGAACCATCAAAACCTTTTATTTTGTATAAAACATGGGTAAGGTTTCAGATGTAAATCTTAATTAAGTAGCTCTTAAACAACAATCCACACATTATTAAACGATTGCAATCTGTCAATAGCTCTTAAACTAAGTGTACCATCACTATGACAACCATATATTCTGAATCACACTATTCCCCCAAAATAAAATGTGTGGATTGTTCTCCATCCTCCCCTGATACAGAATATATACTTTTCATAGTCATGGTATGCTTTGTATAAGAGCTATTGAAGATTTAAATTTGAAACGTACTTTTTATTATTATTCAAAAAATGTCATATTGTTTTCCATCCTTCCCTGGTTCATAATATACAATTCTAATAGTCATTGCATGCTTGGTTCAATAACTATTGACGAAAGAAAACCACAAATCCAATGTAAACTAATTTTTACCTAGGTTTAGGCGGTCACGTCACAGAGTTAGCTAGCTAGCCAGCAGCTCGCGCTAGCAAGGCTCGCTAGTGGCTATATAATACTACAACTGAAATACACCCCACCATAGACAACAAGAATACACGGTTAAACCCAAATTCAAAACAGTTGAAAAATGACATAACTATTATTACGGTGTGCCACTTCAAATCTAGTGATACTTGCCTAATTGTCCCTCACTGATGGTGAGCACGATTTGGTCCATGAGAAGTGAACGGAATTCAACATCCTCCTCGGCGCATCGCTGTTTCAGAGCCCGAAGGATCTGGACTTGCGGATACTCCTGGTGGATACGCCGGTCGGTCACAAACCAAACCCGAGAACACATATTTGTATCAAACTGTGTCGTGCCGATTGAAAATAGTACAGAATACACACAGCTGTGGCCGAGAGGGTGGCGGGCGGGCGGGCGAACGAGAGCGCGGGATCCTAGTCAGAGATTGACGCGAATAATACAAAGATGCTCATACAATAGAGTGCAGCAACACGAACAAGCAATGTGGCAAAAAAAAAATCTAACACCACGATTACAGCTGTTCTTTTAATGGTCGATTAATTACTCGATTTCCACTTGCTTCCCTTCATTTGCAGGCCGTTATTCCTGGTCCCTTTCGATCCAAGAACCCGTTGAATCACAATGAGCACCACAGTTTCTTCCTTTCTAAAAACAATACTGGTAGCAGTACTAGCTATGGCTCCTTGCACTTGCAGCCCTTAGGGCAAACAAAGCTTGTGCCGTTTTGCTTCGAATCCACCGCTCATGGAACTCAACAGCTACTACCCAGTGAACACGGCAGCCGCTTGGCTGAATAACACAATTGTGGTAGCTCTATGATTATCGAAGAAACCGATGTTGCTCGTATCCCCACGCTTGTCTGGTCTGATTAATTGGTGGAATGGCCCTGTACCGCTATCCACGAGGATCGGTGCTGAAAAGGTGCACGCCTGTTTTCAGTTCTGCGTTTTCCTTCAAGCACGCGCCTCGTTTACAACTCAATTTCCTCGTTCCCGGACAATATATGGCCAATGATAATCGAGTTTATGCCATAATATCGACCAATCGCAGTTTATAAACCAACGGTCGCTGAAGTATGTGCTTTCGTTTTAGCTCTATGGGCGGAGTTTGCGTATTTTATACAATTTCATTGGTTCTAAAGTGAAATCCGAAGCACCGGACGAGAACGAGTGCAATCGGTTTTATTGTCCAATCAGGATGCTGACGCTGTGGAGGCTCGCAAGGCATGTGAGCCAATGACAATGCGTGAATTAACACAGGGGTGTAGCTAACGTGGGCGCGCTAATGCTGTGATTTAGTGCGTGTCATACAAGCTACAGCACAGAGGGGGGGACTCAGTATCACGAGTTTGCGCATCACCCGAACCGGTTCAGACCGGGTGCTGGGAGCTTTGGTGAATACTAAAGCCTCTGTCTCCATGTTGTGATGCTGAAATGTAAGGAATTATAACATAGCTTCAACAATCGGATGGTCAGACTGGTTTTCTTAGCTAGCTGTAGCCTAATCGAAACGTTGATCGACAGCAAATCTCTGCTGGACAGACTAGCATTTGACCAATTATGCGATACTTTAGTTCTGGTCGACAGTTTATAAACAAAAATAGAGCGAAGCCAGATGTCTCACAGGATGTATACATCTGAAGCATCCGTTTAGAGCTTCCACTCACCACCAAATATGGTGATGAAAGGAAGTCCAGTGGCGGGAAACATCGATTAAACATTCGATCTCAATAGAATTTTCGGTTCCAAAAACTATATTCTGTTACGAACAGATTGTACTACGTTTTGTAGACTCGACCATTTGCCAAAGTTTCAAGGGCGAATCGAGAGAACGCCTTTTCTTATGGTAGAAGGCGTTCCCTAACGAAAATATGCAATTACATGCTAAATTACGCCAATAGGATCTCTAGCTCGTGCTTAACTCTGTCCACCTCCTTGCTTGTTCTCCCCACGATGCTTGCTTGCCTTCGTTTGCTCTCATTGGAAGCGACCCTGATTAAGTATCTTGGTTAGTTACAGGTAATCTTTTCTGTAACGGTCCGAAGCTTATTTATCCTCGCAAAAGCAATAGTGTATATGATTTCAAGAAACAAGATCTCGCATAGTTTTGCTGGTAGAGGACGTCACAGTCGTTATTTTGTATGCTTTATCTAACCATTACAACGATACTATTTCTTTGTAGGCTATTGTCGACGCTTAAAAAACAAACCTATCTAATATTCTCTGTTATGAGCTATGAGCTTTATTTCACAGTACGAATGGTCTATCAATCGACTGGTCGTATAGGTTTGTGTGTGACAGGCTGCTGTGCATCACGGATTCAAAACACATGTGATCATCAAGGGCGAAATTATGCCTTGGCAATGAGCTATTTCCGAGAAAGGGAGGGAGTGGAGAGCTATTGCAGGCCGTGTTCAATGAATTTGGATAGGTATTGTTTTTCAGACAATCGCCTTATTCAGACTTTATAAGGACAACACTATTGATTGTTCACAACCAATATGACACCCTTAGAACCTCCAAACCCCCATTTTAAAGTACTTTAGGGTGTGTCTAAATGTTACTTTTAGGGCATTTCTGGGTGTCTAATAATGTTGAGATTTGTTTCTTGTAGAATTCTGAAAATGGATGATTAAGTTCTAGACTGGACAGGCACACAAGTGGAACAGCAGAATGAATAGGCCAGTGTAAGAACCAAGCCAGGTCAGTTGTACCAAAACCAATCACAAGACAGACAAGTACATCTTTCTCCCCTTCGTTCAATAGCACTACCCTCCTCCAGCTGAATCACATCCATCATGGACAAAATAGCCTGGCCAGCTTTATCCTTCAATGTGAGCCCAGCAAGACACTGCTGAATGGAATGATGATATTTCTTTCACATTCAAGTGTGAATCACTGCGATGCCCAGATTAGACTTTTGTTGTAAATGTTGTAAGATACACAAGACACCTTTTAAAAGTGTGTGCCCTTTGAAGTGCATTTGATTGTAAGACATTAAATGAAAGGTCATACCCCTTTAATTGTGCTTCATAAAGCCATAAAGCTCATGGCTGCAATCAATGTTAGATGTTACTTTATCCCTAGGGGTACCCTAAGGTACTGCTATGGTTTTATCCTAGACTAGTCAATAAACCGTTTTAGTCAACATGTAGTTTATAATAACCAATTAATAGTTTTAACTCAAACATAAGTCATAACAATTGTGGAATGATCATTTTGGTGCATGTCGAATAGTGAGCTAATATGTCAATGTATAATAACAGCAATAAGGGATTACATTGCACCAAAACTACACAATTTGAACCAATGAGTTAAAGAGGAAGTGTTAAAGATTTATAAACGACATATGAACTAAATCATTTTTGTTTCTTTTGTGAGAAACCCCAATATTTTTTGTTGTAACAATTCAGTTATATAGATTTCTTTAAAAAAAAAAAGATTTAGATTTGACTGTTTTTCTTTTGTGATTCATAGAAGACAATCATGGGTGGGTTTCACCAGATGTCATATCTTACTATCTTCATTATTTTGGTGAAATGGGTGATGAACTAATAATGACTAAACAGGTCTTGGAAAAGTGTCTGTAACAATGTCTTATACAGAAATATTAATTATTAGTCTAGAGCGCCATCTAGTGACATAATACGGTGTGCTGTACAACAAAGGCAGCCTTGTCTGAATGTTATTCTGTACCCACTAGGGTTGGGGTCAATTTCTAACTGTATTTGAATGACTGTTAACCAGTGGCCCTAAATGTGGCTGTTATGAAACATATTTAAAGACGTTGCGGTTTAAATGAAGGAGGGTTAGGCCTTACACCTGTACCTGGCAACAAAGTCTACTCAAAATTAAACACTTTTGGCTAAAGACAATCTAGAATCATTGAAAGTTCTGCGTTAAGGTTTAATATAGATAAACACATGTTTTTCCCCCAGTCTTCCGCCATTTGTATGTGTTCCCTGTTCAAACAATGCCAAGGTGTGTTTCATTCAAGAAATTCAATTAACTTTCAATGATTTTTCCCTCCCTCCCTTTCTTTATGTTTATTTAATATTATTTTTTATGTGTATGAGGTTGAGATATGACCTGTGGGCTTATGGTGTATGTCAGTAGGTATATACAGAGAATTTAAAATACCATTATACAGATTTCCAGATCCCAGTTCCCAGTCTATAGCTTTAAAAAGATGATAAACTATATACACCTAAAATCATTTGGAGTTGAGAACGGAGCAGAAGACACATTTCTATTGTTCGCTGTAACACATGGAAAACAAAGTTGTATTCTATTCTTGGAGACATGCCCTTTATGTCTTAATCAGACAGCAGTACATGTTTTGTGAACTCCAGCCCGAGAGGCTTGTAAGGAAGTCAAAACGAAAAGTCAGTGACTGTCAGCTGCTACAGAGTCACACAGTGTTCACAGAATGTCATCAATGCAATATAACAGTGAATAATCAGTGTGTCCTTGGCCCTTGTACCTCCAGTCTGGCCTCAATCACTATCAACAGAAATGAGAATAATTCACAACATTCAGTGTCAAATCTACACTCTTAGAACAAAAGGTGCTTCAGTTTGTTCCCATAGGGGAACCCTTTTTGATGCTAGGTAGAACCTTTTGCAGAGGATTCTACCTAGACCTAGAACCCTCTATGAAGGATTCTTCATAGACCCCTCCATGAAAGGTTCTTCCTAGAACCCTCTATCTTCTGAAGGTTTTTTTCTAGGACCCTCTATGAAGGGTGTAAAGCCTTATTTGTATATTTCCCAGTGTGCATTTCGAGTGAATTGTAGAGTTACTGTACCACCCATGACTGTGTTTGTTAGTGACAGAGACTTGGTTGTTGCATTCAGTGGCTTTCAATCCTTTAGCCTTCATCAAGTGAGTGCCTAAGTGAATAAGTTATCATTAAATTTAAACTCTTTATAACAATACAGGCTAAGTCACACCTGATGTAGCCTGAATATAGAGTGAGGATATCCAACAATTGGAACTTTGAGTCACCTGCCACCCACATTCAGAATAACATTCAAGTTAGGGAAGATTGATAAATGAGACTACCTAAACCAGGGATGGGCAACTTTCATGGGGATGGGAGCCACAAAAAAATCTAACTCATGAGGGGGTGCAGTGGCTTGCAGGTCTGCGTAACCACATCCATACCCACACATGCAGTCAACTGATTTGCGCAATCAATCCATTTGTGCAGTTAAACTACTTAACTCTATTAAGGAAATGCTTTATACCAGTAGCCAAGGCTGAGCCTATTCTTTTGCAGGCAAATCATTTTGATGCCCCCAGTGGAAAGAAAAATGTACGTTTTAAAGTCAAAGACATGCTCTGGAAATGTGGCAACTACTAATTATTTTTTAAACCTCCGCTTTGGGCTGGATGTGTCAATGTGAAGTTCATACGTGCATAATCTATTAGCTGAATTACTGTTTTACTTCAATTAGCCACGAAATCCCTAGATTGAAAGTGACTGTTTTTCTGGAAGCTGTGTTGCTCAATTTTCCCAAAATGTTCCCCCATCTGGGCCAGCCCCCTAGCAATTCGAGTTCTAGCCAATGAGCTACAGCCCCCCCATTGGGGTGACAGCAAGCAAGATGCACACACAGCAGAGCGAGAGAGAGCACAATGACGTGGTGCACATATCTGCACATATGTGACATAGTATGCAATGCTCTACATGCCTGGTCGGTATTCGGCCATGATTACTACAAGTTTAGACAGCTGGCTAGACTAATTTACCAATAAAAAATAGTTGACATGGCTAATTGGACTCCCAGGTGGCGCAGCAGTCTAAGGCAGTGCTAGAGGGATCACTAGAGTCCCTGGTTCGATTCCAGGCTGTATCACAACCGGCTGTGATTGGCAGTCCCATAGGGCGGCGCACAATTGGCCCAGCATTGTCTGGTTTGGCCGGGGTAGGTTGTCATTGTAAATAAGAATTTGTTCTTAAGTGACTTACCGAGTTAAATAAACATTACATTTTTTAAAAATACAATTTTTGGGGGGGTGACTGTCAGTGACTGAAATTACAAAAGAAAACTGCAGATCCACAACCAATTGTACCTTGTGTATTCTACTATTCTAACTCTCAAAAGTAAATTGAGACTCCGACTGAGTTCCCAAACCATCAAAACAGGAACAACCATCTCAGTAACGGGTGCAATAAATCCAACTGCTAACAGAATGGATTAGATTATACTTTTTTTTACAATTCATTTGTGTGTAGCATAAGATCAATCACAAATTAAAATCTAATTTTATTTGTCATATGCTGCGAATACAGCAGGTGACCTTACCGTGAAATGCTTACTTACAAGCCCTTGACCAACAATGCAGTTCAAGAAAGAGTTAACAAAAAATGTACTAAATAAACTAAAGTAAAAATAGTAAAATTTAAATAAAAAGTAACACAATAAAAATAACAAGGCTATATACAGGGGGTACCGGTACTGAGTCAATGTGCGGGGGTATAGGTTAGTTGAGTTATTTTGTACATGTAGGTAGGGGTAAAGTGACTATGCATAGATAATAAACAGCGAGTAGCAGCAGTGTAAAAACAAAGGTCCCAGATCAGTTTTTAAGTAGAGTGTAAAAGAAACCCAGTGTTTGTGTCCATAATCAGAGTTGAGTGTGACTGTGTCATTTTTCAATCAATCAATCAATATACATTTGAAGTCGGAAGTTTACATACACCTTAGCCAAATAAATTTAAACTCAGTTTTTTACAATTCCTAAAAAATCCCTGTCTTAGGTCAGTTAGGATCACCACTTTATTTTAAGAATGTGAAATGTCAGAATAATAGTAGAGAGAATTATTTATTTCAGCTTTTATTTCTTTCATCACATTCCCAGTGGGTCAGAAGTTTACATACACTCAATTAGTATTTGGTAGCATTGCCTTTAAATTGTTTAACTTGGGTCAAACGTTTTGGGTAGCCTTCCACAAGCTTTCCACAATAAGTTGGGTGAATTTTGGCCTATTCCTCCTGACAGAGCTAGAGTAACTGAGTCAGGTTTGTAGGCCTCCTTGCTCGCACATGCTTTTTAAGTTCTGCCCACAAATTGTCTATAGGATTGAGGTCAGGGCTTTGTGATGGCCACTCCAATACATTGACTTTGTTGTTTTTAAGCCATTTTGCCACAACTTTGGAAGTATGCTTGTGTCATTGTTCATTTGGAAGACCCATTTGCGACCAAGCTTTAACTTCCTGACTGATGTCTTGAGATGTTGCTTCAATATATCCACATCATTTTCCTTCCTCACGAAGCCATCTATTTTGTGAAGTCCCTCCTGCAGCAAAGTACCCCCACAACATGATGCTGCCAACCCATGCTTCATGGTTCGGATGGTATTTTTCGACTTGCAAGCCTCCCCCCTTTTCCTCCAAACAAACCGATGGTCATTATGGCCAAACAGTAATATTTTTGTTTCATCAGACCAGAGCACATTTCTCCAAAAAGTATGATCTTTGTCCCCATGTGCATTTGCAAACCGTAGTCTCACTTTTTTGATGGTGGTTTTGGAGCAGTGGCTTCTTCCATGCTGAGCGGCCTTTCAGTTTATGTCAATATAGAACTCATTTTACTGTGGGTATAGATACTTTTGTACCTGTTTCCTCCAGCATCTTCACAGCATCTGTTCTTCTGGGATTGATTTGCACTTTTCGCACCAATGTACGTTCATCTCTAGGAGACAGAACGTGTCTCCTTCCTGAGCGGTATGACGGCTGCGTGGTCCCATGGTGTTTATACTTGCATACTATTGTTTGTACAGATGGAAGTGGTACCTTCAGGCATTTGGAAATTGCTCCCAAGGATGAATCAGATTTGTGGAGGTATACAGTTTTTTTCTTTAGTGTATGTAAACTTCTGACACACTGGAATTATGATACAGTGAATTATAAGTGAAATAATCTGTAAACAATTGTTGGAAAAATTACTTATGTCATGCACAAAGTAGAGGTCCTAACCGAGTTGCCGACTCTATAGTTTGTTAATAAGAGATTTGTGGAGTGGTTGAAAAATGAGTTTTAGTGACCTAAGTGTATGTTAACTTCTGACTTCAACTGTACATGCAAAAACACAGATATTGTAACAATCAATTCTAAAAATCAACCTGCCATAGAGCATGGAATATGAAAATGAGGGGCATGATTTTAAGTATTTTATAAAAAATGACACAGTCACACTCAGCTCTGTGTGAACACCAACACTGGGTTTCACAATGCAGTTAGCAATGCTTGCAAAATAACTGGGGGTAAAAACAAAGGCATAAAGTCAACCCAACCTAGTTAAGTGGAAATAAGAAAATAATCAGCCCTTGTGCACGTTAGCTGTGGACCCCTCTTCCCTGCATAAGCGTTCGTCTTCACCTTCTGGTAGTTCTCAACATTACATTGTGTTGATGAACTAGGCTTCAATCATACACTGAACAAAAATATAAACGTAACATGCAACAATTTCAAAGATTTTACAAAGTTACAGTTCATATAAGGAAACCATTCAATGGAAATTGTTAAGGCTCTCGTTTGTGGAATGACCGGACCAAGGCGCAGCGTGGTAGGTGTACATCGTTATTTTTATTGGTGACACCAAAAGCAAAATAACAATGGCAAAAACGAACACGCACAGTTCTGTAAGGCAAAATAAACTATACAGAAAACAAGATCCCACAAACCCAAAAGGAAAATGACAACCTATATATGATCCCCAATCAGAGACAACGATTGGGAACCATACTGATTAGGAACCATACCATACAAAAACACAAAGAAATAGAAAACATAGATTTTCCCACCCGAGTCACACCCTGACCTAACCTAACCTAACATAGAGAATAATAAGGATCTCTAAGGTCAGGGCGTGACAGAAATATATTCATTACGGCCTAATCTATGGATTTCACATGACTGGGAATACAGATATGCATCTGTTGGTCACAGATACCATAAAAAAGGTAAGGGTGTGATCAGAAAACCAGTCAGTATCTGGTGTGACCACCATTTGCCTCTTGCAGCGCAACAAATCTCCTTCGCATAGAGTTGATCAGGATGTTGATTGTGGCCTGTGGAATGTTGTCCCACTCCTCTTCAATGGCTGTGCGAAGTTGCTGGATATTGGCAGGAACTAGAACACGCTGTCGTACATGTCGATCCAGAGCATCCCAAACTCTGTCCATTCAAATTGCCATCGAGAACATGCAATTGTGTTCGTTGTCCGTAGCTTATGCCTGCCCATACCATAACCCCACCACCACCATGGGGCAACTATGATCACGCAAAACGCTCATCCACACGACGCCATACACATGGTCTGCACTTGTGAGGCCGGTTGGACGTACTGTAAAATACTCTAAAACAACATTGGAGGTGGCTTATGGTTGAGAAATTAACATTAAATTATCTGACAACAGCTCTGGTGGACATTCCTGCAGTCAGCATGCCAATTGCAGCTCCTTACACATTTGAGACATCACTGGCATTGTTTTGTGTGGCAAAACTGCAATGTTTCGAGTGGTCTTGTATTGTCCCTTAACACAAGGTGCACGTGTGTAATGATCATGCTGTTTAATAAGTTTCTTCTTATGCCACAACTGTCAGGTGGATGGATTATCTTGGCAAAGGAGAAATGCTCAATTACAGAGATGTAAACTAATTTATGCACAGAATTTGAGCTAAATAAGCTTCTTCTTTTTCAGCTCATGAAACATGTTGTGTTGATATTTTTGTTCAGTATATCTGTCACAGTGGCTGGTGGACCAAAACATTTGTTTCAGGCTGTCACGTTCTGACCATAGTTTTGTTATTTTATTATTTGTTTTAGTATGGTCAGGGCGTGAGTTGGGGTGGGCAGTCTATGTTTGTTTTTCTATGTTGGTTTTTGTGTTCAGCCTTGTATGGTTCTCAATCAGAGGCAGGTGTAGTTAGTTGTCTCTGATTGAGAATCATAGTTAGGTAGCCTGGGTTTCACTTTTGGTTGGTGGGTGTTTGTTTCTGTGTGAGTGTTTGGGCCACACGGTACTGTTTTGGTTTTTGTTTTGTTCACAGCATTTATTGGTTTGTATTTCAGTGTTCAGTTCGTTTCAATTAAATATCATCATGAACACTTACCACGCTGCGCTTTGGTCCTCCTCTCTATCTCCAGACGACATCTGTTACACAGGCCCTGTCCAATGCAGTAGGTGGTGGTGTCTGCACTTTTTCCAGTTACTTTTCTCAGCCCAACCTTCCCTCAATCTATGTTCCCTCAACCCTATATTCCCTCAATACACACTGAACCCATTTCAATATAATTTGGTACAAAGGCTTATTATAAAGTATTATTTCAGCGTCTTCCTAAATATGTTCATTCACTATGGCCTTGACCTTTTGTATATTACAGCAGTCCGAAATGCATTTTCTTTTATAATGATTGGTTAAAATATGTAACATTAGACTGTATGGCCTCAGACCCACTGAAATATTGAATCATTATTGAATAGTGAATCACCGGAAACACATTTCTCAGTTGAATTGTTATTTATCTCAGAATTTACAGAAGTGTATGTTCTAATTCAATCTTAGGCAATAACAAACATATTGTTCAATTAATATAGTACAAAGTTATTGTTTGTACACCTATTTCTATTGAGAGGTGGCTACCCCAAACCCTGACTCCTAAACTTTATGTTTGAAAATAAAGTCATTCATGATTTAAAAAAAAAAGTTTTAGGCCTCCTGGGTGGCGCAGTGGTCTAAGGAGTGCCACCAGGTGCCACCGGGTTCGACCCCAGGCTCTGTCGAAGCAGGCCGCAACTGGGAGGTACATGGGGCGACGCACAATTAGTCTAGCGTCGTCCGGGTTAGGGAGGGTTTGGCCGGTAGGGATATCCTTGTCTCATTGCGCGCTAGCGACTCCTGTGGCGGGCTGGGCGCAGTGCGCGCTCACCAGGTCGCTAGGTGCACGGTGTTTCCTCTGACACATTGGTGCGGCTGGCTTTCGGGTTGGATGCACGCTGTGTTAAGAAGCAGTGCAGTTTGGTTGGGTTGTGTTTCGGAGGATGCATGGCTCTCGACCTTTGTCTCTCCCGAGCCCGTATGGGTGTTGTAGCGATGAGACAAGATAGTAACTACTAACAATTGGATACTACAAAATTGGGGAGAAAAAGGGGGTATAAAAATTCAATTTAAAAAAATGTTTTAACATCTTGCTCATCTTACCATCTCACTCATTGTCATTCGCAACGGATGTAATAAAAAACACTGACTTTGTTGACTTTCTGTGTGATGAAAATAAAATGTGTCTCCTGCCTATGTAACAGACCTTCAGAAGGTATTCACAACCGTATACTTATTCATAATTTTGTTGTGTTACAAAATTGTCTTAAATCTATGGCAAGACTTGAAAATGGCTGTCTAGCAATGATCAACAACCAATTTGACAGAGTTTGAAGAATTCAAAAAATTATAATGGGATAATATTGTATAATCAAGATGTGCAAAGCGATTTAAGACTTTGTGCAAAGCCCAGAAAGACTCAGATGTAATCGCTGCCAAAGGTGATTCTAACATTGTTTGACTCAGGATATAATCAAGATATTATACTGTTTTATATTCCATACATAATTTAAAAAATGTTTGAATATTTCTTCCACTTTGACATTACAAAATATTTTGAGTAGATCGATGACATAAAATTACAATTAAATTCATTATATTCCCATTTGGTAAACAACATTTGGAAAATGTCAAGGTGTATGAATACTTTCTGAAGGCTCTGTAAATATAGGCATTTCTAAAATGTCAATTGTTTTCTCATATATATTTGCGCCAACTACTTGTAGCTAATATTGAGTGCCTCTAAATGTTGAGAGAATGAAAGAGAGATATTGGCTATGTGGATTGAGACAGGAGTAGCCATCGCTATGTACTATATATAGGATGCCGGTCAGTATTTCTGCTCAGCTCAGCTCGAGAGCCTGTCAAAAGAAGAGATACATAACAGCAGCAGCATAAACATTAGAGCTGATCACACACACACACTCATATTCTCTCTCCTTATACATGTTTTCTGAGTTTCTCTCAGCAGAGACCATAGAGAGGAGTGTTTGTCTGCTGACTGCAGCAGGGTTCTCTAGTCTCTCTCTTCATGCCTTCTTAGCTGTGCACTCACTCTGAAGCAGCGGCTCATAGAGGTACAAAACGAGGAAGGAGTACAGGACGGCAGAGATCTCAGACCAGATGAAGAAAAGCGGTACTTCACACAGCAGCAGGTGCACAGCGAAACAGCACTGATTTCAGACCAGTCCGAAGCAGCTGTAAACCAGACGGGAGCCCGTGTCTCTCAGACCCCAGTGTGAAAGCAGTGAAGGAAAGGAGTTCTGTCGTGACCCACTTTCAACCTGCATCTCAGGCTCACCTACAGCACACCCTCGCTGGGAACAGCGGGAGGACCATCCCCCTGAAGACCTGAGCCATGGAGGACATACTCACCCTCAGCAGCACCACGTTCTCCCAGGTGTTTGGTCGCCAGGGGCAACTTATGCAAGCCAGTGAGTATCAAACTCCACATGAAAACATGAAAGTCGTACTCTGATTCTTTATTGCGGTGTGATTTATTTCATTGTTACATTACATCAATGTTTCGGTTGTGATGCCTTCATCACCCCCCCCCACACACACACATTCTCTCAGCTTTACTCAGGTCTGACTCAGACTAGGGTTTTTTTTCGTTCACATTTTTTATCTAGTTTGAAGGTATTAAACATGACTTATAGAAGTGTTTCTTGATGGGAGTTGATTGGATTATCTGTAATGACAAGCAATGTAGTCTATAGTCATTTTTGTATAAATTAGGTTTAATGCATAATTTACTGGTCTGCATAGCATGGAATAGCTGTTGAGAAATCGTTGGCGATGCTAATGAGTCTGTGCTGTTTTTTTTGTTAGGAGTTTTTGTATATTGTTGTTGTGAGTTTATGGCCAGACGCAACTCTGAAGCTTTATTTAGGGAAGTGGATGCAGATACATATGGGATTTGATGCTGGAATGTGCTGTGGAATTCTCTTATCCATTCAAAAACACCAGGTCATTTGAAATTACAAAGCGGTATCTATGTTTACACTAAAATATATAAATGTGGCAATTTTCAAAACTGTTATGCTATCATTCACAACAATGTGCTGTAAACCCAGCAAATTGTCTGGGTTTTGTTTCATCCTTTTAATGGGTGTCGTTTTAACAAGGACACCAAAATATGACAAGATACCGAAAGTAATCAGACACCGGAACAGTGTTAATTAATTAACCTTAGAGAAAATTAAAAGCCTGAGGCAAAGTTATACAAATTAGTCAGTGAAACAGATTTCAGTGCCCCTTCGAATCAGTCTCCATGATTTTTTTATTCACATAGAGAAAAACCTGTCCTCTCAAAACGGGATTTTTTTCCCTCAACATGGATGTGTCATGTACAATGCCTTCAGAAAGTATTCACACCCCTTTACTTTTCCCACATTCTAGTGTGTTACAGCCTGAATTTAAATCGATTATCGATTCAATTGAGATTTTGTGTCACTGGCTTACACACAATACCCCATAATGTCAAAGTGGAATTATGTTTTTAGAAATGTTTCCAAATTAATAAAAAATGAAAAGCTGAAATGTCTTGCGTCAAGTATTCTAACCCTTTGTTTTGGCAAGCCTAAATAAGTTCAGGAGTAAAAATGTGTAAAAATGTGCTTAACAATTTGCATAATAAGCAGCATGGACTCCTTCCACGTTCAATAATAGTGGTAAATATGATTTTTGAATGATTGCCCCATCTCCTTACTCCACACATACAATTATCTGTATGGTCCCTCAATCGAGTAGTGAATTTCAAGCACAGATTCAACCACGAAGACCAGGGAGGTTTTTCAATGCCTCGCAAATAAGATTGGTAGATGTGTAGAAAAATGAATAATATCCCCTTGAGCATAGGGAAGTTATTAATTAGTCTTTGGATGGTGTATCAATACACCCAGTCATTACAAAGATACAGGGGTCCTTCCTGAGTTGCCAGAGAAGACGGAAACTGCTCAGGGATTTCACCATGAGGCCATTAAAGATGTTAAAACATTTACAGAGTTGAATGGTTGTGATATGAGAACTGAGGATGGATCAACATAATTGTATTGTAGTTACTTCACAATACTAACCTAGAAGGAAGCCTGTAGAGAATACAATTATTCAAAAACATGCATTCTGTTTGCAACAAGGCACTTAAGAAATACTGGAAAATGTGGTAAAGAAATTAAGTTATTGTCCTCAATACAAAGAGTTATGTTTGGGGCAAATCCAACACAACACATCACTGAGTACCACTCTTCATATTTTCAAGCATGGTGGTGGCTGCATCAAGTTATGGGTATGCTTGTCATCGGCAAAGACTATAGAGTTTTTTTTAGGATTAAAAGAAACGGAGTACAGCGATAAGCACAGGCAAAATCCCAAAGGAAAACCTGGTTCAGTCTGCTTTCCAACAGACACTGGGAGACCAATTCACATTTCAGCAGGACCTAAAACACACAGCCAAATCTATACTGGAGTTGCTTACCAAGACAACATTGAATGTTCCTGTCACGACGTCTGCTGAAGTCGATGCCTCTGCTTGTTCGGGCGGTGCTCGGCGGTCGACATCACCGGTCTTCTAGCCATCATTGATCCATTTTTTTCATTTTCCATTGGTTTTGTCTTGTCTTCCTACACACCTGGTTCCAATCCCATTCATTACCTGTTGTGTATTTAACCCTCTGTTTCGGCTCATGTCCTTGTCAGAGATTGTTGTTAATTTATCGTGTTGTTTGTATTGGTGCGCGACGGGTCCTTGTACCCACTTTGTTTTGATTATTGTCATGCTTTTGGAGCTATGTTTTTAAGTTATTAAACTACTCCATTTAACCAAGTTCGATTCTCCTGCGCCTGACTTCCCTGCCACCTATACACACGTTTATGACAGTTCTTGTGTGGCCTAGTTACAGTTGTGACTTAAATTGGCTTGAAAATCTATGGCAAGACTTGAAAATGGCTGTCTAGCAATGATCAACAATGAACTTGACAGAACTCGAAGAATTCTTTAAATAATAATGTGCAAACCTTGTACAATCCAGGTGTGCAAAGCTCTTAGGGACTTACCCAGAAAGATTCACAGCTGTAATCATTCCCAAATGTGATTCTAACATGTATTGACTCAGGGGTTTGAATATTTATATGAATGAGATATTTCTGTATTAAAAAAATATTTATTTCAATTTGTACCTAAAATGACATACCCAAATCTAACTGCCTGTAGCTCAGGACCTGATGCAAGCATATGCATATTCTTGATACCATTTGAAAGGAAACCCCTTTTGAAGTTTGTGGAAATGTGAAAGTAATGTAGAATACAATGGAGAATATATCATGAAGAATATAACACATTAGATCTGGTAAAATATATTGTTTTAATCATTTTTTAATGCAAGAGAAATGTCACAAGGTTGCAGGTTAGGTGCAATTTAGATTTTGGCCACTTGATGGCAGCAGTGTATGTTCAAAGTTTTAGACTGATCCAATGAACCATTGCATTTATGTTGAATGGGTAAGTCTGTCCACAGAACTTTGTCATCAGTGTCACAAACCCTCTAACCTGCCTGTGACTATGGTGGCATGCGAGTTTTCACAGGTACATTTTTTATTCTGATGTTTGCTTGTCCTCAGGACAACATCCCCCTCTTTTGTCTTATTTTATTTGTTCTTAGTTATTTGCATATAGTGTCGTCACGCATTGTCTCTAGACCCATATTACCGGCTCAACGTTTTCTTCCTTCTATTGCACATTGGTGCTGCAGCTGGATGCACATCCATTGGCGGGCCACTTGGCAATCAGCTATTAGAGACAACAGTGAGGGCTGTTGCCTTCAAGTAGGCTTTGGTTTTGCTAAGGTTCCAAAGGTTTCATATTCAAATCCAGCAATAAAAACATATTTTTGTTCTAAGCCTATCCCAAACCTTAACCCTTACCTTAACTACTCAGAGTTAATGCATAACCTTAAGAAGAAGAAGTTAAGAAATAATACGAAACTTAACCTTGAACGATCCAGAGAAGGAAATTTGACGTTTGAGAAAATGGATGAACGTCTAATTCTGACGTGAGACTGTGAGAGCTTGTTGTTCTAAAATGACTCTTGGGCCGTTAACGCCGTTAATACCTTGTTCAGTGATGTTACCTCATTACTTAGCTAGCTAACAAACATTTGGGGGCAAAGAAAGAATGGAGAAGGGATTGCTTCTTCAGGAGATCAATGATCACGGCAATGAATGAATGACAGATTCGCATTTCATCACTCAGAACTTTGCTGACATTCTTAAAGAGACAGTATACCATTTTCTTTTTAACACTTCTCCATAGGAAACAGTGCTTTTTACATAATGTAGAAACCTAATATTCCACAAATTACTTTGTTATTTCAATGACAGGTGTTTGTATAAAATGTTTAGCTTTTATAATAAGCAAATGCATTTACAGGGTTAATTTCCAATGCCTCTCTCCCATCACGTTGCTAACGCATGCCAGATCTTACAACGCCTGGATAAGTATTTTACCTATGAGCTAACCACATCATGTTATAACAATCTGGTGCCAGACGGCACAGTCAATGACATATCACGTAACCATTGGTTGATGCATGCAATGTCTGAGCAGGGGAACGCGACCAGTGTTTGGTGCAGTAAGCCTGAGTGTCTGTCTGTGTTAGGCTGCATTTACACAGGCAGCCCAATTCTGATCTTTTTTCCCACTAATTGGTCTTTTAACCAATTACATTAGATCTTTTCACATCAGATCTTTTTGGGAACTGATCTGATTTGTCAAAAGACCAATTAGTGAATAAAAAGATCAGAATTGGGCTGCCTGTGTTAAAGCAGCCAAAGTGAGTGACATCATTCTCTACGTAGTTTCCCATTACTGTGATTGAGTGAGTCTCAGTGGCTGCGTTTACACAAATGTTGGCAAAAAAAGCTGATCTGATTGGTCAGAACACCAATTTGTGGAAAAATATCAGAATTGGGCTGCCTTTGTAAACACAGCATCTCTGCTCTATCCGTGTTCTTTGAAGACTTTGCTACAAGTCAGAGAGAGAGTCAGAGAGAGAGTCAGAGAGAGAGAGAGAGAGAGAGAGAGAGAGAGAGAGAGAGAGAGAGAGAGAGACTTTTTTAGCATCCCCCTCACATGCGTCGACACAAGTCGCCTGGTGGAATAATCCACAGTAGCGCTGCCTCGTAATGTCTGAACAGTAATTCACGTTTTCATCTTTAGCTATCACCCATCATAGGATCAGAAGTTCCTGTGCACCAGGTCTGCTGCTAAAGGAGAAAGTGTATAATGTAGGTGTTACGCACAATGACTTGAACATTAACGCTGAAAGTGACACAGTGAAGATAATATAATCTCTTTCCGTGCTATAGAAGAGGTTCAGAATGTTACAGCTGCCTCACTGCCCTAAACAAGTTCCTGATTTTTTTTTTTTGCAAAGACAGGAATGTCTCCTTTTGTGACAATTTTGACTTGCTGCGAGAGCAACCAACACTCTTTTCTTTACTCTGTACTGGTACCCCCTATAAATAGCCTTGCAATTGTTATTTTACTGCTGCTGTTGAATTATTTGTTACTTTTATTTTCTATTTTTTACTTTAAAAAAGTGTCATCTTAAAATGTTCTTAAAGCTTTGTTGTTTAAGGGCTTGTAAGTAAGCATTTCACTGTAAGGTCTAAATCTGTATTCGGTGCATGTGAGAAATAACATTTGATTTGATTTAGATTTGATTTGACTTGATTATCTCCATAAACATTGCGAAATGTCAACAAAGAGACTGATGGTCTGGGTTTGGTAGCGCTCCAGTCCTCCCTGTCATACTAAGCAACAGATAGAAATGCAGTTAATGCAAGTAACCTAATCTATGTTTCTTTATCTGTTAGCTCCGAGGGTATTGTCAGCAATAATCATATGCCTGTATAATTGAATTCCACTGTTTACACTGAAACTCTCTGTCTAAGGAAGAGGCCTACTGTAGGCAGCCCACTCAGTACCATTGGCTCAAATATAAATGTCACTGACATTTACAAATGTCACTAACTTGGATCAGCCTCGCAGAATAGTATCGAAAACAAACAAGCAACCCAGAAAATAACAGTAAATAGCCCATATTAAAATATGTAGCCTGAGAAACAAGATCCATGAAATTGACAACCTACTAACATCAGAAAACATTCATATCCTGGGCATCTCTGAAACACACTTAGATACTTCCTTTGATTATGCACTAGTAGCTATACATGGTTATAGAATATACAGGAAAGATAGAAATGCAAATATATGGGGTGTTGCTATGCATGTCTTATTCCTGTTAGGCTGAGAAAGGATCTCATGTCAAATGGCTACAGGTTCATCTGCCTCACCTGAAGCTTATTCTCATAGGACGTTGCTACAGACTACTGTGTGCTCAGTTTGTATTTGGACGATATGTGTGAAATGCTCGATAATGTATGTGATATCAACAGAGGTATATTTTCTGGGTGACCTAAATATTGACCGGTTGTCATCAAACTATGTACTCAAAAAGAAGCTTCAATCTGTAACCAATGCCTGAAATCTGGTTCAGGTTATCAGTCAATTTATCAGGGTATTAACTAACAGAACAGGAACTAAATCATCCACGTGTATTAAAATGAAATCAAATTTTATTGGTCACATACACATGGTTAGCAGATGTTATTGCGAGAGTAGTGAAATGCTTATGCTTCTAGATCCGACAGAGCAGCAGTATCTAACAGGTAATATCTAACAATTCCACAACTAAACCTAATATCTAACAAATTCCACAACAAAACCTAATACACACAATCTAGTAAAGGAATGGGATAAGAATATATAAGTATAAAATATATGGATGAGCAGTGAGAGAGCAGCTAAGATGCAATAGATACTAAAGAATAGATATTGAAGGATACAGTATGCAGTATATACATATGAGATGAGTAACACGAGATATGTAAACATTATTAAAGTGAGTAGTGTTCCATTTATTAAAGTGGCCAATAATATAAATTCTGTAGGTAGGCAGCCGCCTCTCTGTGCTACTGATGGCTGTTTAACAATCTGATGACCTTGAGATTGAACAACAGCTTCTATCTCTCTGTCCCAGCTTTGATGCATCTGTACTGACCTCACCTTCTGGATGGAAGCGGGGTGAACAGGTCGTGGCTCGGGTGGTTATTGTCCTTGATGATCTTTTTAGCCTTCCTGTTACATCGGGTGTTGTGGGTGTCCTGGAGGGCAGTAGTTTGCCCCTGGTGATGCGTTGTGCAGACCACACCACCCTCTGGAGAGCCCTGCGGTTGTAGGGGCGGTGCAGTTGCCGTACCAGGCGGTGATACAGCCCAACAGGAGGCTCTCAATTGTGCACCTGTAAAAGTTAGTGAGGGTTTTCAGTGACAAGTAAAGAAAATTCAGCCTCCTTCACCACACTGTCTGTGTGCATGGACCATTTCAGTTTGTTGGTGATAGGTACACAGAGGAACTTAAAACTTTCCACCTTCTCCACCGCTGTCCTGTCGCTGTTGATAGGGGGGGGGGGTGCTCCCTCTGCTGTTTCCTGAAGTCCACGATCATTTCTCTTGTTTTGCTGACATTGAGTGAGAGGTTATTTCCCTGACACCACACTCCCAGGGCCCTCACCTCCTCCCTGTAGGCCGTCTCATTGCTGTTGATAATCAAGCCCACCACTGTAGTGTCGTCTGCAAACTTGATGATTGAGTTGGAGGGGTGCATGGCCACGCAGTCATGGGTGAACAGGAAGTATAGGAGAGGGCTGAGAACGCACCCTTGTGGGGCCCCAGTGTTGAGGATCAGCGGAGTGGAGATGTTGTTTCCTACCTTCACCACCTGGGGGCGGAGCGTCAGGAAGTCCAGGACCCAGTTGTACAGGGCGGGGTCGAAACCCAGGGTCTCAAGCTTAATAATGAGTTTGGAGGGTAGTATGGTGTTGAATGCTGAGCTGTAGTCAATGAACAGCATTCTTACATAGGTATTCCTCTTGTCCAGATGGGATAGGGCAGTGCACAGTATCTTAGCTTTTTTGGGAACAGGAACAAGGGTTGCCATCTTGAAGCATGTGGGGACAACAGACTGGGATAGGGATTGATTGAATATGTCCGTAAACACACCAGCCAGCAGGTCTGCGCATGCTCTGAGGACACGGCTAGGGATCCCGTCTGGGCCGGCAGCCTTGCGAGTTAACACGTTTAAATGTTTTACTCACGTCGGCTATGTTGAAGGAGAACCCACAGTCTTTGGTAACGGGCTGTATCGGTGGTACTGTATTGTCCTCAAAGAGCACAAATAAGTTGTTTAATTTGTCTGGGAGCAAGACGTCGATGTCCGTGACGGGGCTGGTTTTATTTTTGTAATCGGTGATTGTCTGTAGACCCTGCCACATACGTCTTGTGTTTGTGCCGTTGAATTCCGACTCCATTTTGTCTCTATACTGATGCTTTGCTTGTTTGATTGCCTTACGGAGAGAATAACTATACTGTTTGTATTCGGTCATGTTTCCAGTCGCCTTGCCATGATTAAATGCGGTGGTATGTGCTTTCAGTTTTGCTCGAATGCTGCCATCAATCCACTGTTTCTGGTTAGGGAAGGTTTTAATAGTCACAGTGGGTACAACATCTCCTATACACTTCCTTATATACTCGCTCACCGAGTCAGCGTATACGCTGAGGCTTGTTACGCTGAGGCTTATTGACGGAAGCTACCCGGAACATATCCCAGTGCACGTGATCGTGTCAGCAGGCCCACCTGTTTTCTGTTCGTCTAGGTTGGTTGTGTGTTGTGTTCCCTGTCTGTTTGTGCTAAGTTTTGGGTTGGACACTTTTGTCTTCACCTATTGTTTTTGGCGTTAATTGTGGAAACCGCAATAAAGTTCCGTTTTCCCCATTTTCCTCTGCTCTCTGCGCTTGACTCTGCACCCACCACTCCTGGCTGTGTGACATAGAAAGGCCAAAACCTAGGAAGAAACCTAGAGAGGAACCAGGCTATGAGGGGTGGCCAGTCCTCTTCTGGCTGTGCTGGATTATAACAGAACATGGCCAAATGTTCATAAATGACCAGCATGGTCAAATAATAATAATCACAGTAGTTGTCGAGGGTGCAACAGGTCAGCACCTCAGGAGTAAATGTCAGTTGGCTTTTCATAGCGATCATTGAGAATATCTGTACCGCTACTGCTGTCTCTAGAGAGTTGAAAACAGCAGGTCTGGGACAGGTGGCACGTCTGGTGAACAGGTCAGGGTTCCATAGCCGCAGGCAGAACAGTTGAAACTGGAGCAGCATAACGGCCAGGTGGACTGGGGACAGCAAGGAGTCACCATGCCAGGTAGTCCTGAGGCATGGTCCTAGGGCCCAGGTCCTCCGAGAGAGCGAGAAAGAAAGAGAAAGAGAATTAGAGAGCATACTTAAATTCACACAGGACACCGGATAAGACAGGAGAAATACTCCAGATATAACAGACTGACCCTAGTCCCCCGACACAAACTACTGCAGCACAAATACTGGAGGCTGAGACAGGAGGGGTCAGGAGACACTGTGGCCCCATCCAATGATACCCCCGGACAGGGCCAAACAGGCAGGATATAACCCCACCCACTTTGCCAAAGCACAGCCCCCACACCACTCATCACCTGTTATTACTTCAGCCTATATTTGGCTGTTCCCCGCTTCTACATTGATTGTTCTTTGTTTATGTTACCTGTTTGCTGACGCTGTTCTTGTCTCGTTCCATGTCCATTATTTATTAAATGTTTTACTCCCCGTACCTGCTTCGCCTCTCCAGTGTCATTCCATGTGACAGATCGAAGCAATCTTGAAGTGTGAAATCAGATTGGTCAGACCATCGTTGGATAGACCTAAGCACAGGTGCTTCCTGTTTTACTTTCTGCCTATAGGAGGGGAGCAACAAGATTAAGTCATGGTCAGATTTGCCAAAGGGAGGGTGGGGGCCTTGTATGCATCGCAGAAGTTAGAATAGCAGTGGTCGAATGTGTTACTCGCTCGTGTACTGCAATCCATATGCTGATAGATTTTAGGTAGCCTTGTTCTCATATTAGCTTTGTTAAAATCTCCAGCTACAATAAATGCAGCCTCAGGATATCTGATTTCCAGTTTACATAAAGTCCAGTGAAGTTCCTTGATGGCCGTCTTGGTATCCTCTTGCAGGGGATATACACGGCCGTGACGATAACCGAGGAGAGTTCCCTTGGGAGATAATATGGTTGGCATTTGATTGTGAGGAATTCTAGGTCAGGTGAACAAAATGACTTGAGTTCTATGTTACAATTATACCATGAGTCGTTAATCATGAAACATACACCCCCTCCCCTTCTTCTTACCAGAGAGATGTTTGTTTCTGTCGGCACGATGCACTGAAAATCCCGTTGGCTGTATGGACTCCGACAGCATGTCCCCAGCTAGCCATGTCTCCATGAAACAGAGTATGTTACAATCCCGGATATGTCTTTGGAAAGCAACTCTTGCCCTGATTTCGTCGACTTTGTTAACTAGAGATTGGACATTAGTGAGTAATATACTCGGAAGGGGTGGGTGGTGTGCGCGCATATGAAGCCTCACTAGAAGACCGCTCCGGCAACTTCTCTGACGGCGTTGTTTTGGGTCGGCCTCTGGAATCAGTTCAAATGCCCTGGGAGGTGCAGACAAAGGATGTGCTTTGGGAAAGTCGTATTCCTGGTCGTGGCACTGGTTGTGCTGGTACGTTGACGTCTCTCTGATATCCAATAGTTCTTCCCGGCTGTATGTAATAACACTGAAGGTTTTCTGGGCTAACAATGTAAGAAATAAATAATACATTAAAAAAACAAAATACTGCACAGTTTCCTAAGGACTTGAAGCGAAGCTGCAATCTCTATCAGCGCCATTTTGCAACTATGTTCCTTGATGGCCATCTTTACTAATGTGGCAGAAATCTGCTCTAAAGCAGTTTCCACACCCATCGGATGTATTGATCCTAATATAGTAGCCATATCTAGTTCCAAAGACTGGACCTAAAATTGTGTATAAACTATCATACAAGAGGTTTAACAATGATTCCTATGTCAAAGATGTGAAAAATATTTGGTGGTCTGATGTGTGTAATGAGGAACAACAAAGGCCACACTTGGCACACAGTTCAGACATTCATCAGTACCACACAAGAAATGCAGCCAGAGGTCTTTTCACAGTTTCCAGGTCCAGATCAGAGGCTGAGAAACACACAGTATTAAATAGAGCCATGACTGCATGGAACTCTCTGCCACCCAGGGTAACTCAAGCTAGCAACAAAACCAGATTCAAAAACCAGATAAAATAACACATTATGGCACGACGGGGACTGTGAATAGACACTGACATTTGAATGTATTTTGTATTATATTTAGCATTGTATTATGTATTTTATGTATTTTGTTTGTTGTGTTTTTGTTTCTTGTTTGGGCCCCCGGAAGAGTAGCCGATGCTTCGGCAGCAGTTACTTGGGAATCCTAATTAAATGCTTATTTTTTTACATTCACAATGTATTGCCAGGTGTTCTCCCTGGTATATCAGATTCATTATGCTATATGGGCTCTCTCTTTCTGTTCTTTGTTCTCTTGCGAGTGTATTACCTTTGCTGTGTCCTTATAATTTCAAGTCCCTAGATCATACAATATCTGGCAGGGAAATACGACATCTTTCTCAAGCTATGAAAAAGCTATCAAACTCCTTTTTTTTAACAGAAAATTATGACGTCTGTTATGCCTCCCTCTTTCTCCATCTTTTAAGTAAAATCTAGAGCACAGCTTGATTTTAATCCTCCCACCCATCGCCTCTAACTCTAGTATTCCCTGTAAGTCAATATTACATTGAATAATTTCCCCCTGAAAATTATTAACAAAACTCACAATTTCACGTCAAGATCAAACCATATTATCAATTTGCAGTGAATCTGCGTTATTGTCAGCTTTGAAGGTTTGTTAAGGTCCAAACTTTAGTTCCATCTACTGATACAAAAGTAAGGCTCAATTCCAATGCCCCCCCCCCTTAGCCCCTCCCCTCCATTTTGCGCAATCCTGTGAGCCTTCTGAAGTGTCTGAAGTGGGAGGGATGTCTCGATTCAACTTTAAACTAGGTATAGTGCATTTTCAGTCCTCTAGTTGGACCTCCAAATGAAGCAAATTGAGTTACAGACTTCCTAGCGAGTTTGTCACGTTCTGACCTTTATTTCCTTTGTTTTGTATTCATTATTTAGTATGGTCAGGGCGTGAGTTGGGGTGGGCAGTCTGTTTGATTTTCTATGATTTGGGGATTTCTATGTTTCGGCCTAGTATGGTTCTCAATCAGAGGCAGGTGTCATTAGTTGTCTCTGATTGAGAATCGTACTTAGGTAGCCTGGGTTGCACTGTTTGTGGGTGATTGTCTATGTTAGTGGCTTGTGTCAGCACAGGTCTCATTTGTAGCTTCACAGTCGTTATTTGTTTATTGTTTTTGTATGCAGTGTTCAGTACTTTCTTTAATTAAATATTCACCATGAATATGAATACACCGTGCAAGCAGACGAACACAATCCCAACCGTGAAGCACAGGGGTGGCAGCATCATGTTGTGGTGGTGCTTTGCTGCAGGAGGGACTGGTGCATTTCACAAAATAGATGGCATCGTGAGGCAGGAAAATTACGTGGATATATTGAAGCAACATCTCAAAACATCAGTCAGAAAGTTAAAGCTTGGTCGCAAATAGGTCTTCCAAATGGACAATGACCCCAAAGCATACTTCCAAAGTTTTGGCAAAGTGGCTTAAGGACAACAAAGTCAAGATTTTGGAGTGGCCATCACAAAGCCCTGACCTCAATCTTATAGAACATTTGAGGTCAGAACTGAAAAAACATGTGCGAGCAAGGAGGCCTACAAACCTGGCTCAGTTACACCAGCTCTGTCAGGAGGAATGGGCCAGAAGCTTGTGGAAGGCTACCCAAAACGTTTGACCCAAGTTAAACAATTTAAAGGCAATGCTACCAAATACTAATTGTGTATGTAAACTTCTAACCACTGGAATGTGATGAAAGAAATAAAAGCTGAAATAAATAATTCTCTCTACTATTATTCTGACATTTCACATTTTTAAAATAAAGTGGTGATCCAAACTGACCTAAGACGGATTTTTTTCTAGGATTAAATGTCAGGAATTGCGAAAAACTGAATTTAAAGTTATTTGGCTAAGGTGTATGTAAACTTCCAAAAGAATACAAGGTTAGCCTATGGCTGTGTAGCTACAGTGCATTCAGAAAGTATTCAGACCCCTTCACTTTTTTAAAACATTTTCGAGTCACAGCCTTATTCTAATATGGATTCAAATATATTTTTTTTCCTCAAATCTACAAACAATAAATCAAATCAAATCAAATGTTATTTGTCACATACACATGGTTAGCAGATGTTAATGCGAGTGTAGCGAAATGCTTGTGCTTCTAGTTCCGACAATGCAGTAATAATCCAACAAGTAATCTAACAATTCCCCCCCAAAAATACTGTTTTATACACAGTGTAAGGGGATAAAGAATATGTACATAAAGATAAATGAATGAGTGATGGTACAGAGCAGCTTAGGCAAGATACAGTAGATGGTATCGAGTACAGTATATACATATGAGTATGTAAACAAAGTGGCATAGTTAAAGTGGCTAGTGATACATGTATTACATAAGGATGCAGTAGATGATAGAGTACAGTATACACGTATACATATGAGATGAATAATGTAGGGTATGTAAACATTATATTAGGTAGCATTGTTTAAAGTGACTAGTGATATATTTTACATAATTTCCCATCAATTCCCATTATTAAAGTGGCTGGAGTTGAGTCAGTGTGTTGGCAGCAGCCACTCAATGTTAGTGGTGGCTGTTTAACAGTCTGATGGCCTTGAGATAGAAGCTGTTTTTCAGTCTCTCGGTCCCAGCTTTGATGCACCTGTACTGACCTCGCCTTCTGGATGATAGCGGGGTGAACAGGCAGTAGCTCGGGTGGTTGTTGTCCTTGATGATCTTTATGGCCTTCCTGTAACATCGGGTGGTGTAGGTGTCCTGGAGGGCAGGTAGTTTGCCCCCGGTGATGCGTTGTGCAGACCTCACTACCCTCTGGAGAGCCTTACGGTTGTGGGTGGAGCAGTTGCCGTACCAGGCGGTGATACAGCCCGCCAGGATGCTCTCGATTGTGCATCTGTAGAAGTTTGTGAGTGCTTTTGGTGACAAGCCGAATTTCTTCAGCCTCCTGAGGTTGAAGAGGCGCTGCTGCGCCTTCACGATGCTGTCTGTGTGAGTGGACCAATTCAGTTTGTCTGTGATGTGTATGCCGAGGAACTTAAAACTTACTACCCTCTCCACTACTGTTCCATCGATGTGGATAGGGGGGTGTTCCCTCTGCTGTTTCCTGAAGTCTACAATCATCTCCTTAGTTTTGTTGACGTTGAGTGTGAGGTTATTTTCCTGACACCACACTCCGAGGGCCCTCACCTCCTCCCTGTACGCCGTCTCGTCGTTGTTGGTAATCAAGCCTACCACTGTTGTGTCGTCCGCAAACTTGATGATTGAGTTGGAGGCGTGCGTGGCCACACGGTCGTGGGTGAACAGGGAGTACAGGAGAGGGCTCAGAACGCACCCTTGTGGGGCCCCAGTGTTGAGGATCAGCGGGATGGAGATGTTGTTGCCTACCCTCACCACCTGGGGGCGGCCCGTCAGGAAGTCCAGTACCCAGTTGCACAGGGCGGGGTTGAGACCCAGGGTCTCGAGCTTGATGACGAGCTTGGAGGGTACTATGGTGTTGAATGCCGAGCTGTAGTCGATGAACAGCATTCTCACATAGGTATTCCTCTTGTCCAGATGGGTTAGGGCAGTGTGCAGTGTGGTTGAGATTGCATCGTCTGGACCTATTTGGGCGGTAAGCAAATTGGAGTGGGTCTAGGGTGTCAGGTAGGGTGGAGGTGATAACCCATCATGACAAAGCAAAAACAGGTTTTTAGACATTTTTCCAAATGTATTGAACATTAAAAACATATTTTTTTCCTTAAGTATTCAGACCCTTTGCTATGAAACTCAAAATTGAGGTCAGGTGCATCCTGTTTCCATTGATACTCCTTGAAATGTTTCTAGTAATGATGAGTCCACCTGTGGTAAATTTATTGGACATGATTTGAAAAGGCACACACCTGTCTATATAAGGTCCCACATTTGACAGTGCACGTTTGAGCAAAAACCAAGCCGTTAAGGTGGAAGGGTAACAAAACATTTCTGCAGCTTTGAAGGTCCCCAAGAACATAGAAGCCACTATCATTCTTAAATGGAAGACGTTTGGAACCACCAAGACTCTTCCTAGAGCTGGCCGCCCTGTAAAACTGAGCAATCATGGGAGAAGGTTCAGAAAGGTGAACAAGAACCAGATGGTCACTCTGAGAGAGCTCCAGAGTTCCTCTGTGGAGATGGGAGAAATTTCCAGAAGGACAATCATCTCTGCAGCGCTTCACCAATCAGGCCTTTATGGTAGAGTGGCCAGACGGAAGCCACTCCACAGTAAAATACACATGACAGCGTGTTTGGAGTTTGCCAAAAGGCATCTAAAGGACTCTTAGACCATGTGAAACAAGATTCTCTGGTCTGATGAAATCAAGATTGAACTTTGGCCTGAATGGCAAGCTTCACGTCTGGAGGAAACCAGGCACCATCCCTACGGTGAAGCATGGTGGTGGCATCTCAGGAGTGGTTTCGGGACAAGTGGCCCAGTCATAAACCGGACTTAAAACTGATCGAACATCAGAGGAGAGAATAGATGTGCAGCGACACTCCCCATCCAACCAGACAGAGCTTGAGAGGCTCTACAGGTGTGTCAAGCTTGTAGTGTTATACCCAAGAAGACTCCAGGCTGCCAAATGTGCTTCAACAAAGTACTGAGTAAACGGTCTGAATGTAATATTTAAATTCTTATTTTTATACGTTTTTGCTTTGTCATTATGGGGTATTGTGTGTAGATTGATGAGGATTTTTTGTGAATCAATTTTTTAACAAGGCTGTAAAGTAACAACATCTTGAGAAAGTGAAGGGGTCTGAATATGTTCCGAATGCACTGTATGTAGCCGATTTGTGTATGGACCAAACAGTAGTTTGAGTTGTTCTATAATGCTTCCACTAGTTAATAATTCATCCCCAAGAAATTGCAGAAAATGACTGAAGTGAATGTGACTCTTACATGTGAAACTGCTATTACGGAATGAAAGTCCTGCTTCAGTTCCAACTCCACATTGAACCACAGCCAGAGAATGGGTTCATTACGGGTACATTGTTGTTCTGCTGTTCTCATTTGTTGCTCATATGGTAAGTACGTATTTGTTGCATGAAATATAAGGAAAGCTATTACTGCCGCCAGTACAGGCATTGTGGAAAAACACAAAGCTCACCATCAATGAATTGCGTGGTATCTGTTTTTGCGGTTTCTGATGTTCGCGAGTGATATGGTGATGTCCCTATTCGTAGGGCCATTTATCTCTCCCTACCGCTTTTGCTCTGTTTTCGAGTGCGACTCCCCCACTGAAGGGCACGTAAGAATTAGGCGAAGGGACAATGGACAGTATTGGGACAGAGCCTTTGTATAACAAAAGGTTAGATTATCTATCCCTAAACTCCTAAGTACCTTTGACCTGTAACCTTTGTGTGAATCTCATTTGACCTTATCCCATAATTCCTTTGAGCCCTCAGTGAATCCCTGTTTACGAGGAGTGAATAGAAGCTTGAAGCTAGTGGACGCTGCAGGTATAAACCATGTTTTCTACTTTTTCACGTGTCCTCCGTAATTAGCTTAATTCCCCTCTGCGTTAGTGCGTCTTGTTTGGTCCTAGCACACTTTACATCCCCAGTGGGTTTTCCTGAGATTGTAGAAGATTAGGTTCATGTTTTTTTTTGTGTCGCTATTCAAGAAGAATGATTAACGCTCATCTGTACTGGTTGTCTGCAGTGTGTGCTGCAGCGTAACATAATTTGCGCCAGGTGCGTCAGAGCCTCTGAAGAGGGTGATGGAATAAACAAACACCTCTAAACAAATAAACACCTCTAACAGTTTGTCAGGTGAGGGAGGATGTCATTAGCACACCATGCCATGTTGTTGGCAATCTGTTAGTCGGACAGAAATTGGTTCAGAATGGAACAATGTCTATGAAATTCCCTAAAAACAGTTGAAGATCTCTTTGAAGAGCCCTGAGAGAAAATACAAGAGCAACTTCGGTACCAATCAAAAGTTTAGACACCTACTCATTCAAGGGTTTTTCTTTATTTTTACTATTTTCTACATTGTGAATAATAGTGAAGACATCTAAACGATGAAATAACACATATGGAATCATGTAGTAACCAAAAAAGTGTTAAACAAATATAATTAATATTTGAGATTCTTAAAATAGCCACCCTTTGCCTTGACAGCTTGCACACTCTTCGCATTCTCTCAACCAGCTTCACCTGGAATGCTTTTCCAACAGTCTTGAAGAAGTTCCCACATATGCAGAGCACCTGTTGGCTGCTTCTCCTTCACTCTGCGGTCCGACTCATCCCAAACCATCTCAATTGGGTTGAGGTCAGGTGATTGTGGAGGCCAGGTCATCTGATTCAGCAGCACTCCATCACTCTGCTTCTTAGTCAAATAGCCCTTACACAGCCTGGTCATTGTCCTGTGAAAAACAAATGATAGTCCCACTAAGCCCAAATCAGATGGGATGGCATATCGCTGCAGAATGCTGTGGTAGCCATGCTGGTTAAGTGTGAATTCTAAACAAATTACAGATGGTGTCACCAGCAAAGCACCCCCACACCATAACACCTCCTCCTCCATGCTTTATGGTGGGAAATACACACAGATCATCCATTTACCCACACCGCATCTCACAAAGATACCAAAAATCTCAAATTTGGACTCCAGACCAAAGGAGACATATGCACCCAATGCCCATTGCTTGTGTTTCTTGGCCCAAGCAAGTCTCTTCTTCGTGTCCTTTAGTAGAGGTTTCTTTGCAGCAATTTGACCACGAAGGCCTGATTCACACAGTCTCCTCTGAACAGTTGATGTTGAGATGTGTCTGTTACTTGAACTCCGTAAAGCATTTATTTGGGCTGCAATTTCTGAGGCTGGTAATTCTAATGAACGTATCATCTGCAGCAGAGGTAACTCTGGGTCTTCCATTCCTGTGGCGGTCCTCATGAGAGCCAGTTTCATCATTACACTTGATGGTTTTTGCGACTGCACTTGAAGAAACTTTCAAAGTTTTGACATTTTCCGGATTGATTGACCTTCATGTCTATCTTCTGTATACCCCCCCCATACACACCTTGTCACAACACAATGATTGGCTCAAACGCATTAGGAGGGAAAGAAATTCCACAAATTAACTTTTAAGAAGGTTCATCTGTTAATTGAAATGCATTCCAGGTGACTATATCATGAAGCTGGTTGAGAGAATGCCAAAGAGTGTGCAAAGCTGTCATCAAGGCAAAGGTTGGCTATTTGAAGAATCTCATATAATATATTTGTTTTGAGATATATTGTTTTGGTTACTACATGATTCCATGTGTTATTTAATAGTTTTGATGTCTTCACTATACATGTAAAAATAAAGAAAAACCCTTGAATGAGTAGGTGTTCTTAAACTTTTGACAAGTAGTTTATGTAAGTAGATAAGAAAATGTAAGCCATTTTCAAACTTGTGCAGGTATCATCCTCCTCTATGTCCTCCACTGAGGCCAAACTCTAATACAAACACCAATACCAGATGAGCTGATTTCCCCCTCTTATCACCCAGACAGAGGGATCATTGTGAATACAGTTTTCAGTGTGCTCTCTTTCCAAAGGGATTTTCAAGGGATATAGATTCAGGTCATCATTAACAATGGAGATAGAACTATAGTAGACAAACATGCTTATTGTAATCAGCGAGTTGATTGCACAGGTTGAGTGAGGATATCCTTGATCGGACTTTGGATAAGCAAGGAGAGCTGCAGAGTTTCATGCTGTAGAGGTTAATGCTAATAAGAATCAGAACTTGATGAATGCATTCCAGTTTTTACCCGCTTTAATTACAAATCAAGCCGCATGAACCTAACTTTTACATTGAGAGCTGCAGCATTTACTTATAAACTTGATCATCATCTTTATGCTGTAGTTCACAATGCTTCGTAGGAAACCTTTTTTTTAATGAGAAACCGACTTGGTCTTCTGACGGATCTTGTCCTCCTTAATCGCGGTTGTAGCGATTGTCTTCCAGTCTGTGTGAACTCTCAAGGGTATGACGTTCTCTCTCTTCGCTGGGCTGCTGTTGTTTTTCATGTCTATATTTGGCCCGGGTGTTGGCTGTTTGTTGTCATCTGTGGAGGAAGGTGGAAGAAGCCCTGAGAGCATGTGATTGCAGGGCTCACTCTGTCAGTGTCAATCCCAGGCCTAATCCTCCACTTCCCTGCCTCTAAATCCTCCCCTCAGGCATCCAAACTCTCCCATCTAGACAAATCATCATCACGTATGCTTTTCTCCATGAGGAAGCAGATTATATGCAATAAATTGTGGGCTCTGTTCCCTAACACAGATGGTGGATTAGAATAACCAGTATGGTTAGAGGGACAGCAAATGTCACAGTATTTTTTTAAATTTTACCTCTATTTAACTAGGCAAGTCAGTTAAGAACAAATTCTTATTTTCAATGACTGCCTAGGAACAGTGGGTTAACTGCCTGTTCAGGGGCAGAACGACATATTTTTACCTTGTCAGCTCATGGATTTGAACTTGCAACCTTTCAGTTACTAGTCCAACACTCTAACCACTAGGCTACCCTGACACAGAGGACAATGAAGTTAGGGGTTTTTGCACAACTGAGGTTAAGTCTGTAAATGCATGGGTAGGAGTGGCAGTGACACCATGTATACTATAAAGAATGGATTCTTATCAACTGTGTTGAAATTGTGTCTCAAATAAACATATATGAACAGAATAATATTTTCTCTTCCATGCTGAAACGTGAGGTTATCATCCTAATTGGTTGGCTAGTTGGGTTGCCACAGGGCGTTATATCTCACGCTGGGAGAGGTGATGGCACTGCTGAGCGCCTGCTTCAGCAAGGGCACACAGATTCAGATGTAGGAGGTGCATGGACTCTAGTAACTTCAAAGTGATGGTGGAACTTTGTTTCCCATTCAGAGAGCTGAAAACTTATTTTTTATTATTTTTTTTAAATGTAGAAGGACAAAAACAGTATTTTAGCATATCTACTGCTGTTATTGACCAGGGGCAATGTTGCAATGGACTCAGGCAAGTCACAATAGCGCTCCATTGGATTTAGTATACACTGTAGCAACATTGGTCTCTCAGGGAGATGGGAAATCATCAGAAGACATGACAGTCTTCTGATGAAATGGTACATTTTATTTCCTCTTAACACCCAACCCTGACAGAGCAGGCTCATTATGCATTCGCCCCTTTAAGCATTCCCTCTTGTTTTTGTTTTGATGGTATGCAGCAGCGTCTGGCGCCTGAGGCTGCATCATTGTGAATGACAGGGAGAGGAAATGGTCCTGTCAAGCGCGATTCATGTCCTCTCCCACTCACCGGGGTGATAATCAGACTTCACAATTCTAGACTGAGAGGCTGGGGGTGCTGAGTTACTGCTGTGTCGGCACACATTATGGACGGCCATGTTTACGATTCAACCCTGGCCACCAACTAATCTCCTGAATGCCATATTTTCTATTAGGGATCAGATGTGAAGAGACGGTATGTGGTGTGTGTAACAGACCTGGGTGCAAATATTTGTTTCTTTGTTACTTTTAGCTGCCCTTGATTGAACTTGCCTAGTGTAATAAAACCAGTCAAATATTCAGTAAACATGTATATCACTGTTAGCCTGTTTGCTACAGCAGGAAAATAATCCTGCAGTAACAGGAAATGTGAATTGTTATGTGGATTATAATTAATGTAATTTCTTGTAAGGGTTGATTCCTTTTTCGTTAGGGCGAATCAAGTCTGAAGTTTCAGAGTAGAAATGACAAACTTTAGAAGCTTATTTAAAAACTCAAGTACACAAAGTTTGCACTTCTTGCATTGCATGAAAATTCTCGGGAACAAACGAGTGATCCAATTTAGATCATACATCTGTATTATGTTCTTGGCATTTGGGAATCTTTAGGGCAGTAGGAGATTCTCTTGAATCAACAGATAAAGTGTAAGTGCATTTTCACACCAAACAGGATGATTTGAGAGATGTTTTACATTTGTCACACCTGAGCCTCTTGGCTCTGGAAAGTATAGGTTGAAAATGCAAAATGCCTGTGTCTCAGAGGTGGTTCTAACATGTTAATAATAAAAGAACATGGTCATTTAGCAGCTTTTATACAAAGTAATCCAAAGTGAGTATTTAAAATTCATAGTGAAACATTATCTGTGGTGTACATGTACTATATTTTTGACTTGACTAGGCAAGACAGTTAAGAACAAATTCTTATTTACAATGATGGCCTAACCCGGCCAAACCCTAACCTGGACAATGCTGGGCCAATTGTGCACTGCCCTATGGGACTCCCAATCACGGCTGGTTGTGATACAGCCTGGAATTAAACCAGGGTCTGTAGTGAAGCCTCTAGCACTGAGATGCAGTGCCTTAGACCGCTGCGCCACTGTGGCCCATGTGGGAATCAAACCTCACGTTCAACCCCTAGACCATCCAGCATTCAAAGAATGTGTCAAATGTCCAAGATGGAAAAAGATCTTGCAATCTTATCTGCAGATTGGCAGAGGAGAGATGTGTCTTTAGAATCTTGCCTGTCTGGGCTTTTCTTTGCATTGGCACAGATCAAATCACGCCGGAACCGAAGCACCAGAATACACAATTCATCCAGTTACTGTCCTGAGTGTCCTCTATCCTCAACACTGCATTTTTGTTATTGTGGTTTGACTGTGCAGAGCCACATTTTGTTTTCACTTGATGGAAAAACAATCTCGATAATGCATAACTTCAAGACCCATTTTGAGCTCAGCACACAAACACCATCTTTCCACAACAGGTCAACAGGTTGCACCTCTTCAAACACCATCTCCATTCCATTATTCTTTAAGAATTGCTGCACAGAGGACATGGACCAAGGTGGCAGTATTCTGCACTGCAGCAGTTGAGAAGGATATGAATGAAGTGTGAAAAGAGAGAATTTACAACTTGTACACTTCAGCAGAAACAGAGAGCTGCTTGACGGGATGCTTTTTCAGGCAGAGAGGTTGTGAGACGGATACGGGAAGCTGTTCGATTTCTCTGCTGCCTTGCTATTCAGAGACGCTGTTCCTCAACCTTACACAAAATGTGTCCACACACAAACTGACATCCATGCGCACACCCACTCTCTCTTTCGCTCCCTCTCTCTCCCTCATTCACACACACACACACCTCTTTCTTGTCCACACACATGCACAGCACACAGACAGTGAGAGGCATGAATCATATGTGAGACCTACCCTTGGGGTTGTCTGAAGTCTACAGAGCAGGGAGAGAAGCAGAACTCTCAGCCCTGCGAAGCTCATCAGTAGCAGGGCGTGTGTAAAATCACAGGGGAAGCCAAGCCAGGAAAATAAAGGCATATTACAACCTATATAATTGCGTTGTTTGCTCTATAACCTGTTAGTTCATATGATTGCCGCCGTGTTATAGAGGCCTAAGGCCGAGACAATAAGAAGACACAATGGTAGAAAACATGTTTGTGTTTCATCACAAAACTGGACAGCAACATCTGTCCAGTGAAGTCCACAAAACATATTGCATATAACAAACGGTTACATGACCTACAGCATGCTGAAGCAAGTTAATGCTTCTGACATTTTCTGACTACTAAACAACTATTGATTTAGAACTACAGAGAGTTAACTCAAGTTGGAAAGAAAACAGGTGTTGCCTTCACTATTCCGGCACCATTTCAACATCATCTAATCACCTATGCGTAGTCTAATACAGTGACAACTAAAATATACCAAAAACGATTTAGTCCAATCAACGTAAGCTAAGTATGATGTGGCTGTCCATGGTACTGATTTCTCAGCAGCACTAATCATCTATGTTACTGCTGTAATTGGAAGACTGGCAAAATGAGAGAGACATGTAGTGGGGGCTGGGAGTTTGAAAGACTGTCATGTACTCTCTGTGTGAGATTGTGTTAATGGTTTTGGTGTGTTGTGCTATATGCTTGACAATTTGTGTTGGTGGAAAGTAATGTGCTGTGTGCACAAATGTGTGTGCGTGTGCACACGTGCCCTTTATCAGGCCTTGGATCCTATGATGCCGATCATTCCACCTAACTATGTTATCTTACACTAGTCATCTTTGACTACTGCCCTGGGGACCATACCATCACGGTTGGCCTGAACCTTCAAACAACAATCCGACCAATTAACCAACAAATACACCCAACCACAGCATGGTTATTCTCTGATATGCACATGACTAACTGTATTAGAGAAATCCAAGGTGTTGAAGACTATGATGTGATACAAAATGCTACAGGCAGATAACGATAACACTGGGTGGGAGCCCATTTGGTGTTAACATGCCGGGCAAGTGTCACATTTCCATCTGGAAAGATTCAAACCTCGGCACAAGGTTAGAGATTGTCACGCTCTTCCTTATCAAATTATGCCATGATGTCTACAGTGGTTTCGCCTCATTGATTTGATTGATTTCTTGGCACTTATGATATAATTCAGATAAATCAGCCTGGTCTCAGACTAGACTTAACAGAGTAAATGTAAATCTGGGACACTGAAGTTAGTATGATATGGATGGTCATGGTGGATAGGCACATGTATAATGCGAACGTTACACATGTATAACAACGTTAGCATTTTAGCTAATAGGCAACTTTTCAACTACTTACTACTTTTAATCTACTTTGCAACTACTTAGCATGTTAGCTAACCCTTCACATAACCTTAACCTCTTTAGCCAAACCTAACCCTAACCTTAACCCTTTAACCTAATTCCTAAACTTAACAATAACCCCTAGCCTAGCTAACGTTATCCAACTAGCTAACGTTAGCCACCTAGCTAGAATTTGTAACATATTATAGGTTTATCAAATTCTTAACATATTGTATGCTTTGCAAATTCGTAACATATAATGCAAATTGTAATTTGTAACATCTTACGAAATGGCTAATGGGCATTCACAAATTAATACATACCATATGAAATGTAACATACTGTATCATACTATATAGAATGTCTCGGATTAACATACAGAATAATATAAAATGCTCTGAGAACAGGTTGGATAAATGGTTATGTTCTAAACATTAGGCTCCCGACTGCATCTCAGTGCAAGAGGCATCACTACAGTCCCTGGTTCAAATCCAGGCTGTATCACATCTGGCCATGATTGGGAGTCCCATAGGGTGGCGCATAATTGGACCAGCTTCGTTTATCCGGGGTAGGCCGTCATCGTCAATAAGAATTTGTTCTTAACTGACTTGCCCAGTTAAATAAATAAAACATGACTTGCTCAAGATGGGATGTCAACACAGTCACAACCTTTCTGTATGCCTTCATTTAGTCAGATATGCTGTCCTGTACTCCTATCCACAATTTGCAATTACAACACTACAGCAGGCCTGGATCTGTATGATGTCATGGTGGCCAAATTATGTTCTTCAACCTTTTTGTCAGAAGAGGGCAGTGTTGTATGGTAAATACATTTCTCACAACATTGGCTGTTGCTACCCTTGGCATTATTTGCATGATAACCTTTATGTATAGCTGATACACTGCATGTAGTTTTGACCAAGTGCTGCATTCTGCAATTGATCATTATTGTAGTATTGTTTTACATTATTAAAATAACAATTGAAGAGGAAATATATAGGCCCTTGAAATACAAAATGTTGTGCGTTTGGAGGTCAGCTGCTGGTTGTGCAACGCTTTGTGTGACTGCCATTCAAGGATTAGCCTATTCAATCTTTGCCACACCAAATTGCTAATTAAGTTTGTGGCAGATGCAGAGGTGCCTGTTCCGCTTTTCCCTGTCTGCCAGGTCATGTGTCGTTTTTCCTGGGTTCTCCTGAGGCCTATCCTCACTGCTTGCTGCCAGCTGAGGCTGTCATTGGCTGTTTGCTCCCAGTTCCCTGGGCTGATGTCGCAAGCCTTCAAGTCCTGTTTGCAGGCATCTTTGAAGCGCAGTACTGGGCGTCCGGTGGGTCTTGTGCCTGTTGCTCACCGTATAAGATGTTTCCGTGTAACACACATGTCCAACCCATCTAATGTGCCATTGGCTAATAAGAGTGTACGTGCTTGGGATGTTGGCTGTTGAGGACTGTGGTGTTGGGAATGTGTTCTTGTCATCTGATTCTGAGGCAGGGAAGATGCAATGTGTTTAATCAATGTTCCTGACTGGTGTATGTTGTTCATGCCTTGCTGCTGTAGAGGAATATATATAGTATTCAAATGTGAACAGAAGATGAAACTCTGCTCATTCTTGTTCACTTCTCTCTCTTCTCCATTTCTCTCCATCATATTCACAAGAATAAAAATAGTCTCCATTAGAACATTGAAGTTCTATTATGTCACCATGTAGAGTAAAATATTTGCCTCAGTAGTGTTACAGCAGGGCTCCAGACTAACATTTTCCCCTTGTGGCACAGCATTCTGCAGCGATACGCCATGCCATCTGTTTTGCGCTTAGTGGGACAATCATTTGTTTTTTAACAGGACAATGACTTGTTTTTTAACAGGGCAATGACCCAACACACCTACAGGCTGTGTAAGGGCTACTATTTGACCAAGAAGGAGAGCGATGGAGTGCTGCATCAGATGACCTGGCCTCCACAATCATCCAACCTCAACCCAATTGAGATGGTTTGGGATGAGTTGGACCAAGTGAAGGAAAAGCAGCCAACAAGTGCTCAACATATGTGGGAACTCCTTCAAGACTGTTGGAAAAGCATTCCAGGTGAAGCTAGTTGAGAGAATGCCAGGCGTGTTCAAAGCTGTCATCAAGGAAATAGGTGGCTACTTTGAAGAATATAAAATATGTTTTTTATTTGTTTAACACTATTGGTTACTACATGATTCCATATGTGTTATTTCGTATTTTTGTCTATTATTCTACAGTGTAGAAAAACCCTTGAATGAGTAGGTGTGTCCAAACTTTTGACTGGTACTGTATATAAAGTCAATTGGGTTTATTCGTTAATTCAAGTTATTCAAGTACCAGTGGCAGTTTTAGCTTGTTTCCCTGCCCATATTTTCATTGTTATATGCCAATTTATTATTGTTATGTCTATTGACAAAGAAAAACTTACGTAACACACATGTCAAGTGATACCATGTTTAGTGACCTGTAAAACAGGTCTTTGTTAACTCCATTGTGCTAAAAGTAATTGTATTGTAAGGATACTTTGAAGACCAATTTATTGAGGCCAGAACCTGCAAGTGAGATGGGGAAATTGACCTCACAGTTATTTGTGACACAATGGGAGTTCCTGATACATACAATTCTGAACGTGAATTATTGACGTGAAGTATTGACAGTTGATATAGTATGGGTTATTATTGTTTTGTGTATTGACAAAGAAAAACGTCCATTCTGACCCACAAGTATAATGTGATACCTTGTTAATAATTTGTAATAGATTTTAATGCTCATGGTGTCACACCCTGATCTGTTTCACCTGTCCTTGTGATTGTCTCCACCCACCTCCAGGTGTCACCAATCTTCCCCATTATCCCCTGTGTATTTATACCTGTGTTCTCTGTTTGTCTGTTGCCAGTTATCTTGTTTGTCAAGTCAACAAGCATTTTTGTATCATCTCCTGCTTTGACCCTTGCCTGTCCTGACCCTGAGCCCGCTCGCCTGACCACTCTGCCACGCCGTCCTATATCTTTGCCCCGTCTCTGGATTCCCGACCCCTGTCTGACCTGAGCCTGCCTGCCGTCCTGTACCTTTGCCCATGTTGCTGCAATAAACCTTGTTAATTCGACACGGTCTGCATCGGGGTCTTACCTTATCCTGATACATGCCTACTATCGACAGTGGAGGTGGGGTTACAAATACACAATAGACCAGACTACATGCAACCAAATAGGCCTACCCCAGGAGGTTCCTGAGGCCATGTATTTCACGCAAGGCTATACAGTTGTTAAAAAGCATGAAATGTTTCTTGCAGCTAGGGACTGAACAGCCAGGAACCAAAAAAAAGAAGAGAAAAAAACACAGCTGTTCTTTCTGTATTCCCATGGACTGGATCTGGTGCCATGCCAAAATACAGAGGCGCTTTTGAGAACTATGAACGTGCAGAGGTATGTAGTCTAATTAGCAGTTTGAGTGCATCTTATTGTGTTGTAACCATTGCACCATATCACTTAGACATAGGCTAGGCACTCTACCAGTTAGCATACAGTATGTGCCCTGTCTTTATGACAAGGGGGTTGAGGAGATAGACAGTAATTGTGTCACATAACATTGTAAGAAACAGTAATTGCAGAATAGACAGAATAAAAATGAATGGTGGTGTTTGCATTTTAATTACTTATGATCCTGTCTACTCGCTTCAAAAAAAAAAATTATATCATGGATGGTCAGTCCTTGCATCCATAGGTCTGTCTATGCATTTGAGAGTGGTTACATTTCTCCTGGACAATTCCTCAACTTTTTACCAAAACAGAGGTGTGGTCACAGATGCTAGTTTAATGGCAGGGAGAAGGAGCTGGCGCAAAAGATGAAAGACAGGTTGCCTAAAGTTAGTTCTGAAAAGTGGAAACCCGAAGAGATGGCAGCAAGAGCAAGCTGGTGTCCAGTACGTGGCTGCAAGAAATCTAGGGGAGAAGGCACAAAATGTCACTGTTTTCCATTGACAGATAGAGACAGATGCAAAAGATGGCTAGTAGCGATAAAAAAAACTAAATATGATTTAAACACTCCTAAAGCCAATCTTGCAAATCTATGTTCGTGCAGTAGCCTAAGCACTTCATCGACGATGACTACGAAAGAGATATGCAATCGGAAATTATGGGGGAAAAAACTCAGACAAAACCGATAGCACTGTTGATAAAATTAGCTAATTTGGCTGTATGCTTTCAATAAAACAGAATTTGTCCAAATTTCTCAATCGCTCTTTGACTGACAATGGAGCAGCGCTATCTATTCACTAAAAAAGGTCACGTCACGTGACCCATTTTTGCCGCTTTCCAGTTCTAGACTGCAGGGAGAGAGAAGAGGAAAAGGCAAATTCCACCTAACTAGTTTCAATGTGTGGAATCACTTGGGATACACCAGTCTCAACGTCAACAGTGAAGATGCGACTCCGGGATGCTGGCCTTCTAGGCAGAGTTGCAAAGAAAATGCCATATCTCAGACTGGCCAATAAAAACAAAAGATTAAGATGGGCTAAAGAACCCAGACACTGGACAGAGGAACTCTGCCTAGAAGGCCAGCATCCCGGAGTCGCCTCTTCAATGTTGACGTTGAGACTGGTGTTTTGCAGGTACTATTTAATGAAGCTGCCAGTTGAGGACTTGTTAGGTGTCTGTTTCTCAAACTAGACACTCTAATGTACTTGTCCTCTTGCTCAGTTGTGCACCGGGGTCTCCCACTCCTCTTTCTATTCTGGTTAGGGCCAGTTTGCACTGTTCTGTGAAGGGAGTAGTACACAGTGTTGTATGAGAAATTCAGTTTCTTGGCAATTTCTCGCATGGAATAGCCTTCATTTCTGATAACATGAATAGACTGACGAGTTTCAGAAGAAAGGTCTTTGTTTCTGGCCATTTTGAGCCTGTAATTGAACCCACAATGCTGATGCTCCAGATACTCAACTAATCTAAAGAAGGACAGTTTTATTGCTTCTTTAACCAGAACAACAGTTTTCAGCTGTGCTAACATAATTGCAAAAGGGTTTTCTAATGATCAATTAGCCTTTTAAAATTAAAAACTTGGATTAGCTAACACAACGTGCCATTGGAACACAGGAGTGATGGTTGCTGATAATGGGCCTCTGTACGCCTATGTAGATATTCCATAAAAAATCTGCCATTTCCAGCTACAATAGTCATTTACAACATCAACAATGTCTAAAACAAGGACATTTCTAAGTGACCCCAAACTTTTGAACGGTAGTGTAGGTTTAATCCTAGAGACATTAAAAGTGGGATATATATGGAGGGTATGGGGCAACAGAAGATGAACAACAGAGGTGCTAATGATCTTGGAGATGGGGAAAGGACCGATAAAACTGGGGGAAAGTGTGCAGGACCACCCGGAGGGGCAGATCTCAAGTGGAGAGCCATACCCTCTGCTCGAGACAATACCGGGGAGCCGGGGCCCGGTGGCGGTCTGCTTGTCACCTATACCTGGAGGTAGTCTTGAGAAATGCCATCCAGGTACGGCGACAGCGGCTGACAAACATGTGGGCCGAGGGTATGCCGACCTCTTACTCCGGGAAGAGCGGGGGCGAGAGCCCGGTGGCAGAGCAGAGGAGGGTGTTGCAGGCGTAATCAACCCACATGAATTTCTGGCTCCAGGTGGTGGGGTTGGCGGAGACAAGGCAGTGAAGAGTTGTCTCCAGGTCTTGATTGGCTTGCTTGCTTCAACTGGCCGTTGGACTGAGGGTGGAACCCCGAGGACAGGCTTGCCATGGACCCAATGAGGGTGCAGAATGCCTTCCAGAACTGGGACGAGAACTGAGGAATGCAATCGGAGACCATGTCCAAAGGAAGTCCATGGATCCGGAAGACGTTCTGCACCATGGGCTGGGCCATCTTCTTGGCTGAGGGTACCTTGGGAAGTGGAATGAAATGGGCGGCTTTGGAAAACCTATTCACCACCGTAAGGATAGTGGTGTTGCCACCTGATGGAGGGAGACCAGTAATGAAGTCCATGGATGTATGGGATCAGGGGCGGTGAGGAACAGGGAGTGGTTGAAGGAGGCCAGCCAGAGCTTGCCGGGGAGTGTTATTCTGAGGACACACAGTGCAGGTGACAATGAACACGGAGACGTCAGGGACCCTGGTGGGCCACCAAAAACATTGTTGTACAAAGGCCAGAGTCCGACAGGAGCCAGGATGGCAGGCAGGTCTGGAGGAATGAGCCCATTCCAGGATCGGGGAATGGGCAGAGTCTAGGACAAACAACCGGTTAGCCCTAGGGCTATAGAGGTGTGAGAGCGCATCAGGCTTCACATTCTTGGACCCCGGGCAGTAGGAGATGGTAAAGCTGAATTGAGTGAATAGCAGGGCCTATAGAGCTTGCCTAGAGTTGAGGCACATGGCAGTGCGGGATATTCCAGGTTCTTGTGATTAGTCCACACTATGAATGGATGTTCCGCCCACTCTAACCAGTGACTCCATTCCTCCAATGCTATCTTCACTGTGAGTAGTTCTCGATTTCCCATGTCATAATTTCTCTGTGGTGTTAAGACGATGGGAAAGGAAAGCGCAGGGATGAGCTTTTGGTCCTAGGCAAAATGCTGGGACGGGACAGACTCCACTCTGATGTTCGAGGCGTCGACTTCCACCACAAACTGATAGGACAGATCCGAATGGATTACGATGGGAGCTATAGTGAACCGATGCTTAAGGTTCGAGAATGCCCGGTCAGGCAGCTGGAGACCATGTGAACGGGACCTTGGGAGAGGTGAGTGCTGAAAGGTTGGAAGCCAGGATACTGTAACCCCGGATGAAACCGAGGTAGAAATTAGCAAACCCCAGGAAGTGTTGCAGCTGTACTCTGGATGTGGGTTGAGGCCAATCCACCACCTCTCTCACCTTGCCAGGATCATCTGCATATTTCCTGCAGCGAGGATGTATCCTAGGAAGGAGATGGTGGAACAATGAAATTTGCATTAATCAACTTTAACAAAAAGCTGGTTCTCCAGGAGACTCATGATAAGACCCAGATGCAGACAGTTCGAATCTCAGATGTTTATTACAAAACAGGGGGCGGGCAAACAGCAAGTCAAGGGCAGACAGAGATCAGTAATCCAAGGCAGTGTAAATCAGGGACAGAATGGCAGGCATGCCCAGGGTCAGGGCAGGCAGAATGGTAAAAACTGTGAGGACTCCAAAACAGAAACTGGAAAAGGGTCAAACACGCTGGTAAGACTTGACAAGACAAACTGGCAACAGAACAACAGAAAATGCAGGTATAAGTACACAGGGGATAATGGGGGGAAAATGGGAGACACCTGGTGGGGGGTGGAAACAAGCACAAGACAAGTGAAACTGACCGGGTTGTGACAGAACTAATATCATCGGCCGATTTGTTTTTTTTAAATAAACATTTTCTTTAATTATTTAATTTATTTTAATTTATTTAATTTATTTTTTTTTTAGATTTTTTTTTTAGACTAATTCACTACCTGAGTAAGAGGAACAGCAAAACACATTAGCTAGATTGCTAACTCTAAACATAATAGGCCCAGCCACTTCTGGTGGCCATGTATTAATCTAACAGTATGTACAATGTCCTATAAAGGATTTGCAGGTGTTGCCTAGGCTACTAACCAATGAGGTCTGCACTCGCTATACTGATGAAAATTTTGCTCACACTGTATCACAAAGCCAGATCAAATATTTTGGTTTTAAAACAGTTGCTATACAGCTCAGTATTAAGAAATAACAATTATACCTAAATTAGGCTTAGAATCTCCTCAAAAGTGACAACAGTAGTTGCTTCCAAAGCTGTGTTTTTGTTGTTGTTGAAATGTTACAGCCTACAATCAGATGTTTTTGTTGTTGTTGAAATGTTACAGCCTACAATCAGATGTTTTTGTTGTTGTTGAAATGTTACAGCCTACAATCAGATTTTTTTGTTGTTGTTGAAATGTTACAGCCTACAATCAGATGTTTTTGTTGTTGTTGAAATGTTACAGCCTACAATCAGATTTTTTTGTTGTTATCCTGGAGTGCAAGGAGAGAGGGAGTGAGTGGCTAGCTCATCACAGTAGCAGGTCCCAGCAAAACAGGCATAGGGACAGGCCTGATACTTTTATTACAGGAGCCATGAGGATAGTGCACATTACTCTTTGACCAAATCATGGCTTTAGTAGCATGAAAAAAATAGGACGTTGGGAGTGAGGTAGAATGTGCAGCTCGCATTGATGCGACTATTTACACTTTTTACTCGCACAGCCAAATCAAAGGGTCGCAAAATGTGGGTAAATGGTCGCAGTCTGGAGACCTGTTACACCAATGATAGGTGCTTCATGCCATCTGGCTATTAGGCCCATTCTGTAAATACTTATGTCTGTGCTGTCAGCATGGTATGGTATCACAGAAGTATACTGTACAAAGGCGATGTGCCTCACTAAATCTGGTTAGACACCAATGTTGGTCAGTGTATCCCTCGTTTCCTTCCAAACTTCTGACCTATCTTTTCTCCATTTCCTGAACTGGCTGTCCTCATGGCTTCCTGTCTTGGTAAAATGTGACAGGAAGTCCAGTCAAGTGGTCATTGGCTGAATGCCAAACCAGTCCCTTTCCTTCGTCCCTCAAATTGTGTGTTCATGCGCGCCTCCGCCATATGCACAAGTGCATGTTTCAAAGCTGAGGATATGAAAATGATTGAGGGTGTAGGTGCCAATTCGACCCTCCGACAGCCACTTTGGCCCAGCCAGGCTTAGGTTGCAGGCTTCAGAGTGAAGTGGTATCCCAACACAACACTGCAACATATTTGGAATTAGCTAATTTCGTTAAAATAATTATGCAGAGGCGTGCCACGTGCATTTGTTTGTGTCTGATTTTGGGACTCATGTAACAAATGATACCTACCCTATTAAATGTCCAGTTATTATTAAAGGTCACATCTTGTAAAACAACAGTGGGGATTTGTTAATAAAACACATTCAAGTCATGAGTGTGTCCTGAAGTTGATGGGTTTAGTCACTGCTCTGGAAGTTTTGCAAGTGTGACAAGGACCTCTGAGCGAGTTGATAAGGACAAGGGGCTGGTTCAGGATTGGGCCCAAATCCTTTTCAAGGCCTTGCATCCTCCTATATGGTCTGAGGTTGAAACCAGTTCATGAATGTGGTAATGGACTGGGATGACACTGGCCTGATACTCAAAATGCAGTCAAATGTGTCAAGTGTAAATTGGTGCTTTATCTATTCTGCAAGTGTCCTCGCCCTTTTCTAAAACTGGATTAAGAGATTTATAAGACTTGGAGAGTGCAATGGTTTTCCAATCCAAAGATGGATTTTCAAATTCTAGTTAGATAGATAGATACTTTTCAATGGAAATGTATAGTTTTTATAATTTTGGCTGTCATTATGCCGGGAGCAGCACAGTATCAGCCGCTGAGCAGCGGCCATCTACTTCCATCATCATATAAATAAACTGAAATGTAATAATCCTTCAAAAAACTCAAACATTCATGTCGAACAAAACACCTGTCAAAACACAGACTTAAACAAGCCCTTTGGTAGTGTTTGGACTTCCTGTCCAAATCTTTGAAGCATTCCTTTTTTAATTTAAATAGAAAATTAAATATTTGCAATGACAGATGCACTGTCTCTTCAATCAACATGGACCTGGTGACAGTACAGCATCATGAACTAATCAAATATAAATACCTACCCTACACTCTTATTTAGTGCTATTAGAATAGGCGTTAATTATGCAGTTATTTGTTTCACAGAAAATTACGGAGCTTTCTAAGTAATCAGGTGTTGCCACAGATGTTCTAACGGTTTCATAATAGTCTTGAACAACTTCATATTCTGGTCATCTCTACTCCAACAATGCTAATATGGAAGGACTTGGCATGCTAACATGATTTGGTCCTGTCTGCCATCACTATTCTCTGCCTTCTTCATCTCTTCAACATTGGTCCTTCTCGATGTTTTTCTTGGCCGGCCCTGATAATAACACTTCAACAATTACCGTTTGGGTCATGCAAAATCAATCATTTGTCTTCATCATTGTTAATTGACTTAATTGTATGAGAAATGAAACAGAAATTATTTAGGCGATCTCGTAACAAAAAACCCTATGATGCATTCCCATTTATTGAAATCAGCCTATTTTTGTAAATCACTGTGGTGTTGAATATCCTAACAGACTGCAGATATTTCATTTGTTTGTGTTTCCTGCTCGTCGACTATACAGACATTCACACCAAATGAGCTCAATTTGCCAGATGTCTGTTGTGCCTAATTTTCATATTGTGGTTAATGGTGCATTCACTGAACCAGATGACAGATTTTCAACGGAATGGCCTGAGGAGAAAGGAACGACTACCAACAGAACAGGGCTGTGGCAGGTAACCTAGTGAGGCAAGCCAGGAACTGGAAGTTCAAATCTAAGGTCAGATGAGCAAATGTGGTGGGGAGTAAGCCGGCCATCGGAGAGTTGCTGTCATCAGTATCCTAGTTAGAGGCCATATCATACCATTGTGCCCTTGAGAACGGTACTTAATCCACAAAATGATCAAGGGTTTATGTTTCTGGGGGTAGGGATGAAAGCAAAAAGATGCATGCAAATATTTGTATTTATCGTTCTACCTTGCTTATATTCCCGAGGGACGGAGATAGGTAAACTATTCGCTATGGCTACTGAACTGAATGGGCTGATGCCATGTCATTTGGCAACCTGTCCCAAAAGCTCACGAAAAGTAGGCCTTGAATGCATCTCAAGCCTTTAACACCTTTCTTTGTTTTCATCCTCAGGTTTGCTGTTAAAGTCATGACATTTTTCACATGCACAGTTCCGATTCAACCTGAGAAAGTCATTGGTATTCTCAAATGGTGTGTGGAAATGTGGCACTGGTGTTTCTTTGAAGTGTTATCACTGGCAGCTGCTGGTGGAGTTGGAATAGAATCATTATGCTAATTTGGTCCTGTCCCTATCTGAGGGAAATGGAAGAAAGTATCACTGTGGATGGAATAATGATTTTTTTTGCTGTGAGAATAAACACTTTGTGTAATAATTAAACAATGTATACTGTTGAAAATATGATCATAATAAACAACTGCATACTAAATGTTTAAGCATCCCCTCGTGCAGAAAACTTTTAATCTTGAGGCTCTTTTTACATTGAGACACTTTTCATATTGAGAGCATCTACTAGCCCTATATACCATCTCTCCCATTAGAGTCCGTGCATATATTTTCTCAGCCATTTCTCATGTGTTGCTTCCTATACTCTCAGAAAAAAATTGCTTTCTAACATTGGAAGCTAAAAGGGTTCTTTGTCTGTCCCAATGGGAGAACCCTTTGAATAATTATTTTTGGTTCTAGAAAGAACCCATTTGGTTCCAGGTAGAACCCTTTAGGGTTCCATTTAGGACCCTTTCCACAGAGGGTTCTATGTGGAACCAAAACGTTTTTTTTTTATATATATATATGCACACAAGGTCAGAACAGCATATTGACTGCATGACAACTCATGTATGAAGAACTTTATGTAGATTCAACTTCGACTATACTAGATTCAACTTCGAACAAACAAAGGTTATCCTATGAGGACAGCCGAAAAACCCTATTGGAACCCTTTTTTCTAAGAGTGTATTTCCCCTGATAATTTTGCTCTGAGCAGAACAGATAAAGGGCTGATGCTGTGCTACTTCCTCCATTTTTTTACTAATTCGTCATCTCTTCTCCATAGGCCCTGTGAGAACGAGCAAGGCAGTGCGAGATTTGCTTACGAGAGAAAAAAAGAGAAAGGGAAGGAAAAAGTCAAAGAAAAATATTGCATTCCATTAGCTTCTCACTTTAATAATACCTCACAGACCACTGCTGTAACAAGTAATTTACTCTCTTCCTCCATATCTCTCTCTCTACCTTGCTCTTGTTCACTCTGCTCAGTGGTTTTGCGGCTGTCTCACAGGGTTGTGATGTGCATCCGTTTTGGAATACACATCTAGGCTACCCCATCAACATTCTCCCTGGGAACTATCATTTCAAGCTTGGAGTCCCAATACATTTGACCTACACCAACCATACATTTTCAGGGACTTGCATGAAATGCTGCTCCCTCCTACAATGCTTCAGTGGTTGCCCCCCCGACCATATAGAAACTATAAGGGTAGAAAAAGTGGGCAAATTTGGTCCTATCTTTAAGGTCCTGTGCTATTCTCTGGGTTAGCAGGTTCAAGGATTGCCCAGTGGAGGGCACTCAAGCAGTGAGGAAAGCTCACTGTACACAACCTGAGTTTGAGCCATTTAGAGCTATAGTGTCTACAACTTGTTCTCATCCTTACCATTTCGGCAGGAACCGATTTAGATATAGCCTGGTCCCAGATCTAGGCTATTGGTGCTGTCTTGCAAACTTCTATCGTCATTGCCCTACAAACCATAAGTGTTGGCTATACAGCACAAAACAGATCTGGAACCAGGCTAATATAGATCCAGACAGCTACTGTACTACTCACCTTCAAAGACCCCATGGTCATGCCTGTAAAATTCTCTCGCCTTCAGTTGTCTCAGTTGTCTGTCAAGATGATTTCTCCAGCCCCCTCACTTCTTATCGGTGGTGCCTCTGGTGCAGACTTGTCAAATTTCCAGACTGCCTGTTTGCTTGAAAATGTCAAGCGCTGTGAAATAATCCTGATTACGTAACACATTAATCTATGCTCCTGTTATGCGTGGGCTCGATGTGCAAGAGGCTTCAATTTGCATCCTGAAAAAATGCCCTCTCCGGATTTTCAGCCACACAGTCACCCTGGTTTTCACAGACTTAGCAGTTTATGTTTGTAAACCCGATGGTCACAGAGACATGGTGCATGTGTCTCAAGGAAGTCACATCAGTACTGACTGTCACATCATCAGGTCACATCAGGTGATCTCGGTGACAGCCCTATGATCACTGCTCAACTATGAATTATGAGAGTCCATGACTCGTTATTGAAAATAGAGAGCTGGTCCTATTGATATATAGGTAACTGTCAATCTAAAGGAAACACTTGAGTTAAGGAAGGATACTGCGTATATTGGAAGCAGGCGCTTCCACACAGGTGCGGTTCCTGACTTAATTAAGCAATTAACATCTGATTAGGGCCATGTATAAAAATGCCCTGGTGCCCATTATCTTGGCTACCATGGCTAGAAAAAGAGGTGTTTCAAACTAGCATAGGGCTTTATAGGGTGTGTGTCTGTATGTGTGTGTGTGTCTCAGTCACCAGATCTCAACCCAATTGAACACATATGGGAGATTCTGGAGCGGCACCTGAGATATCATTTTCTACCACCATCAACAAAACACCAAACAATGGAATTTCTTGTGGAGGGAATGGTGTCGCGCCCCTCTATGCCAAGGTGCATTGAAGCTGTTCTGGCGGCTTGTGGAGACACCCTATTAAGACACTTCATGTTGGTGCTCCCTTTATTTTGGCAGTTACCTGTCTGTTGACCTACCAAGCTGAATAAAGTTCCAAAAAATAAAAAGATAATGAAAGTTGTGCTTGTCAGCCTGTGTAGCAGCTTAAAAGCGAAGGCACAAGAACAAGCAAATAGCTGTTATCAAAGAATTCCACCATGTGGGCGGCCTCCGGAAAAGTTGTGGCGACCTTTCGCAGACTAAGGAAGGATTAATGGTAAATGGAAGTGGGCTGAGGAAGCCCTGTTGTTGAGCGGACACACACACGCTCTCTCTCTCTCCCCCCCCCCTCCACACACACTCTCATAGAAACTACACAAACACTTGGTTACTCAGACTCCAGTCTTTCTGACTGCTGATGTAAAATATTATCCAGAGGAAAGCTAAGGGAGAGTCTGCCAGGGTCCCACAGAGCAAGAGCAGGGAAACAAAAACAGGATGGGTCTCAGACGGACACAGAACATTCTGGGCCAGAAATGGAGAAGTCGTTGAGAGTGACAATTTGGAAACGGTGTTCTTTCACTGTGTTGTACATAAACAGAGAGTCCACCTCCCTACGCCCTGAACGAGGAAGAACAATATTTGGACAATCTCTAGGGGTGTAGTTATGTAACTGGGGTTTCATTTACAAACACTTTGAATCATCTGACCATCAGTGTTTTAGATCAGTATTTATGTTACAATAATGTAACTCGTTTTTTCCATTGTACTTACATAATAAATAGCAGGTGCAAAATACTGGCCAGTTTAATCACAGTGAAATGGATATTTACATAGATCTACAAAAAATATTTACAAAATAGACAGATTCTCAAATACGAAGCCTCAATCAGGTCTACCCTGCCAAACCAATGGACTCTCGGTGCGGCAGGTAGCCAAGTGGTTAGAGCGTTGGACTAGTAACTGAAATGGTTGCAAGATCAAATCCCTGAGCTGACAAGGTACAAATCTGTCATTCCGCCCCTGAACAAGGCATTTAACCCACTGTTCCTAGGCCGTCATTGAAAATAAGAATTTGTTCTTAACTGACTTGCCTAGTTAAATAAAGGTCAAACAAAATACATTTGGGGTACAGTCTGGTGACAGTCTCCCCACAACTCACCTAACTGAGCTTGAACATAACTGAAGCACACCTGAAAAACAGGTACCTTTTATATGAATTGCTCCTCCCTATGGAGCACGGATAAGTTTAACCAAAAACTGGAATCAACACAATGACAGGCATTTTCATTATACCCAAAATGTGCATATCCCTCCCTAATATACTGTATATTGTGAACATATGATTATGACACATGGTGAATTATCCTCATGTTGGCCAGTGGCTGTGTTTAGTTTCCTTCATTAACTTTGACTTAAGTCAAATCATTTTGGGCTGCAATCAATACATATTATTTTCATAGACACAATTCCTCTTTGTCTGTCGACTAATATGCACGCAATGCCTCTCTCACGTAGGCTAGACCTACTCTCCAAGAAACAACCCCCTGTTGGGTGTTTAGAATAGAAGACATTGTTCATCCAAGTTCCTGAAAAAGCTGGGAGTAAACTTGTTACATCATTTGGATGTGTAACATAACAAGCTTTGGTACTTCATTGCCACTCCCACAGACAAAAAAACATGATGCTCAGTCATAGCAATACATGGATTCCCAGCAACTATGTACTATGTATGGCTACAACACGCTAACAGTTCATCCAGTTTTTGATCAAGTCAGACTGTTCATGACAAAGTTTGTGTGTGTCCTCCTGCAGCGGTGCAATCTCTGAACATTCTAAATGACCAGATTGCCCTTTTCATGGTGAACGGGCCCAAGGCGATGGCGGAGGAGGACCGTGCCTTTCTGCCCAGCGAGATGGAGACCCTGAAAACCTCCATGGCCCTGATGAGACGACTGATCATGGATTCCCAGGTAAAATAGGAACTCATGTACACACACACACACACACGTGTTGTTTTTCTATCTTCGTGGGGACCTACAATTGATTTCCATTCAAAATCCTATTTTCCCTAACCCTAAGCCTAACTTTAACCTGTAACCCTAACCCAAACCCCTAAGCCTACACCTAACTCCTAACCCTAACCCCTAACCCTTACCCTTATCCTAATTCAAAACCTAGGCTCACCTTCAAATATTGGCTGTAGTCCATCAGTAAGTAGGCCTAGGCTACATTATAGCATAGCCTAATGCTAAAATGATATTGCTTATCAAATTAATTGACAAGGACATTTTGAAGGGGGAGAGAGAGACAGCTATTGTATTAGGCTACTAGAAACGTTGGTTATGTAATTATTATCCCAGCATGTGCCTTATTCCAGAGGAAGATTTGCATGGGATTCATTTTCCAAAACTGCCTCCTGTAATTATATATATTTTTTAAAAGTTATTGAATTGAGTCTATGACGGAATGCTGGTGGTTTTATTCCAAGACGTGAAGGTATTTCAAGATCATGTCGAGACAATAAAAGACTACAATGATCACTTGTGCTTGGCTGACAAATGTATAGTGTTCCCAATAGGTCTAATATTTATATTGAGGGAATGATCATAATCATTATTTTAGCGATCCATGTTAGATGTTCTTCCTAATGAAAAGATCCCCCATCCTGCTGATGTGAGCTGCTGGACAGCACACTTGCACTTGATATGGATTTAGGATGACAAAATGACCTTGCCATTTCCAAAAATGAGCTCAGTGGGGAATGGGGATTCACTGCTTTGCGATCTGATGTGTTGCCTACATCCAGGGTTTCATTAAATAGGCCTAGGCACTACACTTATTAATAGCACATTTAATTAAACTGACGCCTTTGGCGATGTTCAACTTCAATTGATTGGCACAAAACGTTGCTTAAATTCACTGTGGTAGGTTAGGCCTAATATATAGGCTAGCATATGAATGGTAGATTAATATCCCAGCCTATGAATTTACTTCAAATTTACACATCTTTGTCTTCACTGTTCCATTCTTTCGCAAGAATGGAACATCTCCGCTACATCACTCTCTTCCATCCTCTCTTCCATCCACAAAGTCGGAAGCAAAAAATTGTCTAGAATGTCATTGTAACCTGTAGCATCAAGATTTCCCGTCACTGAAACTAAGGGGCCTAGCACATGAAAAACATCTGCCAGACCCAGATTTGTCCGTTTGACTGCCAGATGGTGAAGCACAAAATTGTTTTAGAGAGCTTGGCAGTACGTCCAACCTGCCTCACAATCGCAGAGTGTATGGTGTTGTGTGGGCGAGTGGCTTTCTAATGTTAACGTTATGAACACAGTGCCCCATGATGGCGGTGGGGTTATGGTATGGGCAGGCATAAGTTACGGATACCGAACATAGTTGCATTTTATCGATGTCAATTTGAATGCACAGAGATACCGTGACGAGATCCTGTGTCCCATTGTCGTACCATTCATTCGCCTCCATCACCCCATGTTTCAAGATGAAAATGCTCGGCCCCATGTCGCAAGGATCTGTACACAATTCCTGAAAGCAAAAAATGTCACAGTTCCTTCATGGCCTACATATTCACCAGACATGTTTGGTGGTGGTGGTCACATCAGATTCTGACAGTTTTTTCTGATCAATACCGCTACATTTTTTTGAAGGTGTTTGTGACCAACAGATGCATATCTGTATTCTCAGTCATGTGACATCCATAGATTAGGGCTTAATGACTTCATTTCAGTAGACTGATTTCCTTATATGATCTGTAACTCAGTGAAATCGTACAAATTGTTGCATTCATATTTTTGTTCCAACTTGTTCCAAGTACCTTGCTCTTGCTTGCTGGATATAAAATAGGCTACAGCATTCACAATGAACTGGCGGAGAAGTTTGAATGGCGAGAGTTTCTCTGGTGTGATGTTATCACATTGGCTGGTGTTAAAAATGCAATAAATGTGAGTCCTCTGTTCTCCCTGTGCCCAATGTCTATGTTTACAATTAAATGTATTATGTCAGAATGCCCAATGTTATGTTTCTAATCAAATTCATGAATTAAGTTAGAACGTTATCCTATCAGTTTAATTTGCATAAACATTGTGATACGATGAAAGCTGTGAGGGTCATCGAATCAGGATCAAATCCTCTGATCTCCTTGAGCTCATTAATGATAGAATGTTCATAATTATAGATTGCTGAAATGACAGTCTCTTTGGCAATGACAAGGAGAGGCAAGGAGAGGCAAGGAGTGGCAAGGAGTGGCAAGGAGTGGCAAGGAGTGGCAAGGAGTGGCAAGGAGTGGCAAGGAGAGGAAAGTTCTAAAGTTTGTGTCCAGTGGGCAGAGACTTTAGGGTTCACCATAGATTCACTAAGATTTAGGAGAAATTCAGACACACTCCTTCTTTGTAAACAAACAAACCTGCCTTGTCATCTTTTTGCAGTGACATATGCACCCTCATACTTCAAGAGGGCCTTAACGTTTACACGTTTACCAACAAAACCTCTTAACGGAAATCAAAGCAATCACTTTTTTCAATCACATTTCGTCCTGCACCTGTGCAAATTGTTAAGAGAACATAGATTGCCGTTGCAGAGTGGCCTTAATATGCGCTTCAGGGGAATTGTAAATATTGATGGGATGGTAAACTGTACAGGCGCGAGGACAAGGTTACATTTCAATGTGTGTCGTCAATGTGTATTGGCCGTTATCATAGCTCACAGCTCGCGAGGCTAAGATGGATCTCTCTTGTTATTTACAAGATCATTTGGGGGTTCAAAGGTCATTATAAGACTGGTTGGCTCGAAGCATTAACACATATGCTAATTTCTTTCTCTCTCCTCCCTGGTCTTCTCTGACAACGTGAATCATTATTATCCGAGATTGGCTGAGGTGTCATGGCCAAGTGATTTTGCAGGGCATCAATCACTCCAGGGAAGGAAGGGAGAAATATGACTGTGAGAGTATTTGGGGGCCGGCAATAGAGGTTTGTCGATTGCCGGCACGGCGGCTTTGTTAAATTCTAATGAATTTGCCCAAACACATTTACCCCTCCTTAACGGGCGTGTCAGATAAAGACGATGGAGACATGAGAGGAGAGCGCCGTTATCGCCCCTCTCCTGTCCTGCACTGTATCTCTCTCTCTCTCTCTGTCTCTCTCTCTGTCTCTCTCTCTCTCTCTCTCTCTCTGTCTTTCTCTCTGTCTCTCTCTCTGTCTCTCTCTCTGTCTCTCTCTCTCTCTTTCTCTCTCTCTCCTCTCTCTCTTTCTCTCTCTCTCTCTTTCTCTTTCTCTCTCTGTCTCTCTCTCTCTCTCTCTCTCTTTCTCTCTCTCTCCTCTCTCTCTTTCTCTCTCTCTCTCTCTCTCTCTCTCTCTCTCTCTCTCTGTCATTCATGTACATCATTTTCTGTGACCTTGAGGAAACTGTCATTCAGATGAGAGGAGGAGTGAGAGGAGGATTAGATAAAAGAGGGGTGAGGAAGAGGAGGCGTAGGAGGAGGGGATCTTACTGATGAGTGACTGGTGAGATGAGAAGGAGGAGGAGCAAATTACAGACAGGGTTGAGATGAGGAGATGGAGGAACAGGAGGAGGAGGTTGAGATGAAAAACAGGGGTTAGATGAGCTGAAGTGAAGCGGCGATGTCAGGAGGCTGATGGAGCTAAATGTGCAGTTGAACTCTCACCATTAATGAAACCGTCTCTACCTGCAAGAGTGATTTGACGAAGACTGAGGGATAGGTGGAGTGACTGATATTATCAGCATTTCACCATACTATGTAGGGGTAATGTCGTAGGTAACTACGTGTGTGTACTGTATGTGTGGTTCTGGATAACCCAGTTTATGTCTGTATACAAGCTGTTTTAGTTGTTGTTTGCCATTGAGAACCTTATTTGATAGTATGAGCTCCTGCATAGCATAGCATTGCAGCATATAGCAGACCACACTGTGCCATAGTGTACCACACCACACTTGCCCCAGCCCATGATTCTCTTTCCTTCTTCTCCTCACCCCCCTGGGAGTATGAGCATGTCAAGACAAGCCAACCCCAACGGTATGAAAGCATGCTGTTTGCAATAGATCACCAAAACTCTAAGTGAGAGCATCTGCTTTCACCTCTTCCTTGCTCCCCCATCTCTCTCTCTCTCTTCTTCCGTCTCTTCCTCTTTCTCTCTCTCTCTCTCTCTGAGGCTAAAAAGCGCATTTAATGTTCAAAGCCAGGAGAAAATCCACTTACACGCCAGCGGAGACGTGGGGTGACTATTGAGTGGCTGCTGGCTGATGCTGGAAGCTCTTTCTCTCTATCTCTGTCCCTTTCTCTCATCTGTCTCGCACGACTGAGACAGGTGGTCATTTCTCTCCCAGGGACTCCACCCTGGCTCCCGCTTCTTTCATTCCGTGTCAGACATAAGGGCCCTTCACTTCCTCTTTTTTTCTCCTTCTTTTCATCCCACCGTCTCCTGGTATTTGGTCATGGCTGAGGTTCAACTGAATCGGTCAGGGATTGCTTTTACAACTAAACTTCTACCGTGATTTTTGTGTGGATACAATTCCATAAATGTTTAAAATTACCTGCCCAGGAGCAGATGGAATTACGCCTTTGGAAAATACTTACAGAAATGTTACAGAAATGTTGAGTAATGTGCATTATCCCTGTAAAACTAAGTAGTTGCTGTACTGTTGATACTGTAACTAGAGTAGTGTTTGGTTTCAATACAGTAGATGCCTCGGTATATAGTGGGTATCATCAGTATTCACCCCCCTTGAATTTTTTCACATTTTGTTTCATGACAAAGTGGGATTTCAATGAATTTAATTGTGAATTATTTGTCATTGTCATCTACACAAAATACTTCATAATTGTCACGCCCTGACCTTAGAGAGCCTGTTTATTTCTCTATTTGGTTAGGTCAGGGTGTGATTTAGGTGGGCATTCTAGTTTTCTATTTCTTTGTTGGCCAGGTATGGTTCCCAATCAGAGGCAGCTGTCTATCGTTGTCTCTGATTGGGAATCATACTTAGGCAGCCTGTTTTCCACCTGAGTTTGTGGAATCTTGTTTTTGCACAGTTATTAGGTAGCCTGCAGAATGTTACATTCGTGTATTCGTTTGTTGTTTTGTTGGTGTTCATCTAAAAATAAAGAAAGATGTACACTTTCCACGCTACGCTTTGGTCTCATTCTGACGATGGACGTTACAATAATGTCAAAGTGAAATGAAAATTCTACAAATGTTAACATATTAATACAAATGAAATAACTGAAATGTACTGTAGTTGTTGCAAAAGTATTGACCAATTTTGGTTAGACAAGCCTACATTAGTTCAGGTGTAAAATGTGGCTTAACAAATCACATAATAATTCACTTGGACTCACTCTGTGTGAAACAAGGGGTGACATGATTTTTGACTACCCCTTCCTCTGTTCCTCATACATATAACATCTGTAAGGTCCCTTAGTCAAGTATTGTATTTCAAGCACAGATTCAACTACAAAGACCAGAGAGCTTTTGAAGGCCTCAAAGAAGTTCAGTGATTGGTAGATGGGTAGCAAATCAGACATTGATCATCTCTTCAGGCATGGTCAAGTTAATAATTCATCTGTGGCTGATGTATTAAACCACCCAGACACAACAAAGATACAGTTATCCTTCTGAACTGAGCTGCAGGAAGGGAATGGCATTTCTCAGGGATGTCACCATGAAGCCATTGGTGATTTTAAAACAGCTACAGAGTCCAATGGCTGTGAAGGGAGAACAGAGGATGGATCAACAACATTGTAGTTACTCCAAAACAATGATCTAAATGACAGAGTGAAAAGTAGAATCAAAATTGATGGAATCAAAATATTCCAAAACATGCATCCTTTATGCAGCAAGTCACTACAGTAATACAGAAAAAAAACATGGCAAAATAATGAACTTTTTGGCCTAAATGCAAAGCCTTCTGTTTGGGTAAAATCCAACACAACACATCATTGTTTAACTGCCTCCTTATTTTCAAGCATGGTGGTGACTGCATCATGGTATAGGCATTCTTGACATTGGCAAAGACTGGGGAGTTTTTCCGGAAAAAAAATAAATGGGATGGAGCTAAGCACAGGCAAAATCCTAGGGGAAAACCTGCTTCAGTCTACTTTACACCAGACACTGTGAGAGGAATTCACCTTTAAGCAGGACAATAACCTCCAACACAAGGCCAAATCTACACTGGAGTTACTTACCAAGAAGACAATGAATGTTCCTCAGTGGCCAAGTGACAGTTTTGACATAAATCTGCTTGAAAATCTATGGCAAGCCTTGTTGAAAATTGTTGTGTGCCTTAATCACCAAACCATTGACAGAGAAGAATTTTGCAAAGAACAATGGGCAAATATTGCACAATCCAGGTGTTCAAGCGCTTAGAGACTTACCTAAGAAGACTCACAGCTGTAATCGCTGCCAAAGGTGTTTCTAACATGTATTGACTCAGGGGTTGAATACTTATCCAATCAAGCTATATTATTTCTCATTAATAATAACATGTATCGATTTTTTTCTTCCTCTTTGAAATTACAGATTATTTTGTGTAGATCAATGACAAAATGGTAATGCAACAACATGTTTTTCAAAAATCCAAGGGGAGTGAATACTTATGATTACCCACTGTGGGTATCATTTGCCGGTATCATTAAGTATTATTACCTTCATCTAGATACTGCACGTCCATTCAGCTTATAGTAAACAATTTCATTTCACTTTGATACTTCTAATGTATCTTAATTCACTAGTATGTAGTCGTATCATTTGGTTTTGTATACCGTTCTTCTGTTCTTGCTAACATACCTGCACCAACTTGTAATGGCACTAGCATGCAAAAACATCACATCTGTGACTAGAGCCAAGCCTGAGGACTCACACTAAATGATTTGGCTGCTCGGTCGTTCGCTACATACGTAAGTCTGAGACTGCCATCATAGAAACGTTTGTGTTGACGAGGGGCACGAAAGGCATTGTACAAAACAAAGTCATCAGCGATTGGATCGTCTCTAACCAATCAAAGTATCAAGGCCAAAGACGAATTTTCAAACCGCCACTTTACCCACGTGTGTTCCGGCTTTTGCCCAACCCATCAGTCAGAGGGCCCTGAATGTGTTCACATTCGGTGAAGGGTCAGGGAGGTGCTCAGATCCAGACTCACTGCGGAGAAGAAACTAACGTCCGTGGGCGTGGCTTAACATTTGGCCGGAGCAAGAAATCTGGGTAGTCAGGCAAACTAGAGCCTGCTTCCCCCTGAACTGATCCTGTTCTTCCAAAGGTCCATCTGGCGAGCATCCTCCCGTCAAGCTGGAAAGACATGGGAAGTTGAGTCTTCGCCACCTCCCCTACGTCCCTTACCCTATTCCTTTTCCATGACTGACTGTGACTGCATTGGCTGAGCTGTCACTCAGCGAGAGGGGGAACGACAGGGGAGGTGGGGAGAGATGGAGAGAGGGAGGGACGGGGAAGGGGGGATAGGTGGGAGAGAGGAGAGGGGGAGAGCAGGAGTGAGGGTGACTTTGATACTCACAGCAGAGAGACACTGATTAAGGAGACTGTCCATCGCTCTGACCTCCACTCTGCTTTAATCATCAGAGCAACATTAGACACACCACCACAGAGGACTAGGCACACACACACACACACACACACACACACACACACACACACACACACACACACAGTGAGAGAGTGTCTGCTCTAGAATCCACCAACGCTTCTATTTCCTACGTAGACTGTCCTTGCGGTTATAGAGTATCCGGAGATATGGCATCACAGTCTTGTTTGGCAATTTATCAATCCCACTGAAATCTCAAATTGCCCGCCTGATGGTCATGGCAGTTTGAAAGTCATGGCAGTTTGTATCAGTGTGTGGCAGCATCCCTCCCTGCAGAGCCCTCCAATGTACTTCACTCTGAGTATCAACTCCTCCCCTCAGGCAGATTCTACATGGCCCCTCCTCCCCTCAGACAGAAGCTGTAGGGTCCCTCCTCCCCTCAGACAGACACTATAGGGTCCCTCCTCCCCTCAGGCAGACTCTACATGGCCCCTCATTCCCTCAGTCAGACACTATAGGGTCCCTCCTCCCCTCAGACAGAAGCTGTAGGGTCCCTCCTCCCCTCAGACAGACACTATAGGGTCCCTCCTCCCCTCAGGCAGACTCTACATGGCCCCTCATCCCCTCAGTCAGACACTCGAGTACAGCAAATTAATTACTTAAAAATCATACAATGTGATTTTCTGGATTTTTGTTTTAGATTCCGTCTCTCACAGGTGAAGTGTACCTATGATAAAAATGACAGACCTCTACATGCTTTGTAAGTAGGAAAACCTGCAAAATCGGCAGTGTATCAAATACTTCTTCTCCCCACTGTATGTAGCTATAGGGCTGTAGCAGTCATTCAATTTTGTCAGACGTTTATTGTCATGCAAAGACTGCTGGTCTCACGGTAATTGACCGTAAATGAACAGAAACACGTTTTGCATCTCCAGGTCTCCATGCATACATGCATACAAGCCGCTGATGGGACATCTACATTCTTATTTATTTTAGGCAGGTCTAAAGAAATGATGATATAAAGAACATATATTTCAGAAGAAGAGAATATGAGTTGGCCTATGTTATCAGGCAATGCTACTTGCCATAGGCTGTTGCCTTCATTTAGCAGACAAGATATTCTCATAAGTCCTGTGCCAATATTTTATATTATATGATTTTATAGTCAAAAGGATATTTTTTCCATTCCAGATGGAGTGTGCATATAAAGTGGCTATGTTGAGCGTAAAAGTGATAATTTGAAACTGGTCCTGTATGCTAGATTTCGAGTTATTTGGCAACTTTAGTTGTGAATGACACAAAACTCAGAATGTCTTAGAAATCAAAACATATATGGGCTGCATGTTGCGATTATACTCTTAGAAAAAAAGGTGCTATCTAGAGCCAAAAAGGGTTCTTCAGCTGTCCCCATAGGAGAACCCTTTGAAGAAACGTTGTGTTAGGCTTTGAGACAACATCCACAACAACCATGTTTTCCACTCAGTTTAAACCTGTTGTTGGACTTATTTCTTCAAATGTATCAATCACAGTGAGGTGAGTTTAAAAAGCACACACTGTTTTGATGATAACTGTTTGGATTGATGTCAGAGTAGTTAGAGGGTAATGTTTTGAGGACTTACTCCTGAAAAATGACCTGCAAATGTCCATCCTGAGTACTCCAATGAATATTTAATCACAATAGATAGACCAACTCCCCCATATATATTAGGTCCTTTGGAGCCATGCCCAGGGTCACAGAGCCAGCGAGGCCCGTCCAGGTCCCCTTGAGGCCTGAGGGAGGGCTGGTGTGGTGGCGGGGTGCCCCAGGGTGTCCTTGGATCAATCTGTCTCCCTTTCTCTCTCCTCAGCTGGCCCTCCTGAGGTCTCTTGTCACCCATGCATAATACATCAACCTGGTCCCATCTGCCCCTGCTGCCACCCCTCCCCCTATGGCCTATCAAAGCCCATCTCAAATCTGGCACAGTACTAATAGGGGTTGAATGGGGAAAAATTTGCCAGTTTGGCGCCGAGAAGAGAGTTGTGTTAATTTTTTCAGGGAATTGGATGCTGGCTGGGTCAGGCTCTCTAGACCAAATATTTTGGAATGTTTCCAAAACATATAAGTTGGTTTACCTTGAGTTATTGGTTTTGGAGTATAGTTTTGCTCCTGTTAGGTGATGGTGAACGTGATTATGCCGGTGTCTGAGGATGTCCTAAAATGTTCACTGTACATGCGTCTCTGTCAGTTGCTGGGCTCATACAAAACATGAACAAAAGTATGTGGACACCTGCTCGCCGAACATCTCATTCCAAAATCATGGGCATTAATATGGAATTGGTCCCCCCTTTTCTGCTATAGCAGCTCTTCTGGGAAGGCTTTCCACTAGATATTGGAACATTTCTGCAGGGACTTCCATTCAGCCACAAGAGCATTAGTGAGTTTGGGCACTGATGTTAGGCGATTAGGCCTGGCTCGCAGTCAGCATTTCAATTTATCCCAAAGGTGTTTGATGGGGTTGAGGTCAGGGCTCTGTGCAGGCCAGTCAAGTTATTCCACACTAATCTCAACAAACTATTTCTGTATGGACCTCGCTTTGTGCACAGGGGCATTGTCAAGCTGAAACAAGAAAGGGCCTTCTCCAAACTGTTGCTACAAAGTTGGAAGCACAGAATCGTTTTCAATGTCATTTTATGCTGTAGTGTTACGATTTCCCTTCACTGGAACTAAGGGCCCATGGAAAACAGCCCCAGACCATTATTCCTCCTACAGCAAACCTTACAGTTGGCACTTGCATTCGGAAAGATAGCGTTCTCCTGGTATCCACCATCCACAGATTCGTCTGTCGGACTACCAGATGGTGAAGCGTGATTCATCAATCCAGAGAACGCGTTTCCACTGCTCCAGAGTCCAATGGCGGCGAGCTTTACACCACTCCAGCCGATGCTTGGCATTGCGCACAGTGATCTTTAGGCTGCTCGGCCATGGAAACCCATTTCATTTAGCTCCTGATTAACATTTATTGTGCTGATGTTGCTTTCAGAGGCAGTTTGGAACTCGGGTTGTGAGTGTTGCAACTGAGGACAGATGATTTTTTACACGTTATGCACTTCAGTACTCGGCGCGTACTTGGCCCGTTCTTTGAGCTTGTGGCCTTTCACTTCCAGCCTGAGCTGTTGTTGCTCCTAGATGTTTCCACTTTACAATAGCAGCACTTACAGTTGACCGGGGCAGCTATAGAAGGGCAGAAATTTGATGTGGACTTGTTGGAAAGGTGGCATCCTATAACGGTGTCACTTTGAAAGTCATTGAGCTCTTCAGTAAGGCCGTTCTTCTGCCAGAGTTTGTCTATTGAGATTGTACGGTTGTGTGCTCGATTTTATACACCTGTCAGCAACAAGTGTGGCCGAAAGAGCCGAATACACTCAGGGGTGAAGGGGTGTCCACATACTTTTGTATGTATTGTGTATGTAATCATCTCATCTCCTTGACTCCTTCAGCATATAAACTCAGCAAAAAAAGAAACGTCCTCTCACTGTCAACTGTGTTAATTTTCAGCAAACTTAACATGTGTAAATATTTGTATGAACATAACAAGATTCAACAACTGAGACATAAACTGAACAAGTTCCACAGACATGTGACTAACATAAATGGAATAATGTGTCCCTGAACAAAAGGGGGGGTCAAAAGTAACAGTCAGTTTCTGGTGTGGCCACCAGCTGCATTAAGTACTGCATGGACTGTACCAGATTTGCCAGTTCTTACTGTGAGATGTTACCCCCACTCTTCCACCAAGGCACCTGCAAGTTCTCAGACATTTCTGGGGGGAATGGATCTAGCCCTCACCCTCAGGTCCAACAGGTCCCAGACGTGATCAATGGGATTGAGATCCGGGCTCTTCGCTGGCCATGGCAGAACACTGACATTCCTGTCTTGCAGGATATTACACACAGAATGAACAGTATGGCTGGTGGCATTGTCATGCTGGAGGGTCATGTCAGGACGATCCTGCAGGAAGGGTACCACATGAGGGAGGATGATGTCTTCCCTGTAATGCACAGCGTTGAGATTGTCTGCAATGACAAGCTGTGTCCGATGATGCTGTGACACACCACCCCAGACCATGACGTACCCTCCACCTCCAAAGCGATCCCGCTACAGAGTACAGGCCTTGGTGTAACGCTGATTTCTTCGACAATAAACGCGAATCCGACAATCACCCCTGGTGAGACAAAACTGCGACTTGTCAGGGAAGAGCAACTTTTGCCAGTTCTATCTGGTCCAGCGACAGCGGGTTTGTGCCCATAGGCGACGTTGTTGCCGGTGATGTCTGGTGAGGACCTGCCTTACAACAGGCCTACAAGCCCTCATCCAGCCTCTCTCAGCCTATTGCGGACAATCTCAGCACTGATGGAGGGATTGTGCGTTCCTGCTGTAACTCGGGCAGTTGTTGTTGCCATCCTGTACCTGTCCCGCAGGTCAGATTTTCGGATGTACCGATCCTGTGCAGGTGTTGTTACACGTGGTCTGCCACTACTGTGAGGACGATCAGCTGTCTGTCCTGTCTCCCTGTAGCGCTGTCTTAGGAATCTCACAGTACGGACATTGCAATTTATTGCCCTGGCCACATCTGCAGTCCTCATGCCTCCTTGCAGCATGCCTAAGGCACGTTCACACAGATGAGCAGGGACCCTGGGCATCTTTCTTTTGGTGTTTTTCAGAGTCAGTAGAAAGGCCTCTTCAGTGTCCTAAGTTTTCATAACTATGACCTTAATTGCCTACCGTCTGTAAGCTGTTAGTGTCTTAAAACAACCGTTCCACAGGTGCATGTTCATTAATCGTTTATGGTTCATTGAACAAGCATGGGAAACAGTGTTTATACCCTTTACAATTATTTGTATTTTTACGAATTATCTTTGAAGGAACGAGTCCTGAAAAGGGCCCTTTCTTTTTTTGCCGAGTTTATGATAGAGCTTCTCTCAAAATCTACTTCTGTCTATCAAGTGTCTAACTCATTGTAGATTTAGCTCCCAGTAAGCACATCCACGAGTCCCTTAACTTTTAGGACAAAGGTCATACCTTGTCTTTAGTTATTCAGCTGAGGTCACTAGTCAATAGTAAATCGCCCCCCCAGGAGAACCTATGCATTGAGTGTATAGTATTCCTACTCTTTTTCTGCAGTTTCCATAAATGTTTTTGGTCACACAGAAATTGAATTGTCCCCTGAAATACTGTACATCATATTATTTCTGGGAGCTGTCGGACTTGTCTGTTGGGAAGATTGAAGATGGCGGCGTATCTTGTAAGGAATACATTGGAAAAAAACGTCATTAATTGGATACGGTGGGGCTGGATCCTGCCTGCTGAGAAAAGAGCAGCTTTTGGAAAATCTCAGTTCCCCTGCCACGACCAATTGAGACACAATAATGTTCTGGAAATGGTTGTGTTCTGGTGGGAAATTGACTGTTGACATACTGTCATGTTCTATTCCACTTTAGAGACGCATGCAAAATAAAAATATACGGATGGGTATTATATTTCCAGAGTTGCTAGATTGTAAAAAGAATAATAATCTACGTCATTATGTAAGCCTACTGCTAATTTTAGTATAGAGATTTAATTTAAAAAAATAAAGTTCTGATTAAATCCTCATCACATTGTAAATATGTAAAAGGATAAGAGTTAACCATCCATTTTTGCTTATTTTCATTGGTTTATTGCTCTAACTCAAGCCACTACTCTTTTCTAACATTTATAAAATCTTTTCCTATGATCTGAATTACAGATCCAAATGAGTGCATGATCCCCAAACAATCTCCCCAGGTTTCCTCTGTTGTCTCTCTGCTGCAGCATTGATTGACCCATTTGTCTTTAGCACACTGATTAATCAACAGGGGGGGATTAGTCCTACTGTAGCCATCTGTTTTATGACATGCATGAATTATGTTTTTCAATGCCTTGAATGGAGCCAATGGAGTAGTTTTTTTGTGTGGTCATAGTCTTGTGCGTTATGTGTGGATACATACAGTATGTATCCATAGGGGCAGTGCGGGGGCAATGTGTGTGTGTGTTTGTGTGTGCATGCATGTTTGTGCGTGTGTGTGTGTGATTGGGCATGTGTGCGTGCCTGCGTCCGTGTGTATGTTTGTGTGCGTGTGTGCAAGTCCATGTGTGTGTATAAGAGGCTAATGTGCGGCTCATTAACACCAGTAAAGATCTCTGGCCGCGCTGGATCAATAAGCACTCCCAGCCTGTACAGGGGAAATACAGGGGACCTAGAACAGCCGAACACTCCCCCTATCCAAAGGGCCATCACCACAAGGAATAACTGACAACTCATCTCCAACTAGCTCTTTGCTAGGAAAACTGAAAATGATTGGGCTATTGATTGGAAAGGGTGCAGGGGCGGGGGGCAGGTAGATGGGGGAGAGGTGTGGGGGAAAGTGATTGTGCAACCCTTGCACATCCACTCCCATTCTCCCACCCCTTTTTGACGCAGGCTGCAGCTGGCTGTGAGATGTGGATCCAGCCAACGTGGCCTCAACACTAGCGTTTAACAGTGTCATCATGGATCCACAGTGGGAGAGAGATAGTGCCTATGTGACCCTGTGACCACTAGCGCCCACACTGATCCCAGAGCAGCGGTGGCGGAGGAGTAATAACTGAACACCCTCGTCTGATCCCCTTTCTGTTCCCCCAGGGGGCGGCCAAGATAAATGTGTGCCCTTCAAGGTGAAACACTGGACTGAGGTCAATTTCCAGCGATCACAGGAGTAAAGCCATTTAACCAGGGGACAAACAGTTCCTGATTCTAGATCAGTAGGTTTCTCAGACCTGAAAACAGGTCTGGTCCCCTTAGGAGCATTTGGTTTGATTAGGTTTGATCTCTGAATCAGTCCTGTTTGATTTGGCAGTGAGTTGTTAGTTAAGCTGTTTTAGATGAAAAGGGATTATAATGAATAAGCTAATTACCAGATTCTATTCATCCATTGGGGAAATCGGATATATAGTTTGTTAATGACCTTCTATGCAGGCTAAATATCTGTGGAGCCACAAACCCACACAACAACTATGCCGATGAAAAGCCTTTCAGAATGTCCTTGACTGCAGTAAAATGTTTAAGGACTGTACATTGCAGTACAGTATCTGTGATTCACCTGTGCTAGTTGATAAAAAAAAGGTATCATGCAGTATTGCACACATACTGTGTACACACACACACACACACACACAGGGTGAGGGTTGTAAGACCCCTAATGACGATCAGTATGGAACACTCAGGATAGAATAGGCTGACCTTACTGAGGGCATTGGAGATAAGCGTTGCTAGGCAACCATCCTTTGACAGGCCCCTCACACACACCAAAGGTTTGTGTGTGTGATGGAATCAGTGTTTTTCAGTTTACCTGGATTGTGTGGTCTTCCATTGGTTAAATAAGAGGAATTGTGACGCAACGGCTGCATTTACACAGGTAGCCCAATTCTGACCGTTTGCCACTAATTGGTCTTTTGACCAATCAGATCAGATCTTTTGCCCATAATTGGACAACAGATCAGATTTGGGCTGCCTGTGTAAACGCTGCCTCTGAGTGAAATCTTCCCACAGCTCCCAACAGAGTTGTAGACATAGAGTACTGTAAAGCACTTTTCTCAGCAAATACAGTACAATTACACTTGATTCTATGCTGTCCTATTAGAGATAAGTTAGTGTCCATTCTGTAGTCGCAACATCCCCTCATTCCCTTATGTTGATTTTGTCAAAACACACTTCACTATCTCTATCCTTGGATCTTCCTCAAACAGTAAGAAATAACATTATCTGCAGTTACATTATACGTTTGCTCCAAACTACTGTGTGTAGTCAATGGAGGTTCTGAAATGTTTCCTCAACTCTTAAGGTTCCTGGGAGAACTCTTGTCCGATAAAGAACATTTGAGCTAATGTCGCGCTCATGTGCTAGTCGGAACTAGTAAACTGACATTTTCGATTTTGCTAACTGGTTGAACGCAGCATGTGTGTAACTACAAGCAAGACGGACATTTCCGATTTTCCTACTGTCCAAGTTATGTTTTTACATCCACATTGATTGATGAATTAATCTTATGCTACTAAAAATATTATTGGAATATTTACATATAATTTAAAAAAGCATTTTGAATGCAGGTTGTAATGGTGAGCCTATGGAATACTAAATACTGGGGATATCCAACAAATTCCAAATGTTGGATATCTCCAGTCTGGCTGGATTCCAATAGGAAATATACATCACTTTGCAAACCAGCATAATGTGAGTTGCAGGCCTGATGTCACCTGTAAACTACAAATCTCAGGCCACTGTACATGTATTGTATTGTCTTCAATTATTGACTTCCACAGGACTGAAAATGAATGCAACAATCATCTCTCTGTCACTAGTAAACACAGTCATGGGTTGTACTGGTGACTCTGAAATTCACTCGAAAGGCACCCTGGGAAATATGCAAATACTGCTTAAAACCCTACAGCAGGGCTATTCATTTCAGGTCCTGGAGGGCCGAATCAGTTCTGGTTTAGGATGTTTGAATAGCTCTTCAAAGAACCATACGTTTCTTTTAGAGACCCTAAAATGGTACCCCCATGGCATCGCTCTCAAGAACCCTATTTGGTTCCAATTTGCACCTTTATTTTTAAGAGTGTACCAATCTCAGTTCATAGGCCCTCATGCTAGTTCACCTGTCTTCTTGGTCTTGATCACAGTCCAATCAATGCTTGGTCACAGACCAATCAATGCTTGGGATCAGAGGCTCTGTTCTCCTGGAGACAGTCACAGCAGCTAAGTGATCTCCAAATGCAGGAAGGGATAGTGTGTGGCAGGGTTGGGATCAATTCCAATTTAATTTGAAATTCCAATCCAGTAAATTAAACTAGGCAAGTCAGTTAAGAACAAATTCTTATTTACAATGACGGCCTAGGAACAATGGGTTAACTGCCTTGTTCAGGGGCAGAACGGCAGGTTTTTACCTTGTCAGCTTGGGGATTCGATTTAGCAACCTTTCGGGTACTGGCCCATCACTCTAACCACTAGGCTACCAGCCGCCCCGCTCTTGAATTCAATCATGAATTGGAAAATGCACATTGAATTCAATTCAAATTTCAACAATCTCTAAATTATGGAATTGGACCGTGTTGACTGTTTGAATTGAATTGCGAGTGTAAATGTACATGTATTTGGAATTTAATTGGAATTCAATATTTGTTCATTTCTCAATTAATTAAATTAACTCACTTAGTAAAAAAAAATGCACTCTGTGGTATTTGTTTAATCTTATATTTATATATTTTGGAGTATAGCTAGGCTATCTGAACAGTGACATGATCAGCCTGAAAGCCTGAGGGAATTTAATTCGAATTGGAATTTGGGGAATTGTTGGGGATAATATTAAATTGGGAATTTCATTCTTGGAATTGACCTAACATTGGAATTGAGAATAATTTAATAATCTCTGAATTCAAAGACCGACCTGGAATTTGTATTGAATTAATTGGAATTTACAGGGAGAGGGAATTGAACCCCAACCCTGGTGTGTAGCCGCTGATGTAGGCATTCACAGCATTGCCTGATCACACATCAGTTCAATAAAATGGCTTCATAATCTCACATGTTTATCTATTGATAAGGTCCAAGGGAAAACATCAGTCGAGGGGGACGTACACCTTGGGGCGTTGTGTGTGTGGGGTGTGTGTGTGAGTCCGTGTGTGTGTGTGTGTTACTATGGAAACAGAGCATCAGAAGACGGTCCAGATAGCACTGTGTGCAGATACAGTACATATGTACACACAGCATGGTGATAGCCGCAGGACTCCTACTTACTCTACTCTACTCCTACCTCATCTACATTTCTGTTTCCTTTCTCTCTCCTCTTGATTTGGCTTTGATTTCTCCCCATATTACCTGGCTGAGCCAGTTCTCTCTTCAGATCAAAAATTCTGCTCTCAATTTTGGGACAGGCGTCATAGATGTGAGGGTGTCTGTGACTCCTACTCAGATGTATGCTTTGCCAGTTTGACGTCAACATTGTTTACTGGAGATGAATCCTGTGGCCCTAAGCTGTGGCTCTGTGAAGAGAATAAACACACTGGTACACATTTCACCTTTATTTAACCAGGTAAGCTAGTTGAGAACAAGTTCTCATTTGCAACTGTGACCTGGCCAAGATAAAGCATAGCAGTTTGACACATACAACAACACAGAGTTACACATGAAATGAACAAAACATACAGTCAATAATACAGTAGGAAAAAAGAAAACAAAGTATATATACAGTGAGTGCAAATAAGGTCAAATAAGGGAGTTAAGGCAATAAATAGGCCATGGTGGCGAAGTAATTACAATATGGCAATTAAACACTGGAATGGTAGATGTGCAAAAGATGGATGTGCAAGTAGAGATACTGTGGTGCAAACGGAGCAAAATAAATAAATACAGTATGGGAATGAGGTAGATAGATGGGCTGTATACAGATGGGCTATAAACAGGTGCAGTGATCTGTGAGCTGCTCTGACAGCTGGTTCTTAAAGCTAGTGAGGGAGATGGAATCTCCAGCTTCAGTGATTTTTGCAGTTTGTTCCAGTCAGTGGCAGCAGAGAACTGGAAGAAAAGGCGACCAAAGGAGGAATTGGCTTTGGGGGTGACCAGTGAGATATACCTGCTGGAGCGTGTGCTACAAGTGGGTGCTGCTATGGTGACCAGTGAGCTGAGATAGGACGGGACTTTACCTAGCAGAGAATTGAAGATAACCTGTAGCCAGTGGGTTTGGCGATGAGTATGAAGCGAGGGCCAGCCAACGAGAGCGTACAGGTCGCAGTGGTGGGTAGTATATGGGGCTTTGGTGATGGATGGCACTGTGATAGACTACATCCAGTTTGCTGAGTAGAGTGTTGAAGGCTATTTTATAGATGACATCGCCGAAGTCAAGGATCGGTAGGATGGTCAGTTTTACGAGGGTATGTTTGGCAGCATGACTGAAGGAAGCTTTGTTGCAAAATAGGAAGCCGATTCTAGAATTTTGATTGGAGATGCTTAATGTGAGTCTGGAAGGAGAGTTTACAGACTAGGTATTTGTAGTTATCCACGTATTCTAAGTCAGAGCCGTCCAGAGTAGTGATGCTGGATGGGAGGGCAGGTGCGGGCAATGATCGGTTGAATAGCATGCATTTAGTTTTATTTGCGTTTAAGAGCAGTTGGAGGCCACGGAAGGAGAGTTGTATGGCATTGAAGCTCGTCTGGAGGTTAGTTAACACAGTGTACAAAGAAGGGCCAGAAGTATACAGAATGGTGTCGTCTGCGTAGAGGTGGATTAGAGAATCACCAGCAGCAAGAGCGACATCATTGATGTATACAGAGAAGAGAGTCAGCCCGAGAATTGAACCCTGTGGCACCCCCATAGAGACTGCCAGAGGTCCGGACAACAGGCCCTCCGATTTGACACACTGAGCTCTATCAGAGAAGTAGTTGGTGAACCAGGCGAGGCAATCATTTGAGAAACCAAGGCTGTTGAGTCTGCCAATAAGAATGTGGTGATTGACAGAGTCGAAAGCCTTGGCCAGGTCGATGAATACAGCTGCACAGTAATGTCTCTTATCGATGGCGGTTATGATATCGTTAAGGACCTTGAGCGTGGCTGAGGTGCACCCATGACCAGCTCGGGAACCAGATTGCATATCGGAGAAGGTACGATGTTATTCAAAATGGTCAGTAATCTGTTTGTTAACTTGGCTTTCGAAGACCTTAGAGATGCAGGGTAGGATAGATATAGGTCTGTAGCAGTTTTGGTCTAGAGTGTCTCCCCCTTTGAAAAGGGGGATGACCACGGCAGCTTTCCAATCTTTGGGAATCTCAGGCGATACAAAAGAGAGGTTGAACAGGCTAGTAATAGGGGTTGTAACAATTTCGGCAGATAATTTAAGAAAGAGAGGGTCCAGATTGTCTAGCCCGGATGATTTGTAGGGGTCCAGATTTTGCAGCTCTTTCAGAACATCAGCTATCTGGATATGGGTGAAGGAGAAATAGTGGGGGCTTGGGCAGATTGCTGTGGAGGGTGCCGGGCAGTTGACCGGGGTAGGGGTAGCCAGGTGGAAAGCATGTCCAGCCGTAGAGAAATGCTTATTGAAATTCTCAATTATAGTGGATTTGTCTGTAACAGTGTTTCCCAGCCTCAGAGCAGTGGGTAGCTGGGATGAGGTGCTCTTATTCTCCATGGACTTTACAGTGTCCCAGAACGTTTTTGAGTTTATTCTGCAGGATGCAAATTTCTGTTTAAAAAATCTAGCCTTAGCTTCTAGTCCCAATGGAAAAATAAGGTGTGTGTGTGTGTGTGTGTGTGTGTGTGTGTGAGAGACAAATTCAGTTGGGAGAGCTGTTACCCAGTTAGCAATCAGCACTTGGGAGGCAGGAGGCCCTCCAGAGTGATCTTCATTGCCCATCGGCCTCACTTGTGTGGCGTTCGTGATAGTCATGAGGCAGTCGTGCTCCTGACGCTGACGTGCCGTTTCCCAAACACAGCCCATCCGCCCTTCTCCCGACCAGCGACACTACACTCAGAAAAATGGGTTCCAAAAGGCTGTCCTGTTAGGATAACCTTTTTTTGGTTCCAGGTACAAGCCTTTTGGGTTCCATGTAGATCCCTCTGTGAAAAGGGTTCTACATGGAACCCCAAAGCGTTCTACCTGGAACCAAAAAGGGTTCCTCAAAGAGTTCTTCTATGTGAGCAGCCGAAGAACCCTTTTAGGTTCTAGATAGCACCTTTTACAGTTGCCAGTCAGAGGCAAGACATTTTTTCACTGTCAAACCAGCAGCCTGCCTGTTCCCTGTCTGTAACGGCCCTCGTCGGTGGAATAAGGTGAGGACCAAGGTGCAGTGTGGTAAGTGTTCATGATTTTTAATATAATCAAAACTGAACACTAAACAAAATAACAACTAGGAAGAATGAACAAACAAAACAGTCCTGTCTAGTGATGAACCACAAAACAGAAAATAAACACCCACAAAACACAGGTGGAAAAAGGCTACCTAAGTATGATTCTCAATCAGAGACAACTAACGACACCTGCCTCTGATTGAGAACCATACAAGGCCAAACTCAAAAACCAACATAAAAAAACAAACAGACTGCCCACCCCAACTCACACCCTGACCATACTAAAACAAAGACAAAACAAAGGAACTAAGGTCAGAACGTGACACTGTCACTACCTATTTGATATATATTCATTGATTTTCATAATTTTAGATACATTGGATGACATGTTAATTTGAAAAATGGTTTGTGGAAAATTACGTGTAATTATGTGGATAGGAGTGAGGTATAGCACAGCAAATATACTGTGTGTTCCAATTGTCCCAATTAACTCTTATTCATCCCAAAGTGTGCACTTCCCTTCACTGACTCCCACTAGCACATGCTAGTGGGAGTCAGTGACTCAAAGGACTTCATAAGAAATAAAATATTACTGGGATGGAACCATGGGTCCTGTACGAATACGGAATACCTGCATCCTCCCTTACTTATTTCATTGAGATTATCACAGATCTGTAAGAGATTAGATAATTGGAAACAAGGCTACCAGCCTATCATTTTCACCAATTCAACCCATCTATGATAACTTCATGGAGGTAAGCCTAGGAAGGATGCATTTCTTCAGGGTTCTGCTGTCTCCCTCTCTGCCCCCTCCCTGTGTTCCCTAAGTGTCTGCACAGCGGGCGTCACACCACCACAGGTTGTCAAGACAAGTCCTCTTCCTCCAGGGGAGTGTGTGAACCACCGTGAGTTTTGGCAGATTCTGGCTGGAGGAGGGAAGTTATATGATTTGGAATTTCCATATTTTGTTATTTCCGCCTTCTGAACTCATCAATTGGTTTTCAGTTTCATTAATGTTGCAGAGGCAAAATGACTTTTTCCACTTATCTGATGTTCTAGAAGAGACTAGCCACTTTCAAAAAAATACACAATAGACCCTATTTAGCCGGCAGCTGCTCATTTCATAGGCAGCTTGCTTCACGGCGGGGGGATAATAATGCAGGGGATTGCTTCAGACTTTCTGTTCATCAAATGATGATACAATTTTAATTTGACTGTGTTTGTAACTGGGCGATTGAACGAGGTGAGGGCACTTGCTCTCGACACGTGCCATCTCTGTCAACAGAGCAAGATGGTATGGCGGGAAACTGCAAATAACCCGACCCCTCTTATAATCCATTCTTTGACTGGCTGCAGGGCTTCTCTCCTGAATGAGGTTAAAAATAATCAATAGGACCGATGAGAAGTTAACAGTCCTTTAATTACTAAGCCTGGGCATTTTAATGAAAAAATTATAATTAGACCTTGAATTATCTTAAGAATCATTAGCATTTCAGCTGAATGAGAATCGAGGCCACTTCTTGATTTGAAGAGTTGTCAGGGGTTTAGCCATCCTCTGCCATTGTGAAGAGGCTAATTGGGTACTGTAAAAGGCCTGAGATAAGAGAATCAACATCTAATAGTTGTTGGCTTTTGTTGTTAGATTATTATGCATTATATTACTTTTAATTATCCCATGTATAGTGGGTTAAATATTTTTGAGTTTTTTGCATTCTTAACACGGAACAATAAAAGTATAATAATAATGTTCTCTGAGCCACATTTGATGTTCTTAAGCCAGATATTTGCATATTAGTGTTCACTATAAATAAAGAAATGGTCTATTTGAAGGATCAGTACAGTACATATTTATGGAATGTGTTCCTTTTATTTCCAGGCTTCAAAAGCATTCTCTAAATCCATTCACAACTGCCTTTATTGTGGTATAATCCAACATGGGGAACACTGTGTGCCTTCAAACCCCTGTGTTAGCACCATTTCTGCACACTCTGAGCATTTTGAGTTGACTAAATCTTGGAGAATATACTCAATTACTGTTTCATTCCTCTCAAAGCCCTGAATGCACACTTGACACACTCAAAGTATTTCTACTACAGATTGATGAAGTTAATTGAATCTGTGTGCCTCTTTTCCTTGATTCATCGAATCATCGACGAGAAAAGCTACCACTTCACACTGAGGTCCATTCCTCTTAGGGAACCCTCCCCTGTTTTGCTGCCAAATCTGTTGTGTCATAAGCAAGTTTATATCTTTGCACGCACACACACACTAGGACACAAACACACACATATGGTTGGTTGTAAGACACTTTAATGCTATGGTGTTTTTATGAAGGTTTTATGTCAGGGGGTTACAGCCAGTACAGACAGTTATCACTAGAAACCTGCTAGATCCTAAAGATTGTTCAGTCATTGGGTGTTTCTCAAAATGCATATTACTTTGTTCCGAGCAAATTGGAGGGTCGGAGTATGATTCCAAATCAAATGCTCAATGGAGCACGGAGGACACTTCTTGAATGCGTATTCCGTTTGTACATATGTTGAAGCGTGCATTGATGCAGGCTTCAACGGAAAGTATGCACAGAAATTTGACGCAGCCACGTAAAAAACTACGCACAAATTCTTGAAAACAATGGCGGACATTATCTGAGCTGAAGCGAGAGGAAAAACACTCGGACTTCGCAATGAAATGTTGCCTATTCACATCTCATATGTTTCCTGACTACAGTATTTTATCTTGATACGTAATAAATATGTGCTGTGTTAATTTGGGCATGTTTACCTACCTACAATACCCACTGTAGTGTGTGTAGATCACAAGCCCATAGTAAGTCAATTGGACTACCTGGCTAGCTACTATTGTTAGAGAATTGTTAGCTAGCTGGCTACCCATGAAGAATTGACATCACCTTGCATAACATTATTTTGAAGTCATTTTTGCCTGTTTAACTATCTGGTTAGCTACATTATTACAATTTACATATAGCTATCTGATTGTTATGAAGTAAAACGTTTGCATTGTGTATATCTTGTTTGGTCTCTATTGTTGCCATTGTCTTGGCTGGAAGAAGGTTCAGGGAATGGGAAGATGCAGCGTGAAGTAATACAGTAGAGGGAGTGCTTCTCAGATGTAATGTTTTATGCGTTCTCCACACTCTCGTCCTCACAAGAAAGCACTCAAGAGAACATCCAGAATGCACTCGGAGCATGAGAGTGTGGAGCATGGTAGTATACATATGAGAAACACCCGTTAAATGCTAAGACTTAATTTACCTGATTTAAGCGCTTTGCTCCTACAAGGATTATATGTCATTGATGATGTGGTCCATCTCACTCGATTTGGGGCAAGTTTTTTTCAGGTCGCACCAGGTCATACCAGGTTGACTGGTGAGGCAGACAGCTAATTCTATTGTGTTGCTTAGCCTCAAATGCACAATGACATTCACAGCTAGAATCATAAAACACGGGACGAGATGTTAAAAACTGTCCATTGTGCCAATAGATGGAATGCACTCACATGAGATTTGCCGTGATGTTGACAGAGTGGCATGGGAGGTTTATTTCTTAGACTGGGTTAAGATGTCAATTTTGGGACACATCCTCAGTAGTGTGCCTTCGAATCAGTGGGTGTTTCGGCCTTTAATCACTAAACACCCTCATCAAAGGTGGCCAGCTAAAGGGTGATCAAGCCTTAGCTTGTGTCCCATGCCCAATTAAGATGTCCCACGGGACTATGCAAGGCAGGGGCGTCCTCTTCCCTGAGCCAGCCCTACAGCTGACCGCATACCTCATATGCCCTCCTCAAGTTGGAGGGATCTGAATTGGGTTCTCAGGTGGGGGTGGGGGGTCATGAAGTTATAGCCCAGCAAGGGTCCTTCCGTTTGATCCAGATCCACTGGCTGCCTCTTTCAGCTGTTTGAGAAACTGCTCTGACGGTCTGCCGCAGAGCCTGTCCATGGATTCCAAGTTCTTTCAGCAACCCGATGGTGGAAGAAGCTTCGAATCCTCTGCATCCCACTTCAACTGGCCAGACTTTTGCATTCCAGCCACGCTGAGTTACGTCTGCTGCCAACTCTGTGTAACGCAGTTTCTTACGCTCGTAGGCCTCTTCAACAGAGTTTTCCCACGGGACTGTGAGCTCTATGATGTACACAGCCTTTCGTGAAGGGGACCAGAGTACCATGTCTGGCCTAAGGTTGGTAGAAGCAATCTCAGATGGAAAAATTAGTTGCTGGCCAATATCGACAAGCATCTTCCAGTCCCGGGCCATGGCTAGGTGTCCAGTTTCTGGCTTCGTAGGAGGATACTTGGGCCTTTTCTGTCCCTCCCGGATGAATGTTGTTGTTTTGACGGGATTGCTTGTTTTTGGAGGTAATGAATTGGTTGCACTCCTCTTGGTCTCAAGTGCTGTAGCCAGGCTCTTGAGGACCTGATTGTGCCTCCAGGTGTAGCGGCCTTGTGAGAGGCTGGTCTTGCAACCTGTCATTATATGCCTGAGAGTCGCTGGAGCTGGGCAGAGGGGGCAGGTCGAGTCCTCGCCATACCATTGATGTAGATTTTTTGGTGATGGAAGCACATCATAAACAGCTCTTATGATGAAGCTGATGTTGCTTGCCTCCATTTGCCAAAGCTCACTCCAGTTGATCTTTCTCCTCTCCAGGCCTTCCCACCGCGTCCATTGCCCTTGTTTAGCAAGAGAGACAGCCTTTGCACTTCTTGCAGTCTCCTCCTCTCTGCGCACCTCCTCGACCACTAGCTTCCTGCGTTCAGATGTTGTTGCCTTATGGAACGTTGGTTTGCTTGCTGCCAGGCCAAAGCCTCCTCTTCCATGCTGGATATTCCCCACAATGTCTTGGTGTCTCAGGGCTGATGTTGCTTGCTGCACAGCCTTGGATGATGTCCATTTCCGTCCAGTTTGTAGGAGAGGTGCAGCCTTGCTAATGGTCTGGTCTTTGGAGTCCTTCAAACTCATCTGAAGTCTTACTTTAGAGCACTTGTACTCCTCCGTTAGACTTGTAAGAGGTAGTTCAAGGACCCCTTTGCCATAGAGGCCGATGTTACTCAGGCATCGTGGGACACCCAGCCATTTCTTCACGTATGAGGTAATGGTTCGCTCCATCTTCTCCACTGTTGTTATTGTGACCTCATAGACAGTGAGTGGCCACATTACCCGGGGGAGAAGTCCAAACTGTAGGCACCAAAGCTTGAGCCTCCCAGGCAGTAAGGTCTTGTTGATGTTCTCAAGACCGTCGGCGATGTCCTGCCTTACTTGCTGAACTTGATCTTTATCCCGGAGGCTTTCGTTGTACCATCTACCCAGGCTCTTGATGGGTTGCTCAGACACCGTTGGTATCGGGTCATCTCCAATGCAGAACCTCACATCTTTAAGCTGTCCCTTGACTATGGAGATGCTTCGAGATTTGCTTGGCTTGATTTTCATCCGGGCCCACTTGATGTTATCCTGCAGTTTTGCAAGTAGCCGCCTGGTGCATGCTGCAGTGGTGGTCAGTGTAGTCATGTCATCCATGTATGCTCGGATAGGTGGGAGACGGAGCCCTTCCTTAGTTCTCTCACCGCCGACCACCCATCTCGATGCCCTGATGATGACTTCCATGGCCATAGTGCAGGCCAGAGGAGAAATTGTACAGCCTGCCATTATGCCTACTTCCAAGCGCTGCCATGTTGTTGTGAAGTCAGGTGTTGTAAAACACAATTGCAGGTCTTGGAAATAGGCCTTTACCAATGTAGTGATGGGTTCTGGTACGTGGAAAATGTTGAAGGATTCCCAGAGGAGTTCATGGGGAACTGAGCCAAAGGCATTGGCCAGGTCGAGGAAGATGACATAGAGGTCTCTCTTGTCTTTCTTAGCTGTTTGGATCTGGTGCCAAATCATACTAGTATGTTCCAGGCAACCAGAGAAACCAGGAATGCCTGCTTTCTGTACAGATGTATCAATGTACTTGTTCCTTTCCAGATAAGTGGACAGCCTCTGTGCTATTATACTGAAAAAGATCTTCCCTTCGACGTTGAGAAGGGAGATTGCTCCGAATTGACTGATGTCTGTCGCATCCTTCTCTTTCGGGATTAGCACACCACCAGCCCTTCGCCATGCCTTTGGTATTATTTCCTTCTGCCACACTATCCTCATGAGCCTCCAAAGAAAGTGTAGAACATCCAGGGCGTTCTTGTAGAGCTTATATGGTACTCCATTAGGCCCAGGAGCCGAGGCCGCTCTTGCTCTTCGGACAACGTTCTCTACTTCCCTCCATTTTGGAGGGTCAGTGTCCAGATTGAATTCTGTTGGTTGAATAGGTGGGATGTCATGTGGGATGATTATCTGCTCATGCCTTTTCATGTCCTGGTGGACCTTTTCCAGATGTTCTTCCAGTTCAGGCTTTGGAGTTTTTAGGATTCCGCACTTTTCCTTTGCAAAGAGATCTTTGACAAACTTATAGGGTTTTTTATAGAACCGTGTTCTTGAGTGTTCCTTCTTCCTACGAAGTTTCCTTAAGTTTTCCGCTCTTCGCAAGGTTGCCGGCCGACATTTAATGTCTGCTTGGAGTAGCATGAGACCTTCTCTCTCTGCATCAGAGGCCTTCTTCCACTGCTTCCTCAGCTGCCTTCTCTCTCTGACAAGTATCTCGATCTCCTGCTGCCTCCTAGATTTGGCTGGCGCGGGTGGTGTCTTGCCACTTCTCCTTTCGTTTACTCCAAAGCGCTCTTCTCCGTAGTGGTAGATAATGTCTCCCATTCTTTCAAGCTTTTTCTCTGCTGTTCCTACCTGTTGTTCCAAGATTTTTGTCAGGTCGTTATTGATTGTTTCCCACTCTCTCTTTTCAACAGCTTTGGGCCACTTCACACTCGGTCTGTGCCCTTTGATCTTTTCCTCTTTCACTCCAGAGGTCTCTGTGGTTGGGTGAGTTCACCCACCGGCATTTCTGTGCTTGTGTTATCCTCCTCGGTTACAGGGGTGCTGATGCTCTGCGAACTTTGGTTTGCGTCCCGTCGCTGTGCTTCATTCGACTGATTTGACTGGCTGCTTCGTAAGAAGTACTGGTCAATGCGAGGTCCCTGTCTCTGCTCTCCCAAGCACCTTTTCCTCCCTTGATGGATCCTTAACCCCCTTGCCGATGTTACTCTCTCCCAACCACAGCTGCACACCTGAAGTGTGTGTCCTGCTGCTGTTATGGTTGTCTCATGTGCTGTGTTCCTACTCGTAGTCGTTTCCGGTCCTGGGTCCGTAACCGTGTGATCAGTCGTTGAGCCATCTTGCGCCCCAGCTCTCGCAGGCTCTAGGGGTATGTTCCTTTGTTGATTTTCAGTAGCACTTAGCGGGTGTCTCCAACATACTGAAACAGCGTCGGAGACTGCCAACATGGGTAGCTAGCCCATGACAGCCCCAGCGGGGTCTATTCCCTCCGGTCAGCTGTCTCTCCAAGCTGTCACACAGACTTTCCTATGTTGTCAGCTGTCCTTTCACAGCAGTCACTGGTCACTACAAGGCTACATAGGCAGTCATGCCCATTTCTTAATATCAAAATAGATAGGTAAACACCCTCACAAACACCTTATCCTGTCTTTTTTGAACAAGGTCTTATACTTGTTCACTTTTAGCTCCTCTTTTCTCCCTCCCTGTGTTTTTTTGGGGGAGACATTATGCCAATGTCATGCCTAACGTAGAGTGACATTAGACACATCTTTGATCTCCATCATTGATTACTGATGGTTGGACGAGACGAGGGTTAGATATCCTTCTGGTTAAATATCCAAGTAAATGGGATTAGGGTGCCGGTCGTACGCGAGGCCTACGTAGCCCCCGCTGTGAGAAAATGCACACAGGGGAGGAAGCAGCTGAAACGCTAAAAGATAACATTGCTTTGGCTCCCTTCACAACCCTCATCAACCAAGAGCAGATCAGATTTTATTCCATTCCATACACCCACTAATTCTTTTTGAAATGGCTTATAAATGGCTTATACCTGGGCGGAGGAGCTGATTGACTTAGAGGCGTTCTGTCAAGAGTTCAAATTGATTTCCGAGACCCCGGGTTAAACAATTAGTGCATGGACTATCTTTAGACTTAGGCCGGAAGCATTACACCAGAAACAGATATTACCGAAATCTAGATCAAGAGATGCTGAGCAAAATGTGTTGGCAAGAATGAGTATTGGCTCAAATAGTTCAATTGGATGAGCAGTGTTATTATGGCATCATTTTGTTGTAACTGGTCCTGCCTTATTCCTCCTTTTTCATTCTCCCTATTCTAACATTTGAAACATTTGACTCTGTACATGACCATGTTTGGACAGTCATATGTCCATTGAAGGTGTGTCAAAGTTACTTGGAGTTGGTGTCAGAGTCACTTGGAATTGGTGTCAGACACTATACTATACTTGTCACGTCCTGACCTTAGTTCCTTTTTTATGTCTCTGTTTTAGTTTGGTCAGGACGTGAGATGGGGTGGGCATTCTGTTTTGTTCTGCATGTTTATATTTCTATGTGTTGGGCCTGGTATGGTTCCCAATCAGAGGCAGCTGTTAATTGTTGTCTCTGATTGAGAACCATACTTAGGCAGCCTGTTTTCCCACTGATTTGTGGGTAGTTATTTTCTGTTTAGTGTTTTTGTTGCACCTTTACAGAACTGTTTAGTTTTGGTCGTGTTTTCTCCTTTGTTACTTTTGTGTTCGGTTTAATAAATATAACATGAACACTTACCACGCTGCGCATTGGTCCGATCCATCCTATTCCTCATCAGAAGAGAAAGACAATCGTAACAATACTGGTGAATAGTGCCAGAAGTAAAAAACAAAACATCATAGGATTTAGACTCTTAAGACTACAGTGTCCAATTTCTGGCACTAGATTTACTGGTAATTACTGATCATATGTTTACATTATTTAATTGATTCATTTCCCACCATTTTTAAGTCTGAACACAAAAAACTAGACAGTGGTCGGATGCGTCATTACAATCCATTTTGTCAGCTCTTTGCCACGCCAAAGGGGCGGTCCTTAGAAAAGCAGCTCTTTAAGTTGACTCGCTTACAATACAGACATGCCACATACATCATTGGGTTCCTACCGAATGAACAGGCAGTTCTAAATATCTAACTTTCATAGCTGTACGATAAAGATTGCAAACTACACACTACATTAAACCTTAAAGAAGTAATTTTGTGTGGAAAGTCCCAACATTTTTTTTTACATCTGAGATGAAAAAACACTCTTTTAAAAAGTGCACATCCCCTTGTCGATAGGGTGGAGATACACTGTTTAAATGACCAAAATGTTGATTAAGATATTAACAAATGTCACAAATTTTGACCATCACTAATATGATATGTTGGGTAAAGTAATAAAGAAGATGACATATTTGGGGTATTCCTAAAACGGATTATAAAGTATGAAAATGGTTGTTGATTCACATGTCATGATTTCAATAAGATATCATATTTCTATATCTTTTATTACACTTTTATTGTGTACTAGATCATAATGGGTTGGAAAGTTTTTTTTTCTCTCAGACATAGGCCACAGCTTTCATAGCTTTCTGGGCCATAGCAGGTCATATCTTTCTGGGCCCATAGCCTTCTTGCTAGATTGATGAATACAGCCAAAGCAAAGCTGTCAAGCGCACACTTATTAGGTGAAGCAGACACTTATGAGGGGAAGCCATCAGTCTGATTAAGGCACTCAGGATTTTAGCGTAGCGGCGGCTACAAAGAGGATGGCCTACTCATGTGTATGGTCCTCGATAGCAGTGCCACTACTGTGGAGAAGTGTAATGTTATTGAAGAGGACTGCTTTAAAATCTTGATAGGGTTCAAGTCATTTTGATTTGTTCTGCCATAACTATCTGTTGAATAAAAAGCAATCATATATTTGAGCCTTTTCAGAATGATAAACAAAATTATGAAGTTCTGACACACTATGAAAGCAAGATCTGAAGTTGCAATATTTCCAGGTAATTGTGTAATAAATGTACACGTTGTCATTTTATATTGCTTGTCCCTTGTGTTGTTGTACTGTATGTAAGTTGCTAGCCAATGACCCGGGCTTTTTTCTTTGTCACACGTGTATGAATATTCATTATCGTTATCATCATTATCATTGTCATTATCATATACACTTCCGGCACCACCATTTGACATTAATCCAGAGCCATATATAATCTCTATCCATGGCTCTGCGTTATACAGTATAATACATGTACAGCTGTGAATCATGCTTTACTAGGAGGGTTGGTAGAGAGGAGGAATGTGCTAAGGGGTTATTCACCCTCTTTTCTTAGCCGGGTCCAGCTGTGAGCCTTCTCTCTGATGGCAGCTCAGCTTAATGATGGCCATTTCCTTGCCTCCTGTGCATAATTATCCAGCACCATCATGTCCAGACCTAACCCTGCTTCTTGTCCCTGATTTCTGGAATACCAGCATTATTACCCCGGTCTGTCTTGGTTAACCTCTCACACTCAATTTAAGGAATCTTACTTTACCAACCACTCGCAAAAATGATAAATTATGAAGTTTATGTGTGCCTTTCACCTTTCATTTGAAACACATTAACGTATCCCTATTTCCTTCATAAATTGCATGAAAGGATACTTTGGGATTTTGGCAGTGAGGCTCTTTGTTTACTTCCCCAGTGTCAGATGAACTCGTTGATACCATTTTTCTGACTTTATATATACCCATAGCATATACCCATAGATTTTCAGTCATTGCTCTAACACTAGTTAGCAGTGGCTCGCGAAACTACCTCTAACTTCCTTCATACTGGACACAGAGACATACAAATGGTATCCACAAGTTCATCATTCTGGCCTCATTGCTAAAATGTTGAATTATCCCTTCAACAGTAAAAGCCCCCTGCCTGTTTGGTTGCAGTGGCCATTAGGACCTAATCAGAGTGTAGAATGACCATGCCCTACCCTGAAGTCACCAATGCATTCGCCCACACATCTTTCAAGGCACCGTAAGTTGTAATTTGGGATGTTAAAATATTTTATTACCCTGCTGAAGAACATCAGTTGCTATAATCATTAAACGCATTTAAAGAAAAAGCCCTTTAACTCAGACGCTACCATGCATATCAAAGCCATTTTTGCCCATCAGCATTTTAGACTTAATGGGTCTTGGCGTTTTCAATAATGGCATAAGCATTATCTTCTCTGACTCAGTAAATTCAGACTGTCCTTACATACATTTTTACAAAATGCAAAATGTGTTCAATCTCTCCGTCACTCTTTTTCACTTTCTCTTCGAGGGTCATCAGAGCTTGTTTTTTTCTGCTGACTCGCTTGGCTGTCTTTCAATTTAGCGTCTTCTGATAACTCAGCCTCCTCCAATAGATAAATATTAAATTATAATAAATTACTCTCACTTTCTCGGCAGGCAATTGTATCCTCTCCCCCAGAGGCATTTAGTGTCAGCTAAACAAGGACTGCCACTATCTGTAATGAGGACTGGAAAAAGCCACCCGCTTCCTGTGAACTCTTTAAATGAATGTCCTTTGCATTATCAATATTAACCAACCAGCTGTCTCTTTAGGATAACTGGCCATTATTCAGATTTGTTCCTCATTCCGCATGTGGCCTCACAGCTAACGGCACCACATTTTTCCTATCTGCGTTAATCAATATTATCCACCAATAACCTGCAGAATGGAATACAAGCTTGACATTTTTTCAATGCAGAGTGACTCATAAGATGTTTGACTCTGACTTTTTTTTGAAAAGGACAAAAAGTCCTTTTCATGTTTGTTTTTAGCACGGAGACAGATCCAAGGTTCCGGGGAAGGTTGTAATCTCATAAGCCTGTTTCACTTTGAAACGTTATTAGCGTAACATGATTTGGATGGCATAGCTAGTGGGTTGGTTTGATTGCTGTTTTAAGCTCTCCCTGTAACAGTGTGTATTCAGGTAATGGACTCAGGGGTAGGCTAATATCTGTGAATCGGGAAATGTGATAGCTAGCTAGTTTGTTAGCTAGTTAGCTTATATCTAGCACCACATCGATAGCTCTCGGCTTGGTGTACACAACAGTGGGAGGAAGTCCATTTCTATCAATCTACTTCATTGCCATGTATGGATTTAGTCATTTTCCCTATAATTTCCCCACATATTCCATCACCATTTTGAAATTAACTGTTGACCATCATATCATAGCGACCTTAGTTCAACACCTACCGACCCAGAGGTTTGGTGTAACAGACAGTTACAGGGACCCAGGTTTGTGTCCTGGTCTGGCTACCCCAATGACTGGATATGAATGGACAAAGCCATCGATCAAGTGACACCATTCATTCCTATGTGAAGACTCAATAGCGCATTTGAAGCCAAGGAAATCGGTTAAGATGGCAACTCATGGAGACATAACATGTGCAGTTTGAGCTTCTCCGGGAAGTGACATTGCAGGCTAGCTCAGTGCTGCGCCCTCTCATTGAGTATCTCAAGTTGAAGGCCGACCAGGGTGCAGCAGGCTGCCATTAGCAACTAAATTATCCTCATACAGTGAGCTCTAAAAGTATTGGGACAGTGCATTTTGTTGTTGTTGTTTTGGCTTTGGACTCAAGCACTTTGGATTTGAAATTATACAAAGACTATGATATTAAAGTGCAGACTGTCAGCTTTAATTTGAGGGTATTTTCATCGGGTGAACCATTTAGAAATTACAGCATTTTTTGTACAAAGTCCCTGCATTTTAGGGGACCAAAAGTATTGGGAAAAAATAACTTATGAGTATTAAAACAGTCAAAGGTTTTGTATTTGATCCCATATTCTTAGCACGCAATGATTACATCAAGCTTGCTGTATGCATTTGCTGTTTGTTTTGGTTGTGATAAAGCATCGATTGGCAGCTTACTCAGTGTAATTGTTTATATAATTTTCCTTTTAAGATCTTGAATATACAGTTCATGCAGTGTCAGTATATCATGTCATTCTACATGACATTATCATCCATTGACCAACAAAAATGGCATTTCCACAAGTTGCTCAAGCAATAATGTCAGTGCTCTTAACTTGCTCTGTCAAACCTCTGAGCTCATAAAATGTCAGTGACCGCACCGCTGCTCCAGTCTGTGTGGAAACTGCAGGCTTAGATTGGAAGAGGCGGGCTGTTGTGAGGGTGTGTTGATTTTCCCCCAGGGGTCTCTTTATTTGTCCTGCTGCTGAATGTAAGACTGTCTACTTGGTAAGCATGACAGGTTCACACTAAGAACGAGGTTTCCAAAGGACACAGTGTGCGACAATCTATCTAGTCCTCTTGGCACGAGCTGGAAGCAGCCAGCCCTCACCTAGCGAGGACAGACTGATTTAGCCGAGGGCAATGATTCTGTCCTCGACTGTTAAGCTGCAATGTGACTGGTTAGACAACACCAGTTGTTATTGAATAATAGGTTAATTCCTGTAATTCAGGAAATCATGAATATACTGTACATTCAAATGAAGGGTTTGTGAAGAGACCTTAATTGGTATATTTTCTATCAAATAAATTAAGATAAATATATGAGCATGATTATACAACAGTGTCATCAGCAGAAGTTGATGTTTTTTACATCTTTGCCTAAATATATTGTAAATGGTGAACAAAACAGGTTCTAAAATGGAGACTTGTGGAACTTATTTTGTGATGTCCAGGAAACTAGAATTTTGTCTCTCCACATTGATACACTAAGTTCTGTCTGGTAGACAGTTGATAAACCAATCACAGGCTTCCTTTCCAACTATTAATTTTGGTTGGTTAAAATTTAGCATTGATTTTGATGAACGGGATTTCATAATTATAGTCTGAGGATAGGCTTCTGCCAAGTTACAATACGATTGAACAGTTTTAAATGAAATTTCCTCTCCCTGGATGGCATGCTGTGGAGCCGTTTTGCAGAAGGTCAGGCTATCTGGCACACCAACCAACAACTCCCTAATGGAAGAATCAATCTTTCTGTGACAAATATTATTTTAACTCTCACAGTGGTGTTTTATGTGGTTGTTAACTATCCTCATTGCTGTCGGACTGGCGAAGATGAGACATTAGGTGAAAATATAGACTTTTCTAGGCACTTCTCTGTGCATTTTATGGCCCTTTTTTCCAGATGAATAACTACAAATGGAGAAAATACAAAAAATCCATAAGGCTTACTGCCAGAAGTAGGTTAACTTTATGCCTACTGTAACATGCCTATTCGCCCAACATCAGTGCCCAACCTCACTAATGCTCTTGTGGCTGAATGGAAGCAAGTCCCCACAGCAATGTGACAACATCTAGTGGAAAGTCTTCCCAGAAGAGTGGAGACTGTTATAGCAGCAAAGGGGGACCAACTACATATAATTTCCCATGATTTTGGAATGAGATGTTCGACAAGCAGGTGCTCACAGGTTATGTAGTGTGTCTCAGTGGTATTTAATGGATATTGATGTTCTCACTTCATCAAGTGCACTACTTAACTAGGTCATTTTACATTAAGTCAATTGTGGGACTTGCCTTAGCTCTTTAAAAGTATTTTTGTGGTTGTGGAAGAAGTGTTCTGATTTGAGATTTGAAAAGCAGGAAATTAGACTAAGATTTCTTACACTATGTTTTTGACGAAATTGTTAGGAAAGTGTGAAATCTAGTTGATGTGGTTACTAAAACAGCTGTAACGTTTGATTGGTAGAAGATAATTATGTTCTGATTACAGATTTGAATAGCAGAGAAGTAGACGATGTCATACGCTCTACATTTTCATCTAAAGTGCTTGGAAAGTGGTTAAAATGTGTTATATGTGACTCATTATCAGTCGCATTAACCCCAACATACATTTTTAGCTCTATACATTTCTGGAAAAAGGAGGCTATAAGCTACAAAACAATGTATAACTTGTGTATCAGCTCTCCAAATTGAGCTTATTAGAGCTAGTTATAACGGAGGTATCCCTGATCAGCTGTTCAGAGAAAATCATCCCCAAAGTTTGCCAGTTTTCAGTACGGCGCTGTTTGCATTCTGCACAGCACAACTTAAGTGCTACTGTAGACTTGTAGTTTGCTTGCTATCAATGTACCAGTTTAACAGGATACTGTGCTAGCAAGCTGGTTAATATGTCTAAAAACAAGTTTGTGGGTGTCCTAGCAAGCTAAACAGCTAGCTAGATCCATTTAAGTTGATCACTCGGTATAACATACTATGGTGAGTCAACGACTAATCATACTCACCTGAAGAAAACTCAAATCACGTCCAGTGGGCCAGTAGATGCCAAGCCTGCCCTCGGAAGCCCCACCTTCCTGGCTATAATACCAGGGCTCACATTAATTCCCTCAATTCTTCACTCTTCAGCTCACCTGAAGGAAGACCATATCATGCAATTTACTAACTTTTCAAGCACACGAAGACTACGAGATTCGGCTCGAACTTAAGTGTCTGTTAATGGGAAGGAGGGAGAGCTCGATTTGTTGTTTTGGAAAGTTTTGAAAGCCCCTGAAAAAGTCTTCTATTGAAAAAGTTTGGTTACTAGCGAGCTACCTTTTGAGTTGGATCCCGTGATGCGCTTGGCATCAGTTGCTGGAACCGCTGCTATCTGTCCAGGGATCCTGCCGACCAAGGGTCTAATGAGCTGCTTGGCATAGCAGCTAGCCTAGCTGCCTATCAAGTTAGCTGGGTTTCCTTGAGGGCTTGAATGCAGCCTGCATTCAAGCCGTAAAGGTTAGCCCTTGTGGCTGGGACCATGGATTGTCCCGGGCTTGTGGGGCCAGCTAGATAAATTTAAACAGGAGAACGGCAAGACGACAGTAATCTATATGTCATTGAGAGAGGACATCAGTTTTGTATGTGAATCCATGATAACAATGATGGCGAAATCTGATTATGTTGAAGGGTAATCAAGGCGGAACAACATTGTTGTGGATGTAATTGCAGAATCTCCACATGAGACCTGGATGGAGTCTGAGGACAAAGTGAGGGAAATGATCTCGGAGAAAATGAAGATGGACCACAGGAATATTGAGGTGGAGCCGCACCCACAGGACTGGAAAACACACCACGACCCAGGAAATGCCAACAACGAACAGTGAGACAATGTATTAATGCATAAAAAATAAATAATGGAGGAAAAGCAAGTTTGAATTTTGGAAAGTTGATGGGAGAGAGATGCAAACAAATTTTTTAATCAATAATGATAAACCTTCTGGCATTGACAACTTAGATGAAAAGCTACTGAGGATAGTAGCTAACTCTACAGGCACTCCTATCTGTCATATCTTTTATCTGAGCCTAGAGGAAAGTGTTTGTCCTCAGTCCTGGAGGGAAGCCAAAGTCATTCCTCTGTCCAAGAGTGGTAAAGGCCTAATGGACACATGCTCAAACTTGCACACTTTTGATAGACTTCAAGAGGCAATCTGTAGGTTCTACATACATTTTTGGACTTATAAATGACAAACACTGTACCAGTCAAAAGTTTTGACACCTACTCATTCCAGGGTTTTTCTTTATTTGTATTATTTTCTACATTGTTGAATAATAGTGAAGACATCAAAACTATGAAAGAACACATGCAGTATGGAATCATCTAGTAAACCTTTTTTTAAACAAATCAAAATTGATTTTATATTTTATATTCTTCAAAGTAGCCACCCTTTGCTTTGACAGCTTTGCACACTCTTGGCATTCTCTCAACCAGCTTCATGAGGTAGTCACCTGGAATGCATTTCAATTAACAGGTGTGCCTTGTTAAAAGTTCATTTGTGTAATTTCTTTCCTTCTTAATGCATTTGAGCCAATCAATTGTGTTGTGACAAGGTTGGGGTGGTATACAGCAGATTTGGTAAAATACCAAGTCCATTTTATGGCAATAACAGCTCAAATAAACAAAGAGAAATGACAGTCCATCATTAATTTAAGACATGAAGGTCAGTCAATGTCGGAGAATTTCAAGAAGTTTCTTCAAGTGCAGTTGCAAAAACCATTAAGCTCTTTAATGAAAATGACTCTCATGAGGACCGCTACAGGAAAGGAAGACCCAGAGTTACCTCTGCTACAGAGGATAAGTTCATTAAAGTTACCAGCCTCAGAAACTGGCAATTAACTGCACCTCAGATTGGATCCCAGATAAATGCTTCACAGAGTTCAAGTAACAGACACATCTGAAAGTCAACTGTTCAGAGAAGACTGCATAAATCAAGCCTTCATGGTCAAATTGCTGCAAAGAAACCACTACAAAAAGACACCAAGAAGAAGAAGAGACTTGTTTGGGCCAAGAAACATGAGCAATGGACATTATACAGGTAGAAATCTGTCCTTCGGTCTGATGAGTCAAAATTTGAGATTCTTGGTTGTCTCCGTGAGACGCAGAGTAGGTGAATGGATGATCAACGCATGTGTGTTTCCCACTGTGAAGCATAGAGGAGGAGGTGTGATGGTGTGTGGGTGCTTTGATGATGACACTGTCAGTGATTTATTTAGAATAAATACTTAACCAGCATGGCTACCACAGCATTCTGCAGCGATCCGCCATCCCATCTGGTTTGCACTTAGTGGGTCTATCATTTGTTTTTCAACAGGACAATGACCCAACACCCCTCTAGGCTGTGTAAGGGCTATTTGGCCAAGAAGGAAAGTGATTGAGTGCTGCATCAGATGACCTGGCCTAAACAATCATCCAACCTCAACCCAATTGAAATGGTTTGGGATGAATTGGACTGCAGAGGGAAGGAAAAGCAGCCAACAAGTGCTCAGTATATGTGGGAACTCCTTCAAGACTGTTGGAAAAGCATTCCAGGTGAAGCTGGTTGAGAGAATGCTATGAGTGTCAAAAGCTCTCACCAAGGCAAAGGGTGGCTACTTTGAAGAATCTAAAATCTATTTTTGGTTACTACATGATTCCCTATGTGTTAATTGTGATGCCTTCACTATTATTCACAATGTAGAAAATAATAAAAATTAAAAACTATGAAATAAGACATATGGAATCATGTAGTAACCAAAACAGTGGCCAAGAAGATCATTAAGGACCTTAGCCTCGTGAGCCACAGACATTTCACTTGGCTATACAGACATTGAACCACTGGTCTCTTCCCGTTTCACACTGTGTATTTAGTAGTATTTACTAGTATTTACAAGGATCCCCAATTAGCTGCTGCCGAAGCTGTAGACTGCATTCTTCTCTACAGATCCTCTCAAGCTCTGTCAGGTTGTATGGGCAGAGTCGCAGCACAGATATTTTCAGGTCTCTCCAGAGATGTTTGATCGCGTTCAAGTCCGGGCTCTGGCTGGTCCCACTCAAGGACATTCAGAGACCTGTCCCAAAGCCACTCCTGTGTTGGCTTGGTGGTGTGCTTAGGGTTGTTGTCCTGTTGGAAGGTCAGTCTAAGGTCCTGAGCACTCTGGAACAGTTTTTTCATCAAAGATCTCCATTCATCTTTCCCTCGATCCCGACTAGTCTCCCAGTCCCTGCCGCTGAAAAACATCCGTACAGCATGATGCTGCCACCACCATGCCTCACCTTAGGGATGAGTATTGGCCAGGTGATGAGCGCTGCCTGGTTTCCTCCAGACATGACGCTTGGCATTCAGGCCAAAGAGTTCAATATGGGTTTCATCAGACCAGAGAATCTTGCTTCTCATGGTCTGAGAGTCCTTTAGGTGCCTTTTGGCAAACTCCAAGCGGGCTGTCCCGTGTTCCTCGATGTGCCTTTTACTGAGGAGTGGCTTCCGTTTGGCCATTCTAACATAAAGGCCTGATTGGTGGAGTCTGCAGAGATGGTTGTCCTTCTGGAAGGTTCTCCCATCTCCACAGAGGAACTCTGGAGCTCTGTCAGAGTGATCATCTGGTTCTTGGTCACCTTCCTGACCAAGGCCTTTCTCCCCCGATTGCTCAGTTTGGCCGGGCGGCCAGCTCTACGAAGAGTCTGGGTGGTTCCAAACCTCTTCCATTTAAGAATGATGGAGGACCTTCAAGAATACAGTGTGTTTTGACACAATCCTGTCTCGAAGCTCTACGTACAATTCCTTCGATCTCATAGCTTTGTTTTTGCTCTGACATGCACTGTAAATTGTGGGATATTTTATAGACAGGTGTGTGCCTTTTCAAATCATGTTCAATCAATTGAATTTACCACAGGTGGACTCCAATCAAGTTGTAGAAACATCTCAAAGATGATCAATGGAAACAGGATGCACCTGAGCTCAATTTTGAGTCTCATAGAGAAGGGTCTGAATACTTATTTAAACCTGTTTTTACTTTGTCACTATGGGGTATTGTGTGTAGATTGATGAGGAAACAAATGTATTTAATACATTTTACAATAAGGCTGTACAAAATGGAGAAAAAGTGAAGTGGTCTGAATACTTTCTGAATACACTGTATTTCCCTGAAATGCATTGTCAAATCCTAACACTGTAAGATCAGATTTTATAACATATCCAGTCATGTTGGCAATTGAACAGGCTTTCAAATGATGTGCACCTGACCCAGATTGTGATTTATAATGGACCATTTTTTGATTGTTTAAACAACAACAGTAATTGTGTGATGGTGGGGATGCAGGGTTGTGCTCTAGTTCCTCAATGGCACAGCTAGGAGAGCTAAAAAAAAACCCACCTTATATTAAAAAAATACTTTACCCTCATTTTACCATGTAAGTTAACTGAGAACATGTTTTCATTTACAGCAACGACCTGGGGAATAGTTACAGGGGAGAGGAGCTGAAGACTCTTCTTTGAATCATAGAAATGAATTGAAATGACTTCGGAACTGTGCACACTTTGGAAAGGTGTGTGTCCATTTGGAGATACCAATTAGCCCTCTCACTCAAAGCCTTGTAATTTGTTTGTCTTATCTTGCACCTACCCCACATTTTCCAGGAATATTTGTATTGTGTTACTGAATGTATCCAGAGTATTTTCAGATTTTGTTATCAACAAATGTGGCAAAAAGTACAGTGAATGTAAAATGTACATAACATCAATGGCGCAATATTTGGATTCAGTATTGTGTCAGCTGAATTGTTGTGTCCTCACTTTTGGTGTAATAATTTCCCCATAATCTCCAAACTGTTCCCTTTCCATTGTTACCAAGGTTATGCATTTTCACATATCTTCCGCAAGAAAACATTTCAATGTATCCTTATCTGTTTAGAACAATTCCCACGAGTATATAGGATTAACCCTTGTGTATGCCTTTCCTTACCATGTGTAAGACTCAATTATTTCTGTTATATGTTTTGGTGCAGATAAAGTATGTGTTTAATTTACTATGCGGATAAGAAAGTGGCTGATCACAGAAATGTTCATACAATTGTTGAAAACTACCATCAGTCACTAAAACAGCTAAAACGTGTTCACAGTCAAATGTATTTCTATTCTGATCCTTACAAAATAAAGAACTCAATATGCCCTATGTTGTTCTCGATCTTCTTTAGAAAGTTGTGTAAATGACAGATGTTTTGTAAAAAAAGAAAAAAACCGATGTTCAAAAAAGATACACATTTCTCAGGTATTTTTAATGAAACGATTTTGATTGATGCAATGATATCTTTCAAAATGTGCATCATGCTTTCATCAAGGTTTGACACCAGCAAATGAAGCTCATTATTGCACACAGAAGTCACCATCCAGTAAAAATATAACATTCTGCTCAAGCGGGTAAGGGTCCGAACTGATACGATAAGGGGGGTATAAGGCGGGTATGCTCTAGAGTAGACAATCCTATCTGCCAATCAGGGCTGTGTATGTAAATATCTTTTTATTTGTATCGATACACCCAGAAGATCCAACTGAGCATTGCAATAGCAAAAGGAGGCTCAAGGAAAAAATATATATATATATATATAATTTTCATGAAATAAACACACACACTGATTTATTAGACATACAGTGACATTAAAAAATGTATAATTAATAACACTGCATGGGGGCTTTAAGACTGGTGGGGCATAGCTGACCTCCTAGTGTTTCCACCTCCTATTGTGTAATCTATTAAACCTTCATGTTTCTCAACTCACGACACATATTTATTGACTCAAAGACAGACTATCATTACTGACTCTCTCATTACTACACCTCAGTCACCATATTTAATCTTCTCCTCTCCTGGCAACCACGACTCACGTATTACTATTTTACTATCATTAACTGTGAGCAGGATCACAGAAAATACACTATACATTAAAAAAAGCATGTGGACAACCCTTCAAATGAGAGGATTCGGCTCTTTCAGCCACACCCGTTGCTGACGGGTGTATAAAATCGAGCACACCGCCATGCAATCTCCATAGACAAACATTGGCAGTAGAATGGCCTTACTGAAGAGCTCAGTGACTTTCAATGTGGCACCATCACAGGATACCACCTTTTCAACAGGTCAATTTCTCAAAATTGACCAGGGCAGCTCTAGCCCCGCCACCCCTCCCCCCACACACACAGATATTGTGCATGCTGGATAACTGTGACAAGCTGTTACCTTTCTCTCCGTGCTGATGCCCATTACATGTTTTCATCCCTCCACTTTTCCCATTACAATCGACTTCGGGGGCGAAGTGTACTCACTGAGTCAGAAAATCACATTTGAATACACAACCAGCAAACTAATTTAGCCCAGTAACTGTAGCCTATGTTGATAACAGCTGCAGGTGTCCTAAACACTGGTGCCTCACTCTGCCTGCATCCTCACATCCATCTCTGCCAGCCTTGTTGTTTTTAAATAGCCCTCCCTCTTCCACTTTTTTTGTACCACCACTCCATCAATGTAGCCCTTTCTTCACTATCGCTCACCCATCTGAAAGGCCTTGGAAGACAGCACACCTCCCTGACAGCTCCCCCTCAACTGGAGCTGACCTTTTTCTGGGTTCAGCAAGGAGCACATCGTAATGAAATACACGTATTGCTCATAGATAAACAATTCCTTTTTTGTATTTAACATGAATCTCGGATCTCAGAAAAGCTAGATAGCTATATTAACAGCCTGTTAAGTACAAGTTGGCATTGACTTGTCAAATGTAATGTTTATAATAATTCTCTGAAGAATTGACTATTTGATTTCCAAAAACAGTTTTCGCTAAATCTGTAATACATTTTTAAAAACCCATTCCATACCTCTTAATTATGCTTTACAATGATACATGACACTTATCCACATGGGGCAGGTGTTGTTTATGGCATGTTACTAAATATTTGGGTATTGTATCCTTATGTTCCACATCCAATTGTTATCCAGGATCAGCTTTCATGCTGACTGCATGCACTTTGTGCTAATGTTTTTTAAATTTTATTTTTATTTCACCTTTATTTAACCAGGTAGGCTAGTTGAGAACAAGTTCTCATTTACAACTGCGACCTGGCCAAGATAAAGCATAGCAGTGCAGATGTTAGCAGATGTTAATGCGAGTGTAGCGAAATGCTTGTGCTTCTAGTTCCGACAATGCAGTAATAACCAACGAGTAATCTAACTAACAATTCCAAAACTACTACCTTATACACACACAAGTGTAAAGGGATAAAGAATATGTACATAAAGATATATGAATGAGTGATGGTACAGAGCGGCATAGGCAAGATGCAGTAGATAGTATCGAGTACAGTAGATACATATGAGATGAGTATGTAAACAAAGTTTAAAGTTTAAAGTGGCTAGTGATACATGTATTACATAAAGATGCAGTAGATGATATAGAGTACAGTATATACGTATACATATGAGATGAATAATGTAGGGTATGTAAACATTATATTAAGTAGCATTGTTTAAAGTGGCTAGTGATATATTTTACATCAATTCCCGTTATTAAAGTGGCTGGAGTTGAGTCAGTGTGTTGGCAGCAGCCACTCAATGTTAGTGGTGGCTGTTTAACAGTCTGATGGCCTTGAGATAGAAGCTGTTTTTCAGTCTCTCGGTCCCAGCTTTGATGCACCTGTACTGACCTCGCCTTCTGGATGATAGTGGGGTGAACAGGCAGTGGCTCGGGTGGTTGTTGTCCTTGATGATCTTTATGGCCTTCCTGTGACATCGGGTGGTGTAGGTGTCCTGGAGGGCAGGTATTTTGCCCCCGGTGGTGCGTTGTGCAGACCTCACTACCCTCTGGAGAGCCTTACGGTTGTGGGTGGAGCAGTTGCCGTACCAGGTGGTGATACAGCCCGACAGGATGCTCTCGATTGTGCATCTGTAGAAGTTTGTGAGTGCTTTTGGTGACAAGCCAAATTTATTCAGCCTCCTGAGGTTGAAGAGGCGCTGCTGCGCCTTCTTCACGATGCTGTCTGTGTGGGTGGACCAAATCCGTTTGTCTGTGATGTGTACGCCGAGGAACTTAAAACTTACTACCCTCTCCACTACTGTCCCATCGATGTGGATAGGGGGGTGTTCCCTCTGCTGTTTTCTGAAATCCACAATCATCTCCTTAGTTTTGTTGACGTTGAGTGTGAGGTTATTTTCATGACACCACACTCCGAGGGCCCTCACCTCCTCCTTGTAGGCCGTCTCGTCGTTGTTGGTAATCAAGCCTACCACTGTTGTGTCGTCCGCAAACTTGATGATTGAGTTGGAGGCGTGTGTGGCCACGCAGTCGTGGGTGAACAGGGAGTACAGGAGAGGGCTCAGAACGCACCCTTGTGGGGCCCCAGTGTTGAGGATCAGCGGGGTGGAGATGTTGTTACCTACCCTCACCACCTGGTGGTGGCCCGTCAGGAAGTCCAGTACCCAGTTGCACAGTGCGGGGTCGAGACCCAGGGTCTCGAGCTTGATGACGAGCTTGGAGGGCACTATGGTGTTAAATGCCGTGCTGTAGTCGATGAACAGCATTCTCACATAGGTATTCCTCTTGTCCAGATGGGTTAGGGCAGTGTGCAGTGGTTGAGATTGCATAGTCTGTGGACCTATTTGGGCGGTAAGCAAATTGGAGTGGGTCTAGGGTGTCAGGTAGGGTGGAGGTGATATGGTCCTTGACTAGTCTCTCAAAGCGGTAGTCGTTTAGCTCAGTTACCTTAGCTTTCTTGGGAACAGGAACAATGGTGGCCCTCTTGAAGCATGTGGGAACAGCAGACTGGGATAAGGATTGATTGAATATGTCCGTAAACACACCAGCCAGCTGGTCTGTGCATGCTCTGAGGGCACGGCTGGGGATGTCGTCTGGGCCTGCAGCCTTGCGAGGGTTAACACGTTTAAATGTTTTACTCACTTCGGCTGCAGTGAAGGAGAGTCCGCATGTTTTGGTTGCGGGCCGTGTCAGTGGCACTGTATTGTCCTCAAAGCGGGCAACAAAGTTATTTAGTCTGCCTGGGAGCAAGACATCCTGGTCCGTGACTGGGCTGGTTTTCTTTTTGTAATCCATGATTGACTGTAGACCCTGCCACATACCTCTTGTGTCTGAGCCATTGAATTGCGATTCTACTTTGACGCTTAGCTTGTTTGATTGCCTTGCGGAGGGAATAGCTACACTGTTTGTATTCGGTCATGTTTCCGGTCACCTTGCCCTGATTAAAAGCAGTGGTTCGCGCTTTCAGTTTCACGCGAATGCTGCCATCAATCCACGGTTTCTGGTTTGGGAATGTTTTAATCGTTGCTATGGGAACGACATCTTCAACGCACGTTCTAATGAACTCGCTCACCGAATCAGCACATTCATCCATGTTGTTGTTTGACGCAATACGAAACATATCCCAGTCCACGTGATGGAAGCAGTCTTGGAGCGTGGAATCAGATTGGTCGGACCAGCGTTGAACAGACCTCAGCGCGGGAGCTTCTTGTTTTAGCTTCTGTCTGTAAGGCAGGGAGCAACAAAATTGAGTCGTGGTCTGCTTTTCCGAAAGGAAGGCGGGGGAGGGCCTTATATGTGTCGCAGAAGTTAGAATAGCAATGATCCAAGGTTTTACCAGCCCTGGTTGCGCAATCGATATGCTGATATAATTTAGGGAGTCTTGTTTTCAAATTAGCCTTGTTAAAATCCCCAGCTACAATGAATGCAGCCTCAGGATATGTGGATTCCAGTTTGCAAAGAGTCAAATAAAGTTTGGTCAGAGCCATCGATGTGTCTGCTTGGGGGGGAATATATACGGCTGTGATTATAATCGAAGAGAATTCCCTTGGTAGATAATGCGGTCGACATTTGATTGTGAGGAATGGGTGAAAGGCAGAACACAGGATCCGCTTCGCGAAAGTCATATTCTTGGTCGTACTGATGGTGAGTTGACTCTGCTCTTATATTCAGTAGTTCTTCTCGACTGTATGTAATGAAACCTAAGATGACCTGGGGTACCAATGTAAGAAATAACACGTAAAAAAAAACAAAAAACTGCATAGTTTCCTAGGAACGCGAAGCGAAGCGGCCATCTCTGTCGGCGCCGGAAGTCACTAGTCGCTGGTATCTGTGCAGAAGGTAAAATCCACTAGCAATGGCTAACAATGCTGGTTAGCTTCTGGAGGTTCTTGAATGTGTTCTAAAATTAAAAATAATATTCTGTATCACATTGGGTGAGGCAGGTTACCGGAAGGTATAATCGAATTAAAAATCGAAAAGAGATTGAAAATAAAATTGAAATATATATACACAAAATATGAAAAATACAAAAGTACACGAGAGGACGAACAAAACACGTCTTCACTGCTACGCCATCTTGGATATGTGATAGTCGAGGTAATGAAATAAGGCTTACTTTGCAGCCATCTGCAAATTTTTGAGACAAAGCAATGGAATACAGTCAAGAGTGATTTCAATTTTATTTTCAATCTCTTTTTGATTTTTAATTCGATTATACCTTCCGGTAACCTGCCTCACCCAATGTGATACGGAATATTATTTTTAATTTTAGAACACATTCAAGAACCTCCAGAAGCTAGCCAGTTAGGACTATTGGGATTGGGACACCAGTAACGATTGATTATGATTGGACTCTTCTAGCTGTTACAATGGCATTCCCTGACATGCGCTGATGAAGGATATCTGGGCTTGATTTATGAGTTAGCCACAGTATAATATACAGTATAGCTTTCCAGTCCTATTGCAAAATCTAGTTAACCTTTTACTGCAGTGGGCTAAATCAGGGTCACACAGAGTGTTTCGTGGTAATCTTAAACAAATCTACTTTGAAACAAAAGTATACGCCCCACACATGGTTATGGGCTTAAAAAAAGAAGACACCTGTACCATGTCAGATACAGAGTTGTAATGTATTACATTTTGAGTTTGCATGCCAATATTGCACTATATATACATCACAGAAGACTGAAATATAACAAAACTGTTTGGATTTTCAGCTGCTTTTCTCTACCCATGAGGCCACTAGGTCATTTGACTGCAGGAAAGAATTTTAAGGACCTGGGCTCTTATTTAGAAAGCATCTCATAGTAAGAGTGCTGGTCTAGGATCAGTTGTGCCTTTTAAATCATTATGAATAGAGGGGGAGGGACCTGATCGTACCCTGAGATGCTTTATGAATACAAGCCCTGGATATTAGAGAAGCAGCCAGCTGCAGATTATACTCGCTGATGCCTCCTGGTCTGCGAAACGCAAAGCGCAAAGCACATGCGCTTGAGTCTCAAATGGTATTTTTGCACGTCAGTTGGTAGGTGCATGTGCAACCTGAACTCTTGATGTGTTCCAGGGCGTCAGTGTGCTATGCACATACCAGTCGGTGCAATAACTCTGGTCCAGGGCGTTATGTTAGTGTGGATATTTGGTATTTGGTATTGGTATTTTATTAGGATCCCCATTAGCTGTTGCAAAAGCCGCAGCTACTCTTCCTGGGGTCCACACAAACCATAAAACATGTCATAATACAGAACATTAATAGACAAGAACAGCTCAGCTTTTGGAGTGTGGTGTCAAAAAATCAGAGCATCTCTTTATTACGGACAGACCTCTCCCCATCGTTACAACCACTGAATCTATATGTTTTAACGACGGCAGTTTACAATCTAAGTAATTTAGTTTCCTCAACTTGTTCAACAGCCACACCATCCATTACCAGATTCAGCTGAGGTCTAGAAAGGGAATGATTTGTACCAAATACAATGCTCTTAGTTTTAGAGATGTTCAGGACCAGTTTATTACTGGCCACCCATTCCAAAACTTTGTTAGGGTTTCAGTGACGCCCTTAGCTGTGGTTGCTGATGCGTATATGGTTGAATCATCAGCATAAACGGACACACATGCTTTGTTTAATGCCAGTGGCAGGTCATTGGTAATAATAGAAACAAGTAGGGCCTAGAGAGCTGCCCTGCAGTACACCACATTTGACATGTTTGACATTAGAGAAACTTCCATAAAAGGAAATCCTTTGAGTTCTATTAGATAGATAGCTCTGAATCCATTGGCAGAGGTTGAAAAGCCAAAACACATACATTTTTTTCAACAACAGGTATATAGTCATTAATATCAAATGCTGCACTAAAATCTAACAGTACAGCTCCCATAATCTTCTTATTTTCACTTTCTTTTAACCGATCATTAGTAATTTGTGTCAGTGCTGTTGAGTGCCCTTCTCTATAAGCATGCCGGAAGTCTGTTTGCTTACAGAGAAATAGCAATGTATTTGGTCAAACACAATTTTTCCCAACAGTTTGCTAAGAGCTGGCAGCAAGCTTATAGGTCTGCTGTTAGAACCATTGAAGGCTGCTTTACCACTCTTGGGTAGCGGAATTACTTTGGCTTCTCTCCAGGCCTGAGGGCAAAGACTTTCTTCTAGGCTCAGATGAAAGATATGACAGATATGAGTGGCTATAGAGTCAGCTACCATCCTTAGTCGCTTTCCATCTAAGTTGTAATGCCAGGAAGTTTGTCATTATTGATTGATAACAATCATTTTCCCACCTCTCCCACATTAACTTTACAAAATTCAAACTTGCAGTGCTTTTCTTTAATCATTTGTTTTTTTATGCATGAATACAATGGCTCAAAGTTCGTTGTTGGCATTTCATGCCTAAGTTTGCCCACTTTGCCAATTAAGTAATCATTAAAATAATTGGCGACATCAAATGGTTTTGTGTTGAAAAAGCCATCTGATTCGATGAAAGATGGAGTTGAATTAGTCTTTCTGCCCATAATTTAATTTAATGCACTCCAAAGTTTTTTACCATCATTCTTTACATCATTGATCTTGGCTTCAAAATACAGTTTCTTCTTCTTTTTGTTGAGTTTAGTCACACAATTTCTCAGTTTGTAGAAAGACAACCAGTTAGATGTGCTGCCAGACTTATTAGCCACTCCTTTTGCCCCATCTCTTTCAACCATAAAGTGTTTCAATTCCTCATCAATCCATGGAGCCTTAACAGTTCTAAGAGTCAGTTTCTTAACAAGTGCATGTTAATCAATAATTGGAAGAAGCAATTTCATAAATACATCAAGTGCAGTGTCTGGATACTCCTCTTTAATCACATCCGACCAACAAATATTTTTAACATCATCCACATGAGAGTCATACTAAAATCTTTTGTATGATCTCTAATATACTATTTTAGGCCCAGCTGTTGGAATTTTTGCTTTCCTGGATATAGCCACTACATTGGGATCCCTGCATCCAATGGGTACAGATACAGCTTTAGAATAAAGTTCTACAGTATTAGTAAATGATGATTGATACATGTGGATGATCTTGTTCATGTAGTGTTTGAAAAGACCCTGGTAGGTTGATTAATAACCTGAACCAGATTACAGGCACTCGTTAAAGAAGAAGCTTCCTCTTGAGTCGACAGCTTGATGAAAACCAGTCAATATTTAGGTCCCCATGAAAGTAGACCTGCTGTATTATCAAATTAATTATCTAAGTGAGTCTCAGAAATGGCTAATATATGAATGTTATTTGTGTCACGTTCTGACCATCGTTCTTGTGTGTTTTCCTTGTTTTAGTGTTGGTCAGGACGTGAGCTGGGTGGGCATTCTATGTTGTGTGTCTGGTTTGTCTATTTCTATGTTTGGCCTGATATGGTTCTCAATCAGAGGCAGGTGTTAGTCATTGTCTCTGATTGGGAACTATATTTAGGTAGCCTGTTTTGTGTTGGGTTTGGTGGGTGATTGTTCCTGTCTTTGTGTTTGTGGCACCAGATAGGACTGTTTTTTTTTCACGTTTTGTAGATTGTTGTACTTCTTTATTAAAGATGTACAAAACTAACCACGCTGCATTTTGGTCCGCCTCTCGATCACCAGAAGAAAACCGTTACAATTTGATTTTAGCAAGTTATTGATTTCATTTCATTAACCTTATTTCTAAGGCTACATATATAGCTATCTTATCAGAGATAGACATAATACAGAAAAGAGCAAACAAAGCAAGATACAAAAAAATACATTCAGCAGTTCATTAATCAATTGGTGTATGTGCATGCTGCAGGGTTGAAGCTACGCACGCATAGGCTTGGCTCTCTCATCCCCTCCAGGCTTCTGGGAGGGAGGGTGGACAATGAGCCTGTCGTATCGGATGTAAGCAATGTCCCCACGCACTCAGGCAACTTTCATGGCTGGGATCAGTTCTTTCCTCTTCTGGCTCACAGCTTCAGGATAGTCCTTATTGATGAAGAAAAACGTTCCTCTCAAGTTCTTGGCTCTTTACAGAACAGCTACCTTGTCCTTGAACCTCAGGAACTTGACCACTATTGGCCTGGGCCTGTCACCTGGGCCAGTGATGGGTTTTCCAGTCCAGTGGGTGCGCTTCACCTCAATCTTCCTGTGGTCCATCTTCAATTTCTCAGAGATCATTCCCCTCACTTAGTCCACAGACTCCGTCCAGGTCTCGTGGAGAATCTGCAATTCCGTCCACAACCATATTACCTTGATTGTCCCTCAAGATTTATCTGTCATTGTTGACATGGATTCACACACAGAACTGATGTCCTCTCTCATTGACTTACAGATTGCTGTCATCTTGCTGTTCCCCTGTTTCAACTCATCGAGCTGACCCTGGGAGAACTGCAAACTGTTCTTCAGGTCCTGGACCTCTCTGGTCAGGTCGTCCATTAGTTTATTAGTTGAATTCACCAGTATTTAGACAAAACATTTGAAGCTATTTTCTTGTTGTTGTAACAACTACTTTGTCTCTTTTTGTTAGTTTAAAAGATCCTTCACTTGTGATAGGGACGGTACTCCCGCCGGCTTTGGTCTTTGTCAAGGTAGCTAGCAACGTAGGTTAGTTACTCTGTTACTCCTCGCAGTTCCAGACAGAGATTGAAGATCGAAAACAACAAACAGCAGGTATCTAGACAGCCACAAACCTGAGACAATCTGTAGTTCCAGCCAGAATGGCTAACCGCATAGCGGGCTGCGTTCAAGCCCTCAAGTTAACCCTGCTAGCTTGATATTCAGCTAGCTAGCAGCTAGGCTAGCTGCAAGCCCAAATAGCTCCTCAAACCCGTCCTTGGTTGGCAGTATAACTGGACAGAGGATAGCAGTCTCAGCAACTGATGCCAACTGCATCGCGGGATCCAAACTAAAAAGTTAGCTAGCTACTAAGAACTTTCCGATACACTTTCAAAACAGCAAACAACAAACTTGTTCAAAACAACAAAACCAAGCTCTTCCTCGTTCCGCGTTCAACCAACGTTACAATGTTAATAATGTCAAAAATCATTACAACCACTGTTGCTTGTCCTTTAGCTGTCACTAGCTAGTAGCCTAGTGGCAAAATAGCGTCTACCTAGTAGCGCTAGCTAGGTAGCGGTTAGCTAGAGGCTAGCTAGTAAGTAGCGTCTATTTATTCTATATGCAATTTCACCAACATTGCTGTTGGTGGCGGTAACACTCCATCCTCTCTGGTACCATTCCACATCCTGTCTCAACTCGTATGACTCACATCGTCTGTGGAGTGAGAAGGTATCTGCTGGAGGCAGACCCTATTGGGATATTACACTACTACATGTAACTAGTAGCTACTGTATGTCACATGTCATTATCACCTCTACTGTACATCATCATAATAACAGTGGTATGGTGCTTCAACTGAATGTGAAGAAATGTATGATTGTATGATTCAATTGTATGAATTGTATTGATTCTCCAATACAACATGGCAATATAATTTGAAATGCACCACAAACTCTTCAGGACACTGTCAAAACCTTGCAAGATCTAATTTAACAGATATAACTCTTGTGACTCTATTGAAAACCTCATTAGTTGCCTGAGCAAATTGGCATGTAATGGTGTATATAGAATATTCTATCCCTATGACACTGTTGGTCTTGTTAGCATTATCGGATGCATAAAACTTGCCAACCAGGAAGCGTCAGCCCAAGCACAAACTGAGGGCCTTTCAATCGTTACGTGCTACGGGCTCTGAATACTGAGCAGAGAAAACAGCCTCTCGGGCCAGAGAAGACACAAACACACACGCACACACACACACAAACACACACACACACACACAAACACACACACACACACACACACACACACACACACACACACACACACACACACACACACACACACACACACACACACACACACACAGTGAGGGAAAAAAGTATTTGATCCCCTGCTGATTTTGTACATTTGCCAACTGACAAAGAAATTATCTGTCTGTAATTTTAATGCTAGGTTTATTTGAACAGTGAGAGACAGAATAACAACAAAATAATCCAGAAAAACGCATGTCAAAAATGTTATAAATTGATTTGCATTTTAATGAGGGAAATAAGTATTTGACCCCTCTGCAAAACATGACTTAGTACTTGGTGGCAAATCCTTTGTTGGCAATCACAGGGGTCAGACGTTTCTTGTAGTTGGCCACCAGGTTTGCACACATCTCAGGAGGGATTTTATCCCACTCCTCTTTGCAGATCTTCTCCAAGTCATTAAGGTTTCGAGGCTGATGTTTGGCAACTCGAACCTTCAGCTCCCTTCACAGATGTTCTATGGGATTAAGGTCTGGGGACTGGCTAGGCCACTCCAGGACCTTAATGTGCTTCTTCTTGAGCCAATGTGCTTCTTTGTTGCCTTGGCCGTGTGTTTTGGGTCATTGTCATGCTGGAATACCCATACATGACCCATTTTCAATGCCCTGGCTGAGGGAAGGAGGTTCTCACCCAAGATTTGACGGTACATGGCCCCGTCCATCGTCCCTTTGATGCGGTGAAGTTGTCCTGTCCCCTTAGCAGAAAAACACCCCCAAAGCATAATGTTTCCACCTCCATGTTTGACGGTGGGGATGATGTTCTTGGGGTCATAGGCAGCATTTCTCCTCCTCCAAACACGGCGAGTCGAGTTGATGCCAAAGAGCTCCATTTTGGTCTTGTCTGACAAGAATACTTTAACCCATTTGTCGTCTGAATCATTCAGATTTTCATTGGCAAACTTCAGACGGGCATGTATATGTGCTTTCTTGAGCAGGGGGACCTTGCGGGCGTTGCAGGATTTCAGTCCTTCATGGCATAGTGTGTTACCAATTGTTTTCTTGGTGACTATGGTCCCAGCTGCCTTGAGATCATTGACAAGATCCTCCCGTGTAGTTGGGCGGATTCCTCACAGTTCTCATGATCCTTGCAACTCCAAGAGGTGAGATCTTGCATGGAGCCCCATGCTGAGAGAGATTGACAGTTCTTTTGTGTTTCTTCCATTTGCAAATAATCGCACCAACTGTTGTCACCTTCTCACCAAGCTGCTTGGCGATGGTCTTGTAGCCCATTCCAGCCTTGTGTAGGTCTGCAATCTTGTCCCTGACATCCTTGGGGAGCTTTTTGGTCTTGGCCATGGTGGAGAGTTTGGAATCTGATTGATTGATTCTGTGGACAGGTATCTTTTATACAGGTAACAAGCTGAGATTAGGAGCACTCCCTTTTAAGAGTGTGCTCCTAATCTCAGCTCGTTACTTGTATAAAAGACACCTGGGAGCCAGACAATCTTTCTGATTGAGAGGGGGTCAAATACTTATTTCCCTCATTAAAATGCAAATCAATTTCTAACATTTTTGACATGCGTTTTTCTGGATTTTGTTGTTGTTATTCTGTCTCTCACTGTTCAAATAAACCTACCATTAAAATTATAGACGGATCATTTCTTTGTCAGTGGGCAAATTTACAAAATCAGCAGGGGATCAAATACTTTTTTCCCTTACTGTAAATATAACCGGCAACCAGGAAATCCAGTCTGAGGGCGTCATTTGGGTTTAATAGTCTCAGGCAAGGCTACCTCATTAATTGCGTGATTGCCAATAACCACACACACATACATCACACACAAATGTACAGTGCATTCAGAAAGTATTCAGACCCCTTGACTTTTCCCACATTTTGTTACATTACAACCTTAATTCTAAAATGGATTAAATAACACTCTACACATACAATAACCCATAATAACAAAGTGAAGACAGGTTTTTAGAAATTTTAGCAAATTTATAAAAATGTAAAACTGATATACCGTATTTATATAAGTATTCAAACCCTTTGCTATGAGACTCGAAATCGAGCTCAGGTGCGTCCTGTTTCCATTGGTCATCCTTGAGATGTTTCTACAACTTGATTGGAATCCTCCTGTAGTAAATTCAATTGATTGGACATGATTTGGAAAGGCACACACCTATCTATTATAAGGTCCCACTGCTGACAGTGCATGCCAGAGCAACAAAAACAAAAAAGCCATGAGGTCAAAGGAATTGTCCGTAGAGTTCCGAGACAGGATTGTGTCAAGATACAGATCTGGGAAAGGGTACCAAAGAATGTCTGAAGCATTGAAGGTCCCTAAGAAACGCTTACTTATGAGCCCTTTCCCAACAATGCAGAGTTAAAAAGTAAGAAAATGTGCAAATACATTTGAAAATGGTAACACAATAAATAACAGTAATGACGCTACAGTATATTCAAGGAGTAACGGTACTGAGTAAATGTGCAGGGTTGATGCAATATGTACATGTAAGTTGGGGTAAAAGTGACTCGGCAATCAGGATAGATAACAGTGTTGTAGCAGCAGCCTGCGTGGATAGTGTGTGTATGGCGTCAATAAGCATGTGTGTTTTGTGTGTGTGTATATGTGGGAAGCCATTTTATGAACTGTTCAGCAGTCTTATGGCTTGGGGGTTGTGCTGTTCAGGTGCCTTTTGGTCCCAGACTTGGCGCTCTGATACTGCTTGACGTGTGGTAGCAGAGTGAATAGTCTATGACTTGGGTGGTTGGGATCTTTGACCATTTTCTGGACCTTCCTCTGACACCGCTTGGTATAGAGCTCCTGGATGGCAAGGATCTCGGCCCCAGTGATGTAATGGGTCGTCTGCACCACCCTCTGTAGCGCCTTGCGTTCGAGGGCGGTGCAGTTGCCATACCAAGCTGTGATGCAGCCAGTCAAGATGCTCTCAATGGTGCAGCTATAAAACTATGTACAGTGCCTTCAGAAAGTATTCATACCCCTTGACGTATTCCACATTTTGCTGTTTTACAGCCTGATTTCAAAACGGATTACATATTTTTTACACCCATCTACACACAAAAGCCCATAATGACAAAGTGAAAACATGTTTTTAGACATTTTTGCAAATTAATTTGAAATACAGAAATATCTAATTTACACAAGTATTCACACCACAAAGTCAATATATGTTAGAATCACCTTTGGCACCTATTAAAACTGCGAGTCTTTCTGGGTAAGTCTCTAAGAGCTTTGCACGCCTGGATTGTACAATATTTGCTTTTTAAAATTATTCAAGCTCTGTGAAGTTGGTTGTTAATCATTGCTATTCAGTCATTTTCAAGTCTTGCCATAGATTTTCGACCCGATTTAAGTCAAAACTGTAACTCTGCCACTCAGGAACATACAATGTCGTCTTGGTAAGCAACTCCCCTGAATATTTGGCCTTGTGTTTTAGGTTATTGTCCTGCTGGAAGGTGAATTTGTCTCCCAGTGTCTGTTGGAAAGCAGACTGAACCAGGGTTTCCTCTAGGATTTTGCATGTGCTTAGCTTAGTTTTATCCCCCAAAAACTCCCTAGTTCTTGTCGATGAGAAGCACACCCATAACATGATGCAGCCACCACCATGCTTGAAAATATGAAGAGTGGTACTCAGTGATGTGTTGTGTTGGATTTGCCCCAAACATTACGCTTTGTATTTATGACTTCAAGTTCATTTCTTTGCCATATTTTTTGCAGTTATACTTTACTTTATTGCAAACAGGATGCATGTTTTGGAATATTTTTTATTCTGTACAGGTTTCCTTATTTTCACTCTGTCATTTAGGTTAGTATTGTGGGTTAACTACAATGACATTGATCCATCCGCAGTTTTCTCCTATCACAGCCATTAAACTCTGCAACTGATTAAAAGTCACCATTGGCCTCATGGTGACATCCCTGAGCAGTTTCCTTCCCCTCCAGCAACGGAGTTAGGAAGGACACCTGTACCTTTGTAGTGACTGGGTGTATTGATACACCATCAAAACTGTAATTAATATTTTCACCATGCTCAAAGGGATATGCCAATAGGTGCCCTTCTTTGCAAGGCTTTGGAAAACCTTCCTGATCTTTGTGGATGAATCTGTGTTTGAAATTCACTGCTCGACTGAGGGATCTTACAGATAATTGTATGTGTGGGGTACAGCGATGAGTCATTCAAAAAATCATGTTAAACCCTATTATTGCACACAAAGTCCATGCAACTTATTATGTGACTTATTAAGCACATTTATACTCCTGAACTTATTTAGGCTTGCAATAACAAAAGGGTGGAATACTTTTTGACTGAAGACATTTCAGCTTTTCATTTTTAATTGAAAAAAAATGTAACGTAGAAAAACACAATTGCACTTTGACAATATGGGGTATTGTGTGTAGGTCAGTGACACAAAATCTCAATGTAATGCATTCAGGATGTAACACAACAAAATGTGGAAAAAGTCAGGGGGTGTGAATACTTTCTGCCACTGTACTATGTACTTTTAATGTAGCCTAATCTCAACTGCAATCAAGGTCATTTGGTTGTGCTATTAGCACAGTGATAAAATAAGTGTTGTATGAATACAAAATGTCCCAACGTATTCCCAGTTGAACTTTGTTGTGCTTTTAAGTGCAGTGACATTTTAAGTGCAGTGACACACACTGGTATTTCAACAAACTTCTGGCTGTGTTTTTGAGTGAGTGAATATAGGTTGAAACCTCATTGATTAATGTCTCAACCAAATATTACCCAGATTTCCACATTGAAAATCAGTGGGATCTCACATTTTGACACACATTAAGAAAAAGCATGTGATCTGACAAAGCTTCAGATGTCATTGATCAGGTGGTAATTGGAATTTGATACAAGCATTTGTACTTTTGTATCTGATCAGACTGCTTTGAAAATTTTAGGCAAGCCTCGAAGCATCGGTGCTGTGAGTCCCATCACTACTAACCTGTTTTGGGAAGTGCGTCCCATGACTACTAACCAGTTTTGGGAAGTTACTCTGAAAATATAGTTGACCATGCAATTACTTCACACTGGAAGAAGAAGCTACACTAAAGCTACGCTTAAGAAAAATATAGTTTACTTAAGTAAAGTTACTTTGAAAAAAGCGGTTCACTACATCGAAAATACTTCGTGATAAAGTATCATTCCTAAATCTGAAATGTCATAGACTACAAGTTGCAAGACAGAACACTTAGGAGTCAGATGTTAACAGAATGTGTTTATTTAGCCTGTCATTCATAATAACTATGTTTCAAGTGAGCATTAGGCAGGTCCTATGCTGAAAAATAAAGGAAATTACTGCCTACTTCACCCACATTTAATTTAATTTTAGCCAAAAAATAGTCGTTTGTAGTTCCAGCTACACCGCTACATGGCAAAAAAAAAGTAATTAACTACTGAAAACACTACTAAGATTTAAATGTAGTTCAACCACCACCAAACTACTACAATGTGTAGTTAAATTACTAGTTGAACTACATGTAGTACACTACTCCCCAACACTGCTACTAACAGCCAATTGAAATGACCAAAATTGACTGAAATTAGCTGCATTTAGGCCCCACATTCAACGGTGCAAACCAGTGAATGTGAAAGTTGTTAATTTCCATTGACAGATTTGAGAGAATTAGCCCTTGCTTATTATAACTTTGAAGATTAGATCATTTATTTTTATCATCTGTTTCGTTCTTTATTCCAAAACAATTAACATTTTCCATTTCATTAAGACTTATGAGGGATTTGCTAATTCTGCCTATTTATCTATGGCCCTCAATGCTACCTATTTATCTATGGCCCTCAATGCTACCTATTTATTTCAACAGTATTGAAGCATAATTGCTTACTCACACCAAGTTAAGCTCGTTAGGCTGCATTTTGTTCATTTTTCATATTCGTAAATATAGAGCCATGAACAACTGAGCATGCTGTTGTTGATTTTTCTATATCATTAGTAATTAAATGCAGAATATGTAGATTAAATGCCAGGAAGCAAAACCAGCGGAACGTTAAATAATAATGAAATGAAAATAACACACCATTTTCATGGTAATTCTGTATTTAAGTCAATTCTATTTTATATAATCAACATGGCAGAGGACGAGCATGATGAATACATACAGTGCATTCGGAAAGTACTCAGACCCCTTGACTTTTTCCACATTTTGTTGCGTTACAGCCTTATTCTAAAACCTATTAAATGTTTTTTTTTTCCTGAATCAAATTACACACATAATGACACCGCAAAAACTGATATATTTGATATATTTTTGCAAAAGTAAATAAAATAAAAACAGAAATATTACATTTACATAAGTATTCAGACCCTTTGCTCAATACTTTGTTGAAGCACCTTTGGCAGAGATTACAGACTCAAGTCTTCTTGGGTATGACACTACAAGCTTGGCACACCTGTATTTGGGGAGTTTCTCCCATTCTTCTCTGCATATCCTCTCAAGCTCTGTCAGGTTAAAATGGGGAGCGTCGCTGCACATCTATTTTCAGACCTCTTTCAGGTCTCTCAGAGATGTTCGATCGGGTTCAAGTCTGGGCCCAGGCTGGGCCACTCAAGGACATTCAGAGACTTGTCCCGAAGCCACTCCTGCGTTGTCTTTGCTGTGTGCTAAGGATTGCTGTCCTATTGGAAGGTGAACCTTCGCTCTAGTCTGAGGTCCTGAGCTCTCTGAAGCAGGTTTTCATCAAGAATCTCTCTGTACTTTGCTCCGTTCATCTTTCCCTCAATCCTGACAAGTCTCCCAGTCTCTGCCACTGAAAAACATCCCTACAGCATGATGCTGCCACCACCATGCTTCATCGTGGGGATGGTGCCAGGTTTCCTCCAGATGTGACGCTTGGCATTCAGGCCAAAGAGTTCAATCTTGGTTTCATCAGACCAGAGAATCTTGTTGCTCATGGTCTGAGAGTCCTTTAGGTGCCTTTTCACAAACTCCAAGCAGGCAGTCATGTGTATTTTACTGAGGAGTGGCTTCCGTCTGGCCATCCTGAATCGTGGAGAGCTGCAGAGATGGTTGTCCTTCTGGAAGGTTCTCCCATCTCCACAGAGGAACTCTGGAGCTCTGTCAGAGTGACCATCGGGTTCTTGGTCACCTCAGTGACCAAGGCCCTTCTCCCCCGATTGTTCAGTTTGGCCAGACGGCCAGCTCTAGGAAGAGTCTTAGTGGTTCCAAACTTCTTCCATTCAAGAATGATGGAGGCCACTGTGTTTTGGGGGACCTTCAATGCTGTAGGAACCCTTTTGGTACCCTTCCCCAGATCTGTGCCTCAACACAATACTGTCTCGGAGCTCTACGAACAATTCCTTTGACCTCATGGCTTGGTTTTTGCACTGACATGCAGTGTCAACTGTGGGAACTAATATAGACAGGCGTGTGCCTTTCTAAATCGTGTCCAATCAATTGAATTTACCACAGGTGGACTCCAATCAAGTTGTAGAAACATCTCAAGGATGTTCAATCGAAACAGGATGCGCCTGAGCTCAGTTTCAATGTCTCATAGCAAAGGGTCTGAATAAGTTTTCACTTTGTCATTATGGGGTTTTATGTGTAGATCGGGATTGTTTTTTATATAATCCATTTTAGGATAAGGCTGTAACGTAACAAAATGTGGATAAAGTCAAGGGGTCTGAATACTTTCTGAATGCACTGTACATTAAAAAAGACTGTAGAAAACATCTTTCCTGTTCTTAAGGTGTTTCTCCCTCTCTCCTGCTCTCTCTCATTCTCTTTTTTTGTGTGTCGATATTTTTGCTAAGATAAGATGACAGCAGAGAAAACAACATCCAGCGACCCACATTTTTTAAAATAGTGCAAACTGCAGTTTGTCCACAATTTCCTCCTCTGGAGTCCGATGGCAATTGCTCAGCTTTGAATATAGATATATTTCCTGTCACAAGCAATGGCTGTGTGGTAATTTTTTTTCAAAAGCAGTAAGTTGAATTTTCAGATAAGATTAAAGTGCAGGTGATTTTTTTGCAGTTCAGGAAGAGGCTGCATTGCAGAGGTGTTGAACATCCCTGAACTGTACGTGTGAGAAATCAGTGGCCTGTGCATATCTTTACATTCAGGTTCAATTCCCTCCTCAGCCTCGACCTTGACTGTAATGCCCAGACTACCCAGAGTAGAAACACGATTTCACCATTACAGCTTGCGGGACGGCTTAGTTTTCTTCCTTCTAAAGGTAGACTCTAAACGAGGGATTGCCGCAGTCCACTCACTGTATGTGCTTGGAAGCATGTCCACTGCGAAACAAGCATTGCCGAGGCTTGTCCTAAAAGTAAACATGGCAAGTATTTGTTTTTTAATCAAAACCACATTTCCACATGTGAATGCCCAACCGTAATTCAGGATAGCTTTGCCACTGTAAGTTGGGTTATCTGATGTGGGACCAGGCTGGACCTTGGCTCTCCATGCTTCATTTTAAACCCATAACAGTTTTGCAGGACACAGAAACATCTGTACATGTCTTCCATATAATAATAATTAAATGGAGCCAATGTCTCAGCTATAAGGTTATAGGTGTCCTCTGAACAATGTGCATGTTTGGTGAGTCAGAGCTGTGGTCCACTGCCCACATTGAGCCCCTGTCTGTACGGCTGACAAGACTAGTAGGGCAGGACAGAGGCAGCCTTCGTTCCAACCTCCACTCCACTGCACTGCACTTATACCTCCTTAGCTCTATTCATGTGCTAATGACAACCCCCGCACGCCGCCCAGTTACTGATCCTATTCAGCCGCTGTGTCCAGCTCTGCTCCAGTGTCCCCAATCAGACCACTTCGGATCCCCCCAGGGGGATGTCTGTTCTGCATTGGGTTCAGGGGTCGAGTGCATTTCCCCACTTTCTACCCCCTCTCTCACATTGATTACCCAGAAGGGTCCAAGGCTCCATGACACCAACCGGACGTGAGATGAATTTCAGCCTAATTAATAAGGACGGACTCATCTGGGTCGGGTTATTGTTTATAAACCTCTCAGAATATCCCTCTCCCTCTCCCTCCTCCTCTCTCTTTCTCTATCAAATGTTTTCTCTCTCTCTCTCTGCTCCCTCCCTCTCTCTTTCTCTATCAAATGTTCTCTCTCTCTCTCCCTCTCTAATCTCTCTCCCTCCCCCCTCTCTCAAATGTTTTTTCTCTCTCTACTCTCTCTCTCCCCAGTCTCTCTTTCTTTCTCGGTCTCTCTCAATAATGAGTAATGTGTCATACGTGGCTGAGGGGGTCATCTATAAATAACACCCGGCGGTATGTTAATTTACAGAGCAAGGAGGGTGTCTGGTGTGTCTTACTGGACAGATGGATGAGCAGCCTGACTGTGACTGTAACTGTCCGTGTCTGTTGTTGTAGTTTATATGGGGTCGATCTGTGGGGTGTAATGTTGTCACTCAAGTTTTGTGAATACACACACACATTCTATAATAACATACTGTTACACACATGCCATGAGGCAGATGTTCACAGGGTATACAGTTGAAGTCGGAAGTTTACATACACCTTAGCCAAATATATTTAAACTCAGTTTTTCACAATTCCTGACATTTAATCCTCGTAAAAAAATCCCTGTCTTAGGTCAGTTAGGATGACCACTTTATTTTAAGAATGTGAAACATCAGAATAATAGTAGAGAGAATTATTTATTTCAGCTTTTATTTATTTAATCACATTCCCAGTGGGTCAGAAGTTTACATACACTCAATTAGTATTTGGTAGCATTGCCTTTAAATTGTTTAACTTGGGTCAAATGTTTCAGGTAGCCTTCCACAAGCTTCCCACAATAAGTCTCTGGCCCATTCCTCCTGACAGAGCTGGTGTAACTGAGTCAGGTTTGTAGGCCTCCTTGCTTTAACTTCCTGACTGATGTCTTGAGATGTTGCTTCCATATATCCACACAACTTTCCCTCGTCATGATGCTATCTATTTTGTGAAGTGCACCAGCCCCTCCTACAGCAAAGCACCCCCACAACATGATGCTGCCATCCCCGTGCTTCACGGTTGGAATGGTGTTTTTCGGCTTGCAAGCCTCCCCCTTTTCCCCCAAACATAACGATGGTCATTATGGCCAAACATTTCTATTATTGTTTCATCCGACCAGAGGTCATTTCCACAAAAAGTACGATCTTTGTCCCTATGTGCAGTTGGAAACAGTAGTCTGGCTTTTTCATGGCAGTTTTGGAGCAGTGGCTTCTTCTTTGCTGAGTGGCCTTTCAGATTATGTCAATATA